>NC_070585.1:13402994-13723744 GCF_027409825.1 Scomber japonicus
ACAACACGCACTCTATCTCTCTTCCTATTATATGCCTACTTAGCAGCAAAAAAGCCCAGAGCGATTCCAACACATACTGTAGTTACTCACATTGTGTAATTGTGATCGCGCATACAGATTTTTACACACAGCGCAGCGCAGCGCAGCCGGATCAATACAATTTTGGTTTTATGTGAAAACAATTCCACCCATCTGCCTCTTTCCAACCTCCTTCCTAATGTTTTTGTCGTTGAACACATTCCCTGTTCCATGTTTCATTAGCAACCTGAGGGGAGGGGAGAAAAAAAAAAAGAAAAAAAAAAAAAAAGGTTTTCCTCTAACATCTGGATGTTAGCTAGCTTGAGTGAAAAGTCATAACAGATCAGATCCCGCTACATCAAATGCAACTTGAGGGCACATTATTTATTCATTTAGCTGCTGACATCCAAACCATGCCCTAAACGGTGACACTTTGAAAACTATTCCTCTGTGCCTGAACTGTGCCGATACAAGAGCAACTAGCAGGGGCTCGCAGAGAGAAGGGAGTTTTATGTTCCCTTTTTTTTTTTTTTTTTACCAGGCATGAATGTAGAAGAGACAGAACAACGGGGGCCATTGTTGTTTTCTAGCTGAAGAGCCTCGGAGCTTCAGCGAGGAGCAAACACAACAATGAGAGTGCCTCCATGCCCGCTGTACAATTTCATGTGACTACAAGGCATTTCTGCAATTTTCATAGACACTAAAAGCAAAGCCCCCACAGCCAAAATGGCACGTCACCTATTACCAATATTTACCCCCGCGGTGGACGGAAAAGACCAGCCCCCCATAAATACTGGCTTGTGTAGGTGTGTGTCTGTGCGGGCGTAGTGTATGTTTGTGTGTGTGTAGGGTGTGTGTGTGTGTGTGTGTGGTGGTGGGGGTGGTGGTGGTGGTGATTTGTATTGTCCTTTTCATGTTTTATGAGTTGGCAGTGAAAAAATGTGGAGATAAATCAAAGAGAAAATTTTCACTCAGCAGGAATAAAAAATCCTGCTTTAATTCAAAGCTCGTTTGCACAATGTGATAGCACCAAACTGCCATGCTTTAACTTTTCAGGAACAAAAGCATTTGGTGTAATAACAAATGCCCTCTCTTCTATCTCTGTGCAAGACTTCTTTCCACCGCTGTAATCTGTAAATCATTTTTTTTTAATCTTTACTTTTATCTTGCGAATAATTTCAAAAGTATCTGTTTCTGCACCCTAGGGGGGTAACCTAAAGAGTGGGGAGGTGGGGGGGAGAGGGGGTATGATGGTGAAGATTGGCCTCTTCTGCCTCCTGAGGTTAGCATGAGCAACTTGGTATGCGCGCAAACGCCACAAAGGAAATCCATATGCGATGGATACAAAGAAAAAAAAGGTTTTTAAGTGGAAAGAGAGGAGCGGCCTCTGCGCAGGATTAAGTTCTTTAGATCTAATGATGAGAGAGGCCCTGTTTTTATTTGTTTTCAAAAGGCATTTTCTTGTTGATGGAATAGCGGCTGTGTTCTGTCTCATCGGGTACAAATGCTCATCAAAGAACCGCGCTGTGTCAAACAATCCATAAAGCCTTAATGTCGCATACCACGCGATACTTGCTAGACAAGTTCAGAGAAAGAGCAAAAATCAATGAGAGACAATTTATCCCAATTTACAATGTGATTATACAGTTTTATATCTAACGCTTTTGGTGTGTGTGTGTGTGTGTGTGTGTATGTGTGTGTGATTCCAGGCTACATTGAGGGGACAAGCTCATGTGTTGGGAACTTAGGCCCCTCCAGCTCAGAATTCCTTGGTGGGATTCTCACGCTCCCTATCAATATCTGCGGCGGTGGCTGCCAGAAGATTTGGTAGCTCTGGATGCCCGGGGCTGTAAATCTGGGCCAGGGGTTGTGTGGGATGCTCAGATAAATGGGTTGGGCTTTGTTTTATTGCAACACTGCTTGTCTTAACTTTCTGTGTCTACCAGGGATTTAGAAAATTTGCTACTGTCCTTGGGCCTCTCCGTGCAACAGCAGCTCTGAGTCGGGTTTGAGTCAGCCCTGGTGCCCTAAGATTACATAAATATCCTCTATGAGCCATTCACCACTATATCCATGCTCTACTGTTTTGGTCGCTTTTTATCTGTAGCAGCGTTTTTTGTTTTTTTATGCGTGGGTATGGGGGTGCAAGTCTCAGATTAAAAGGGAAACCGAGGATCCACATTTAACCCAATTGGACAAGTCCTTTCACACTGCGCCGAACAATTAAATGCAAAGAGTAAACATTTCCCTCAATGGAGGGATATGATGCCTCTCTGCTCTGGACCTTTGCTAATGGATTTGACTTGAGAGACCTTTACATGTGATGCTGCTGTTTGTCATTCATGTGTAGCAAAGCATCAATATGAAGGAAAAGTGGGCCACAGAGACACAAAGCGCAATTGTCCCCCTGAGGATATATGTCACATTTCAGACATCTTTTGTGATAAGGTTTTCCTCATTCGTGCTTCCCTAACATCGTCTTTTAAAAAAAAGCACAGTAGGAAACAAAAGGCAAAGATAGGGCTTCTTCGGTCGGGTCCTGGATTCCCTGTTTGCACACTGATCATGGATCTGCTGGAGAAATCACATGGGTATCATTAGAATCAACCCCGAGGAGTCATAGGGTGCAGCGTGGAAGTGTGTGTGAGTGTGTGAGTGTGTATGCTAGCTAATGACATTCCTTTAGGTACATTTTCAATAGAGTAAAACTGTGTGTAGCAGTGTGGTACTGTAGTCTCCCCTTAAAATATATATATATTGTGCAGTTCTGATGCCTTTTGCACTGTAAAATTCACAATGCTTCCCCATTTTAATAATTTATTTCGGATGTAGACTTGGGAGATAGCTTGGTCATACAAATCAAGAGGAGATTCAGAGAATGTAAATTCAATATCCTGTTTGGTTGAATTGTTATTCTTCAGCAGCAAAGGCAAATAACTCCATTCGACATCCCATTAGTTAACATATTACTGGGTGCCAGGCTACCAAAAAAAAAAAAAGCTTCAACAATAAATGCCAATTGCCACTGTTTGCTTTAGAGTTAGGGGTTCTGTAGAATTTTAAATGCATGAAATGTGTGTGCAGCAGGTTTTGGACTGAAAGAGGATGTGATTAAAGAGAATAAGAGATGAGAATGCCAGTAAATTCTGGGGTGTCAGAAAAACGTTGAATCATTTAGTAATTTTCAACATGGCAGGCGAATCTGGCTCAATCAAAAATCTTCACATGAAAGATGGGGGGGGGGGGGGGGGGGGGGACGTAGGATAAACTCCAGGATACAATTCAGTAGCATTTGTATTCTGCTTGTTGTTTGTGTATTGCTGTAAATAAACAACAATAACAATATCAAAAAAAAAGAAAAAGAAAAAAAAGGTAGTAAAAGCTATAGTTGTCCACAGCATAAATAAAACAAACATGGCAGATTTTTGTTTGACTGGCTTTCTCCAGCCCACAGCTCACTTGTCAAAAGGCTTATCCAGGCTTACCTTTCTCCAACCTAACCATTTTCCTCTTGTTTCGTTTCAATCTCACCTCTTCCTTCTGTCCTTGCTCTTATCCTCTCTGATCCCCTCTCCATTCCTGCTACTCTCACCGAACCATTTCTATCCAACAGTATCATTTCACTCTTCAGCTTCAGGACTGAACTGCCCACTACTATTATGTCATTCAACACCTGTACTTAAAATCGGTTGAAATTCACTGTGGATGCAGGCCAAAAAAAAAAAAAAAAAAGCACCTATGACACCATACTACAACTACTGCAGTCTCTTGTCACAATTCTGCCTTTCCGGTTGGTGGTTGGTAGTCCCATGAGAGATTTAATACACGTGTCAGTTTCCAGGTTTTCACAGGACAAGACAAACATCAAGATTTGTTCAAATGTCTCACAGTGTATTAATATTCGAGGTTCAAATAGCGTCCCACATACAGTAGGTACAGCACATTCTACAAATCATATGCGATTATGGATTTTGGAGCATATCATCTGGGCAGTTACAGCAAAACCCTCAAATCTGTGCTACTTAAAGGATCAGAAAAGTGCCTAGAGGATGCCTTTAGTCTTATGTTTTTCGCCCACATCGCTAAACTCCTCAAAAACAGAACTTTTCAAGTCAACAAGACACTCAACAAACTGTCAAAATCCAGAGCCCTTCCCCTCACTTTTTCACTCTAACCATTGTCATAGTGACCTACAGCCACCAATTCATCAGAGCTGCCATCTTGGGAGAGTCAGCCACAAGGCTATTTCTGTAATGACCCAGATTTTCAGGTGAATCTGGATCCGTATCAATGTAATGAGCTGCAGCAAGTCAAAGAGAACACATTAGGTGAAATAAACTCGGTGTTACATGGGGGTTTTTTTTTAGAGCCTGACATGTTACAGAATATTTTCAATAAGCTAAATGTTTGATTATTAAAACCCAGACAGCAAGGCAAAGTGTGCATCTTGCATTTAAGACACAATCAACGCCAGAAAATTTCCCAGTCTAATTTCCTTTCTTGGTAATTTTATCAGATTAATATCAAGTCAATTTCCTGGAGCCTGTTCTTTCACTAAATGATGGCATGATGATGGTATCATTGGAAGAAAGCTATAATTGTGGAGGATGGCTCCTTTTGGGAGGAATATGGGCACAGATGGGCCTTGAGTTTGATGGAGGAATTTCTCTGTCCTCAAAGGCTATCAGGAAGCATTGCCAAGCTGGCAAGAGATATAAATAGACTACAGTGAAAAGCAGGTCTACATGTAAGCACCAAAATAAACCAATCCCAAAGCGGGTATTCTATTAAGGTAGAGGGTTTACAATGTCATTAAGTTACATTTAAAAAGCATCCACATTGTAAAACATAATACTATCAGATTTGGTTTGCTGATCCCTTCTTATTCAGGTTAGTGACAGACTACAACCACAACAGGACACACTGGACACCAATGAAAGGGCTAACATATAACACAGACATCCACTCACTCAATTCATACCTGGAGGCATTCAGAGTCTCCAGTCTACCTGATTTGCATGTGTGTGTAATGTGGGAGGAAATGTGAGTAAAGATGGAAAGGTAGCGACCACTGAAGACACCTAGGACACATACTCAGTGTCGTTTGGGGGAATTTGGGATTGAGGAATATGAGGAATTACACAAAAAAATGACACATGGTGAGCTTTTAGGTCTTGTACTGAAAAAGTAAAAATACAACAAATGTGGCAGAGCAGATATTTTGAGGGGGGAATTATTTCTTATTTTGAGGGACTATAGTCAAATGTATGTGAGGGATTTTGAACTCTTGACCCCAGTACTCATAAAATCCTGGCTGCAGCCATGAGCACAAAAAGCCTGTGAATGTCAGTAGAATACAGGAACACACCGAGGGCCCTTTTGCTGAGAAGCAACAACAACTGAGCCATCACACTCTGGTGCTTCAGGTTTATGACACACATAATATTTTATATGTTCATCAGGTTCCTCAGTGGCCAAAATAGTGAAATGAATAATACAAGCTAAACAGGCAAGGTCTCTGGCTGCTAGAGCTCTAGCTAAGCCCTTGTGCCTTCTCTGTGTGCGGTCACAATCACAGGTAGAGAGTGTGTGGTGCTCAGTCTGCCTGAAAACAGAAAACACCTCTACATTATTTACCACATGCCTTAAGAGAGACAGAGAGATGGAGCAGCATGACAGTGATGCTTGACTCATTGTCATCACTGATTTGGATAAAGATAAAGTATAATAATAATTAAAAAAAAAAACTTCAATATTTGTTTTCCAGTGTATCAGATGTGTGTGTTTGTGTGGAGACGAAACAAGCTAAATTAGAGTGAAAAGAAGACGATAAAGTTGTGACTCAGGGGTCTATGAGTATATGACAGTCCCACCAGTGACAGTGGAGAGTTTGCGTGTGTGTGTGTGTGTGTGTGTGTGTGTGTGTGTGTGTGTGGGAGAGTGAGGAAAGATCTCAATTAATCTCTTGCATTACTGCAGTCATTTCCACTCTCTTCATCACCAGCAGCATGTGCTCTGTAAGATTTAAAATATTTAAATCTGTAATCTGTCAGCATTATGAGGTTAACACACACCCGCAAGACTGGTGTCCTATCAGTCACCATGCTTTCCACTTCACATGACTCCACATATATCACAGGGACCTGACGTGGCCTTTTGTAGTTCTTGCAGGAAAAAGACTTTGCGGCCGGTATCTGTAATTTCTCAACAGCAGCGCAGACATGCTGCTGGACCCCAGAGGAAAATTAAGGCAAATGCGTGTAGCTATAAAAAAAAAAAGAAAAGAAAAGAAAAAAGAAAAAAGCTGTGGTACCGTGAAGCGAAAGGAAGCCTCTAATTGTTTCCCCAGTGTATGTGACCCAGTGACTCTGGAGGAGTTCTGGGTAAACCAGCATTCATTATTGATTTGGTGGCACAGACTCACAGTCTTACACAACATGGTCTTATGAGTGGGCCTAAGTGTTTTGTCAGTTTGGTGTGCAGCTGCATTAGAGTCTTGCTAATACACCCTCTTTCACCTTTCTTACACATAGTGCTGCCTTTTCCTAAAACTCTGAATTAATAACCGAGAATGAATAAATTGAATGGGATTAAAGCCTGAACGACAGTGACCCATATATGAATATTAGGTTGATGGAAGACACTCCAACGTAGCCCATTTAGCCAGCTCCATGTCATGTCTTCATACGACAGGCTTTTACTAAGCTCCTTAAGAGCCTGCCCCAGGGGATCTATGGTAGGCTGGAGGTACTGACTCAGGCCTTATCTCCACTAATTTACCCCATGAATTAGACGGGCCCTCGCCTCTGTGTCCTGCCAGACCCACACAATACTCACTCCATGTTAAGAAAATGAGGAGAGAAAGGGGCTTAGCGATTGCTTAGTTGGATAAGAAGCTGGTGAATTGACAGGGGAAAGGCACACTCTGCCACATCAACTTTACCTGGACAGTAACGTTCATCCCCAGGATTTAAAAGTGTTGATTCCACATCACTTGTCTGTATATTCTCAGGGTGGATTAAGCGGAATAAAATGCAATTTGAATCATGCGGATTAAGGTGAACTTTTTGGAAACAAACAGGCAGGACTTCACCTCTGTCAGCCACAACATGAGCATAGAATTACTGATTTTTTTTTGTGTGTTCATTTTAGACTTAAGATTTGAAAATTTAAATGAGCCAGTAAGCTCCAGATGTGGACTTTTAGAGGAGAGAAAGTGCAGAAATGTAGACATAAATTTGAGTTAGTTAGTTGTCTTAAAAGTAAAAGTGGAAAGCATTGCAGTATGCAAATCAAATGACTGCGACAGTCTCACAAAATAAAATCATTGGAATGTAAACAAACTTGCATACTCTGCTTCAGTGGATTGATTTCTGTACGCCAGACTTGGAAAAAAAAAAAAAAAAAAAAGGTCATTCATGTCGTTGGCATGTTCCACATGAATGAACGAACTGAACTCCATCCCGGTCTAATCTTATGTAAGTCTAAATTACAGCTTTGAATCTGAGAACCCTCTCTCCCCTATCATGACAGCCCCCCTCCCGCCCCCCAAAATCCCATCCCTACCTCTTGCTGTGTCTCTCCATGTGATGCATTTTTAAAAAGTCTTCTTTAAGAAAAGGAAAAACAATCAAAAATAGCTCCTCGCTGCTGCTGCTGCATATCAAGTCGTATCTCTGATTTGAACTCAGTAGGCTTCCTCCGTGGTCCGTGTGTTATTGAGTGTAAACCATCTAATTAATAGATAAATAATAAATAGATAACTTCTGGCAGACAGCGAGTGGAGACATACTGTGTGACATCTGCTTTGTAGTTAGAATGCCGATGTCCAAAAGCATCTTGTTTACTAAGCAGACATTGGTCTTTGGCAGGGAAACCTGTTAGTTAGGGGAGATGTGATGTTTTTGGGCCATCAGCAATGTAAAATCTCTGTTAAATATGTTATGTGCATTAGACTTGAGGCGCATCTTTGTGCCTAAGGCCAAAAGCATTTTGTTAGTCAAACAAAGCCTCTTTCATCTTCTCACTGATTTGTCTTATCCATTATTAAAAACGACTGTGACACAAACCTATCTAAGCGAATTGTGGCTCATTTCTAGAAATATCTTTTTTTTTTTAAACAATCAGGGTATTTTTGTGGTAATTCTGTCACAAAAGGTGTGATTTAATGATGATGAAAGCGCATCCTCGTGAGAAAATATGAAGCGACAAGTTTATCCTCCTTCATTAGTCACTGTACATCTATGTCTGTGAATGGATTATGGAGCTCAGTCATCATGCACAGTTTGATTTGAGTTGAAAAGATTTTGCTGTTTTTTTGCCTCTAATGCATCATTGTTATTGTTAAGGGAAATTAAAATCCCTTAACTTTCTTTAAATCTTTTACATTTTAAGTAACTGAATGATTCTCTTCACTAGTGCCAACAGTGATGATGTGAGTTTGGGGAGATGTTTCTACACTGACTCTTAAGAAGCATCAGCCATCAAGGCCAATTTGGTAGCTTGCTGTTTGCTTGGTAATTTAATGAAAACTAATCTGCATTAAATGCAAATACTTCACAATTACCTTTTTTCTTTATGCGTGCATGACATTGCAAAGTTGTGAAAATCCTGCTAGAACAATGACAGGCTTTTTTCCTCGAGTGTAGGATAGCGAGAGGACGTATTTTCAGAAGGTCAGAGGTATCCATTTGGGAAAATATTCAGCTACTGCTTCCTGCTGCTTCAAGACAACACGTCAAACACAATGAAGAATATTAGAAAATACAAATAACCTTCCACAGCCTCTGTCATATGTGTAACAACACACCTCTGCATACACACGGAGGAGCACACACCTTGGTCCAGGCGTCCGGATGTGAGAGCAATAACGAGAGCACGCTGAAAGAGAAACTGAAGGCTAAAGAACAAGAGGCCTCTTGGGCCAGATACCAATGAGTGGCTCATCCATGTTAAGTCAGGCCAAGATGGACTCAGGTGTATTCACATTAGGTCAGGACGAAGCCTTGCTGACCTTTGCAGCAGACAGCAGAGTCTCATGGAGCTTTCCTTGAGCAGTCCTCAGAATCGGGGTAAACAACAGACTCAATGCTGCACTATGAAACACTGCTTAAAGTGTATATGTGTGAGTGATCACATGTTGACCACTTCTGAATGGCCATGCCCCGCCAGTCCAATCTATTGAGCACGTTCTGTGAGAACTGTTCTAGGTAATTACGCTTACAAACATCTAAAAACCCCAAAAGCTTCAATTTTTTTGTCGTGGAAATGAAGCTGCCACGATTACTACACACAGCTCGAGCACAGCGCCGAATAATTCAGCAAAAGAGTGAATAATGGATAGTAAAACAGCAGGGAACTTGAAAAATAGCACATTTTGCTGGACTGGAATACAAACACCGAAGGGCCAGAGAGAGAATTCACAAGCAGCAGCAGCAACAGCAGAATGCATAATCCTCCACACGATATTGAAGACACACATTTAATATAAATGAGCACAATTTGCCTCCAAATCGAAACAGAAATCCAAAGAGTCCTAATCAAATTTCATAGGTTGGTTTTTTAAAGGCATCCAACAAGAACTAAGAATTCTATGTCTGTGTTATTATTATCCATTAAGGGCTTCTTTCATCAACAACGTGGTATGCATGCCAAATAAAAGGCTGGATCACTTCCTAAATGCTTATGTTTCAGGGACACATTGCTTATTCAACCAATCACCATGACAACTCTTGCTTGACATTTTCAGTGCCTTCTTCCCTTTTAAGGAATTCACCTCTCACAGTTCATTACTCTGTCTACTCATTGACTACAATGAGACTATTTATCTCTGTAAGCTTGCACCATGTGTCCGGGAATTTCAGCATGTGAGAAAGTAGACATATGAGGCCTGCAGGGATCATTATGGTGCTTTAGAACAAGCACCTCTCCTTACATATGCAATCTGTTCTTGTGGTGGATTAACTAAGATGAGAGGCTGCTTACTACAAAAAAAAAAAAAAAAAGAAGAAGAAGGAAACAAAAAAAAAAGGAAAAAATTAGCAGACTCATGGGACAAGTCTTAAAGATCAATGCCTTTGATATATGAAGAGAGGGAGATTTCAATGCTACTATCAGAGAGCATGTCAGAGATATGTAGGCATGACAATAGTACCTATATGCATCACATTAATAAAATAATCCGTGTTCAAGTGGCTGTCACTCAAAATGACACCGATCTCTCTTTGGACCTCCTAGTCATTTAACTTGAGTAGATATATTCGCCAATGAACTTTAATGAAAGTCAATTCATATGCATAATTTTAAAAAAATAAATAAGATTTGGACATTTGGGGTTCCCCACATACGCCTGTGGCAGATTATTCCTTATGTGCATTTACCACAAACTAGTGCCAGATCCCACTCGCCTTATAAAATGTTAGATCTGATGTCATCCTGCGCGATTTGAATTTTTCGTTTCATTTCATCTTTGTAGCTTTTTTTTTGTTGTTGTTGCTATTTTCCGTTCCCCCCCCTTCCCTCCAGCGGGTCACCTGGCTATTTCATTTCTGCTGGAGGGGGGGGGTGAGAGAGAGCTTGCGCGTCACTGCTCCATCACGCACACAAGATGTCTTTATGGCCAAGTAACAAGTGCTCTGAACAATTATCACACACGTTTATTTTCTGCATTGACGTGTGCAGCTCAGGGTGCTAGAGCATGTTACATGTGCCAGTGTGTGTGTGTGTGTGTGGGGGGGGGGCACGAGGCGCAGTTATATCCCTGCCTCTCATAAAGACTCCGGGTAGTCCGTTCAAGTCACAAAATCCAAATGCGTTTTTTTGGAAGTAGCCTGTCTATACGTGCTTTAGTGCCGGTTTACAGCGCTGCGTCGAGGTTGCATTGCAAAAAACAGCCTGACACTTTCTTTTTTTCCCCCAGAAAAAAAAAATAGAAATGCAAGTCATGTAATTTTAATCCAAGTAGCCCGATGTGCCAAATTATCCTGCATCCTTTTAAGTCACTCACCAAGCAGCCTTAAGATTATTTTTATTCCTTAGCTGCTCATCAAGTACCATGAAATGACTCACCTGCCTTGCCGAGATGTAAATCCCCCCATGCCTTGCTTTCTGAAAAATAAAAAGCCGCGGAAATGTTTCACTGTTTCAGGGTCTTCACTTGCAGTCGGGTACGTATACTCCAAATATCCGTATAGTCTGTGCGCTGCTTATGTTTTTCGGGAATGACCTTCCTGTGAAGATGTAAAGGCTCTCATTATCCTCACTCCGATGTCCTTTTTAATGGATTTCTCCCGTGTTTAGTTGAGGTTTTTTTTCAGCGGGAAGCGCTCCTCCTATAGTCCTGGTGCATTTTGATGCTTTTGCCTTCACTCTTAGGCTCAACGCGAGCTTCGCGAGAGCGCGCGGCGCGATCCCGGCCCTGGATGTTGGGAGCGCCGATTGGAGATGGAGAGGAGAGTTACTAGGTAACCAAGGGCACACGCATCATACATGAAAAGGAGCGGAGGAAATATGCCTTCTAACTCTGCCCTCCTGCTCTGCCTTCTTTGACAGCTCATCAAAACGGAGATTTGTTTTTTTTCATATTTCACAAAAAACAAAACAACAACAATTTCATCCAAATAAAGGAATACATCTTTCTGCTGCTATAAACTGGTCCTATGGGGGAATTCTTACACAGTTATCACGTTTCCAAGGATCCTCCTTTTAAATCAAGATAAAATGCTCTTTAGAGTATAGAGAAGACTTTGCAGGTTGGATATAATAAATGAATGAAAAGGAGGCAAATCCAATGTCTCCTCTTGTTGAATAGTTTAGTTAGAGGCCAAATAAGCTACATAATATATATTTTTCAGGGGTGAAGTTTGTAGTTGTTATTCTTCTAGCCTTCACCTAACACTTCACAATCTCAAGATATTCCATTCACTATCATAAACAGCTAAAGAAAAACCAGAAAGTATTCAAGTATTTGAGACTGGATGCAGTGTTTAATCAATTATTAACATTTTTGAAGATTAATTATCAGTGGATCAACTAATCAATGAATCGACTAATTGTTTCAGCTCTACAGAAGCATTAATAACTCTTCAACCACCATTTAATACTACTAATGAGTCTAAATACAGAGCCACTGACAGAAACTCAAGGCAAAGTGAAGGGAACACAAAGGCATTTACACATCAGCATGTGGGTGATAATTTGGGCTTGGGTAACACCACAATTATGTAAAAGAGGGCTTTCACTTTTGACCGTATCTGTAGCCTACACTTGACATAGAATAGACTGTGTGATTATATGCAGTGTGGTTCCCTTTTTGCATTCAAAATGACTACAACAGGTGCTGATTTTCATTTGGCTTTGACCAGTGATTCAATCCAGAGTCAATTCAATATAATACAAATCACTCATTTACTGCAGTCATCTGTTCTTAGGTTACTTCTACTCTATAAAGAATGTTAAAAATCTTTTTCTATGTAAAGTTGTCTAAAATGATAGCTTCTGGGATGTGCAGTGCGTTTATGAAAATACTCGTTTGAGGGATAAAAGTCTAAATGATATGGCTGCGAAGGATTTGAATGGCCACATGATAATATGAAACAGTTTAGCCCTCTACATAAGTCTGCTCCCTCCGTTGACATTTTAAAATCTTGGTTGAAAAGCCATCTCTTCTCCTTGGCCTTTAAATCCAATTGAGATCAATACTGTATCATCAGTGTTTTGTCATTTCAGTGTCACTCCTCTATATTGTCATTGTGTCAGTCTGTTATGTGTTTTATTCATTTATGTATTTAGATTTGGATTTTTTTTCTCATCTGTTGTGCAGTACTCCATGTTTTTAAATGTCCTGTTTAAGTCAAGTTAAACAGAAAGAGAAACAGGCTTTTCTTATGAATCTTATGAATCTGAATAGCAGTCTTTTACATTTCCTGCAGCATTATAGGGAGATGAAATCAAGCTCTTTATACATCAAACTAAAATATGTATTGAATAAAATAACAGTACTGCTCTTGAGGTTTAAACAGACAAACAATGCTAGAGTTGACATTCAACAATCACAGAGTAAAAAATTCTCTTTTGAAAAGAAAATCCATCATAGAAGTAAAGACACCCTATTCACATTTCTTTTAGCCGGACTTGTCTTAATGCGACCCACAGCATACAAAAATGGACAAAATGCATCTTTTAAAACATTTTGTGCATTCTTATTTATACACATTAATACAAGTTTGACCTAAACTTATTAAAAAAAATCAGCATTCAAACTTGTTGTATTTATCATATTCTACAAAATGTTCTACTAGACCATAAAATAGTGATTGTGAATTTATTTTTTTCCCCATAAAATTAATCAAAGTTGAATTAATGACTGATGGGGAATGTATGAATGTGAATTGGTGTAGAAACTAATTATGAGTCAGAGTATGAACAGTAAGGGTTAAGCATAGGAGGTAATAGTTGGGAGGTTTCAGGTGCTGACCATGACTCACAACGTGGTCCAAATCTGAACAGGATCCCCATCTCCCCTATGAGTTATTGACAGTCATCAACACCACATACACAACACTAGTGCAAGAGAGGGGGCTTGGACTGTAATACCCCATGTTGAGGTTGTGTTGGGGCATAAGTTTTACAGGTGGGTACAGAAGAGTCATTCATACTCATAGGGACCATTTTTCTCTCATGGAGTGTCAGCTCAGTCACAAACAGATGAATGTTGTGCCTGAGGCGACTGGATGGGTTAGTTCAAAGGCATGCCAGAGACTAATATCTATGCCTTAGGTGTCAGTGTGAGCATCACAGTGTCAGAATGCAAGCAAATTAGCTCTTCACTCACTGCCCCAAAATATTTTTCCAAACAGGTTTGAAATGTTATGTATCAAAACTACTAAATATCTAGAGTTATTATTATGTAATGTTGATTCAAATTCATTTGCCCACATGTGGTAAGTTAGGGAAAAGAAGGGCAAATCTAATTATTTCACCATCCACATCCCTATCTCCCATAGTTGAACAAGAATATTGAACATTGAACTATTGAAGGGTTATCAATATTATTGCATACAACACCTATAGTATATTAGATATTGTGGACTATTGAAAAAGGAGAGAAAGAAAGAAAGAAAGAAAGAAAGAAAGACAGAAAGACAGAAAGAAAGAAAGAAAGAAAGAAAGAAAGGGTTATCAATATTATTGCATACAACACCTATAGTATATTAGATATTGTGGACTATTGAAAAAGGAGAGAAAGAAAAAGAAAGAAAGAAAGAAAGAAAGAAAGAAAGGGTTATCAATATTATTGCATACAACACCTATAGTATATTAGATATTGTGGACTATTGAAAAAGGAGAGAAAGAAAAAGAAAGAAAGAAAGAAAGAAAGAAAGAAAGAAAGAAAGACAGAAAGAAAGGGTTATCAATATTATTGCATACAACACCTATAGTATATTAGATATTGTGGACTATTGAAAAAGGAGAGAAAGAAAGAAAGAAAGAAAGAAAGAAAGAAAGAAAGAAAGGGTTATCAATATTATTGCGTACAACACCTATAGTATATTAGATATTGTGGACTATTGAAAAAGGAGAGAAAGAAAGAAAGAAAGAAAGAAAGAAAGAAAGAAAGAAAGAAAGAAAGAAAGAAAGAAAGAAAGAAAGAAAGAAAGAAAGAAAGAAAGAAAGAAAGAAAGAAAGAAAGAAAGAAAGAAAGGGTTATCAATATTATTGCGTACAACACCTATAGTATATTAGATATTGTGGACTATTGAAAAAGGAGAGAAAGAAAGAAAGAAAGAAAGAAAGAAAGAAAGAAAGAAAGAAAGAAAGACAGACAGAAAAGGTTATCAATATTATTGCATACAACACCTATAGTATATTAGATATTGTGGACTATTGAAAAAGGAGAGAACGAAAGAAAGACAGACAGACAGACAGACAGACAGACAGACAGACAGACAGACAGACAGACAGACAGACAGACAGACAGACAGAGAAAGAAAGAAAGAAAGAAAGAAAGAAAGAAAGAAAGAAAGAAAGAAAGAAAGAAAGAAAGAAAGAAAGAAAGAAAGAAAGAAAGAAAGAAAGAAAGAAAGAAAGAAAGAAAGAAAGGGTTATCAATATTATTGCATACAACACCTATAGTATATTATATATTGTGGACTATTGGAAAAGGAGAGAAAGAAAGAAAGAAAGAAAGAAAGAAAGAAAGAAAGAAAGGGTTATCAATATTATTGCGTACAACACCTATAGTATATTAGATATTGTGGACTATTGAAAAAGGAGAGAAAGAAAGAAAGAAAGAAAGAAAGAAAGAAAGAAAGAAAGAAAGAAAGAAAGAAAGAAAGAAAGAAAGAAAGAAAGACAGACAGAAAAGGTTATCAATATTATTGCATACAACACCTATAGTATATTAGATATTGTGGACTATTGAAAAAGGAGAGAACGAAAGACAGACAGACAGACAGACAGACAGACAGACAGACAGACAGACAGACAGACAGACAGACAGACAGACAGACAGACAGACAGACAGACAGACAGACAGACAGACAGACAGACAGACAGACAGACAGACAGAAAGAAAGAAAGAAAGAAAGAAAGAAAGAAAGAAAGAAAGAAAGAAAGGGTTATCAATATTATTGCATACAACACCTATAGTATATTAGATATTGTGGACTATTGAAAAAGGAGAGAAAGAAAGAAAGAAAGAAAGAAAGAAAGAAAGAAAGAAAGAAAGAAAGAAAGAAAGAAAGAAAGAAAGAAAGAAAGAAAGAAAGAAAGAAAGAAAGAAAGAAAGAAAGAAAGAAAGAAAGAAAGAAAGAAAGGGTTATCAATATTATTGCATACAACACCTATAGTATATTATATATTGTGGACTATTGGAAAAGGAGAGAAAGAAAGAAAGAAAGAAAGAAAGAAAGAAAGAAAGAAAGAAAGAAAGAAAGAAAGAAAGAAAGAAAGAAAGAAAGAAAGAAAGAAAGAAAGAAAGAAAGAAAGAAAGAAAGAAAGAAAGAAAAAGAAAGAATGAAAGACAGACAGAAAGGGTTATCAATATTATTGCATACAACATATGTAGTCTATTTGAACATGATTTAGCCTTCTGATTGGTTGGAGGTTGAAGTAGTTTCATCTCCTAGTCATTTACAAACAGCACACAGAGCTTATAAGGACACACTGCCAGGAGAATCATTTGTGCTACTATCCTTATTGTAATAAAATATATGTCTACTAATGGAGAATTCCACCATTAGATACCATTTATTAGATTTATTCCTGAGCTTGTTTATCATTAATGGACAATAAAAATGCAAATGAGTGGAAATTTCCTCAGTCCTAAATGGCACATCTTTTCATTTATCTGCAGCCGGATGTTACAAAATACCTAACATTCCATCCATAAAACTAGAAAAATTGCCATTGCTAGTCAAGAAACATGAAGTGGAATAGCAACAGACTGCACAGAACAGTAAAAAAAAGCAAAAAGGCGGAGAAAAAAAAACGTACATGGGACAACAAAGCACAGATGTGTCAAATACAGTCAAGATTAAGGACGAAAAACGTCAAGCAGGAGATGCGAAGAGAAGAGAAATAAATAAGACAGGAAAACAAGACAAGACAGTAAGACAGTCAGCAGAACAGTGGAGACGACAACTGACAGTCTGATGACCAAAACTGAATATCAATTAAGAATTTCAGCTCAGAAAATAAGCAGTAAGTACTTAAAGTATTAAGATTCTGCTGTCCTTGTATGAATAAGAGAACTATAAATTCCATCTGTGTAGCACTTTGAATATTGTCTTAAAGGGGACCATGCATTTATATTGTCCTCTGTAGTAAAATATCATATCTGGGCAATAATCCAATGCAGTAATATTATATAGTACTATTATATTCCCTGTTTTGGTTAGTTAGTGATTCCTTTAAAAAAAATATTCAATTCTCCTGACTCTAAGGTTATAAAAAGCTAAATGGTAACATCAATATGTGATGCAGGTTGTCCAGTACTGAACAAAACATGGAGAGCTTTCAGGCCTTTTTTTTATTTAGGCCACACATTCTCTCTGTCTGCAGTATTTCACCAGTAACTGTCTGCTGTCTGCTACTGCACCACTGATGCTGTTTCTTTTAATGTCTTTTTTCTCAAAACCCAACTTAATCATATCATTTCTATAGTTGTTGGAACAGCATCATTTCCACTGGAAGATCAATAGTTATTTCACTGAGCATTCCTCCTCAACTGTTGGTTAGGCTACACCTTTATTGGTGAGTAAGTAGATAAGTATAGCAACTTTTTAAAAGCAGACGTCACTAGGGCTGCTCGATTATGAAAAAAAAATCATAATCACGATTATTTGGGTCAAAATTGAAATCACAATTATTAAAACGATTTTTTTTTTAACTTTAGAAACATGCTGCATTTATTGGACATTCATCTTAATTAATTTTCTCTCCCAGCAGCAGCCTTTTATTTGCCGCTTAACGCAACACACAGCAGAACATGTGCAGAGATATTAGAGCTGAGCTGGTTACCATGACGATAGTTCACACAACACTTCCTGGTTTTTAATAATTAGTCAGTAAACTCAGCATCGTCTGACGCAGGCTGGAAACTTTAAACTTTTATTTACAGTTAAAACATTTCACCGTGTCTTTCAGCCTCTATGCTAACGATGCTGCGGTGGCTTCCGGTATAAGCTTTTCAAAATAAAACCTTTGTTATTGTTATTAATATTTTATTTATTAAAAATAATTTCCCCTCGATTTTATTAGTTGTGAAATCGTTTGGCCCCTAAATCGCAATCACGATCAAATTTCGATTAATTGAGCAGCCTTATAGACGTCACACAAAGGGCTTCACAGTAAATAACAATAAAAGACAGAACAACAGTCATAAAAAGGAAAAACACTAGAAACATAAGCACCCGTCATTATGGCACTGCAGGGACAAACACAATCTTCTACAAGCTGTCTATAAAAAGTTCCTCTATTTCCATCCATATAGTCTCCTCATGGTGCACAGTGATAGCGACACAGCAGCTACTGTACTGTGCACTAATCACTGTTGAGAAAACTGTAATTATAACAGGCTGTAGTCAACTATCTGCATTTGTTAAAGGCATGTTTTATGGTAAGAACGGGCCTGTTCATCTGACATTTATTACACCCCTGATAAATGATCATGGAAAGCAAAGTGAACAGTGGGTTTTACGGGTGCCCAGTGCTCTAGGCCTCTTGTCTCTTTAATGTGAACGCAGTCCTCTCCATCCTCAGTTTTTCTAAGAGCTGATTAGTTAGGTAATTAGATATTTGGATCTCTGCTCTGAACTTGAGATGCAGCACATGTTACAATGGTTAATGCACCTCAGTTGAAGTAAAAGTAGGTCAGCTTCAATGTGACATGAAACCAAAACCTGAGATTACCTCAAAGTTAGCAAGTTAACTCATGAAACTTCACTTTCAGCTTAGTTTGTGTGGAGTTATGCTTGTGCATGTATTTAAAGGCTGTTCTTTATCATCTGTTTTTTTTTCAATCTACTTAAGTTCCTCTGTTCATTCCTTCACTTGGTGATAGATGTTCAGCGTTTTATTGTAACCTGCTAATTTAGCAATAGAGTTTATTGTTTGGTGCTGTGCCTCGTGCCTGGGTCTTGTGACGCATGTGGCTTCGAGGAAGACCTTTGAAACATACATCTGCCTCTGTGTTACTCTGTGCTCATGTCCTCAGTCCACATTCTTGGCATTTACTTGACTAGTTAATGGCGTATTTGGGGTGATTTGTGGTGATATGACTAGTATGTTTTTTATGTTCTAAATTCTAGCAATTCTAAAATAGCTTTGAAAAAAAAAAAATCTGAAATTGAATCATAAAACAAGGAAGACAGCCGCTAGTGTTTTAAACCTGTGGAACTCCTTTTTCCCCTAGAGGCCCATAAATTTACTTGTGCTTGTAATAGAATCATTTAAATCCATATCTTGTGTGAAATGATTAATATGTTTGATAAGTAGCCACATAATGAGCAGGATAATACAGTTTCAAATTGCTAGTGATCACAGATAAAGCTCTCGGGCTCATGCTGCTGCGTGGTGGTCAGGTGTTCTCAGAAGACTTTCGCTTTTAAAAAAATTCATTAATACGTTTCAAGATCCCCGAAGATGTCAAGAGGCGCGGACGATAGAAGAAGATGGCACACACACACATTTACATCATTATGCACAAACTTCTAAAAAGTGATCAGATCTTGATGGTGGTGTAGCCTAGTGTTTGTCTAGTTTACTACAAGCCTGCATCAACACATGATTTCTTTGATCATAGATGCAAGTACACAATGATCAGATGAGAGTTGTACTGTGTTTTCATGTGCTTCCAACACACTTAAACATTTCTTAGGTGCAAGGCAATTCTTTTAAAAAACAGGTGCAGTGCAGTAAACACTGACCTGGAATATGGATCTCACATATGAAACTCCCTTCCCTTCCCTGCCCAGTGTTACTTAAAAGCAAATATTATAGTATCACGTAAGCTATATCCCATACACACCACATCTTCCTTTATAAAATAAAACTATAAAAAAATCTAGCCAACAATGGTTGCTCCAGCATCTTGGATGAATTCAGGTAAGCTCATAAAAATAAAATCTGACACCTAGACCAACTAGATTTATTTATACTCCCAAAACCCCCCCTCCATAAACCGACCCTCGTCTCACCCACCTGCCCCACCATCATAATCCTTCCCGCAGCCTCCACTCCCTCTGCCTCCATCACTCAGAAGCAAACACTGGACTTGGAGTGGACAGAGCCTTCTCCATAGCCTGCCCCTTCAAAATCAGTAGTCAAACCTCACTGTTACAGAAGTGCTTTTAATGTGTGTTAATATTGTTGTATATTAATATGGGTGTGCTTTTTTATTCGATTATTTTAACTTATGTAAAGTATCTCTAAGTACCCTGAAAAGTGCTCTATGAATAGAATGTATTAGTATTCACAATGCACCAATTTCAGTTATCCATCAACTCCAGAGGATCAAACTTAAGTGTGGCTCAAAAGACAGATGACAACAAATCTTATGTTACTATTCTAAGTGCTATAATATTACACTATACATAAGTATAGTATTACTATCATCGTCACCATATTAAGTAAGTATAGTATATACCCCCTCGGACCAAGCACCGAACTTGGGGGGACAGAGCCTTCTCCACTGTCGCCTCCCACCCTCTGGAATTCACTCCCCAAACCCATCAGAGACTGTACAGACCCCCATACCTTCAAATCACTCTTAAAAACACACCTTTTTAAACTGGTTTTTGACCTGTAAACTGTTTTTTTGTCTTTTTAACCTTCTACATTGTATGCTCTTTTCATTTCATGTTGTTTTAACCTTCTATATTGTTTGTTCTTTTCATTTTATGTTTTTACTTGTAAGCGTCTTTGAGCACCTGTAAAAGCACGTTATAAATAAAATGTATTATTAGTATACTCAAATTACAAGACAGCATACACACACACACAAACATATATGTAGCTGGATTAAGCATTGCACACATCCTAAAAAGCAATCACTGAACCCAAAGTGGATTTTGAGTTTAAAGTCACCAAAATATATTTTTAGTTGAACATGCTACAGATTAATCAGGCTCTGCTGTTCTTCACTGTTGTTTACAATAAACTAAATCAACTGCATTTGTCACATACATTTGTGTAACAGATGTCCAGTGCAGAGGATTACACATTTCTCATATGAGCACTATTAAACACTTCCTGCTTTGCACCGAGTCATTTGCGTCCTCTTTATGTCACTTACAGTAGCTTTACCCCAGCGCCCGACACAGTAATCTCTCTCAGACCTTGACACTCTCAGTCAGCACCTTTCATGCCCTTCCACCTTTGATTTGCAGATTGAATTTTAAAGACAGAAAGCAAAAGAGCAGGGGCAGATGTAACCGTGGCATGAATGTGAACCCGTAGGACTTATTACACTGTTATCTCACTGTGAAATGATGCCAGCTGTAAATAAACACAAGTATTAAAGTGTAAGATTTCCACTTTAAACCGCAATCTCCTCATCTTACAGCTGAACATGATAGAATGATAACCTTGTAATACATTGCTTCCCCATTTAGATTGTTGTTTGTATGTTTATTCACCTCAGCTGCCATCGAGAAGCTCAGAGCACACACACATACATACACACACACACATACACACACACACACACATACACATGCTCTGACACAAATACAAAAAAGCCACAAAAATGTTCAACGGTCCTCAGGATGAGTCCCTAATTCAAAGTGTGGTGGAGAAGCTGTCAGTCATGAGGCCATGAAACCCCCAAATTATCTTAAAGATAGCGAAGTCAAAAAGAAAAATAAACATTGGCCAAATTCATACAATCCAATGTTGCTTTTTGCACTTCCAAATTGCATGAAGGGTTTGTTTTGCTTGGTAGAAAATTCATATTTTCACTCTTCAGACTTTTTTGGGGAATGTTGATGGCTGTTGTAATACTTTCATGGTTTTACTCGCCCTTCATGTCCAGTCAACACACATTAATCCCCCTGTAAATTTGTACATACTCTGATCATTTCGCCTTGTAAACATCCATTTTCAGCTTGGTTGAACTGCTTTTTTTGTGGTTTAAAAACACATTTTTCTCAGGAAAAGGCTGATGTCTTTCCCAGGTAGCCTTGCAAATCAGGAGACCTTCCTATAGGACCCCCATTAGCTGAAGAAACAAACTGTCATAATCAGGCTCTTAATAGTAATATTTTCATCAGATGACAGTTTAATGTTTACTACCATACTGTATTTATTAGGATACGCTTCTCTGTGTAATAATCTGAACAGCATTATCGTGAAAAAAGGGTTAGTCACAGCATGTGTCACTGCCCAGGGTGGGAGAGGGGATTTTAGGGATATTTTTGTGCCAAGCGCTCAGGGCTCTGCTGGTCTTTCCCTTAATACAAGTCTTTAAAAAAAAAAAAAAAAAAGGCTAAATCTAACATGCAAAATCTAATGCACACAAATGATTCAATATCTCTTCTACCCATTATCACATCAGCAAAGTGTACTTAAGTATAATTACTTGCACAAACTGGTAGAGGTACCCAGGAAAGCCAGAAATGTTTAATGTTTAATTCTGCAGTGTAAAATGTTTTCTGAGGGATCATGTTGAAGTAAATAGTTGCCAGTTGAGAAACTTCAAATCTTACTGTTTGCTATCAGTCTGTTTATGCTGAAGTGATACTTGACTAAACTGTGCAATAGGCAAAAAGCAGCTAGACAAGAGCTTGGCTCTCATGCTCAGATTTCCATATTTATTGCTTGAAATCCTGCAGGGAGTTCAACTGAATGCCAATCGTAGTGCTGAATCACTGAGACAAATATGCATCTGCAGCTTGCATATTATAACAGTGACCCCATAATGTATGACGCCTGATTGATTCAAATATACCTTTTCAAGCTAAATGTTATGGTATTAGCAAACTGTGATACAGATGACTGACAGATTGTTTGACTACATTAAACAATGAGAGCAATGTTTGTGTTGAAGACATGACACATACTGTATCAGTAAGACAGAAACTGAGCGGGAGTTGAAATACTACACTGGGTGTTTTTATAGGGCAGGGCTGATATGCTTTTGTGCCGATTCGATTCTCTAATGATTTTTGGGTCCCAATTCGATTTAAATTGTGATTCTGATTAAACAAGTATTGTGATTTTCTATTTCAATTATTGTGATTTCCTTTCCTTTAAACAAGAACAGGTTGAACCAAACACTTGATAATACATCATAAGTCATATTTACAAAAACCAATACACACATCACATCAGTTTGTGAGATTTACTTTTAAAACTGTGCACCTGCCCTCACAAAAAACATTCTCATCCGCCAACATCTTACAATAAACTAAACTGCTACATTTAGCTGGTCTTTAGAAAATAATAATAAAAAAAAAAATAGTAAAAATCTCCAGAAAAAAAAATCACGATTAATATAAAAATCGATTTTTTGGCACAGACCTAGTGTTTAAATGGTTCTGCTTCTGTGTCAAGTTATATTTATTACTTTTTTTCCCATATAATCCCTGATCTCCTGAAGGATTTACTTTACAATGGAGAAAAATACTAAATGGAATGGAAAAAAAAGAAAAAAAAGAAAATGTAAAAACAAATCAAACAGCTGCAGGACAAAATGAACTAACAGACCTGTTGAACCTTGTCAGGAGAAGCAGCATCGCCACACTTCCATCCTAAAGCACAGAACTAAGGATGCATCTCCATACCTGCACACTCCACACATACTCTCACACACACCTAAGAGCACAGAAATGTCTAATTATGTCTAATGCAAATGTATGCATTGCCATTGTGAACTACGAGTTAATTATAACTCCATGGTTATTCTGAACGGGCTGAAGGTGGAGGCACCTCAAGACATTAGTATGCCAATGTGTTTAAAGGCCAATTTCACCCTGCATGCCTCTGGAACAAAACCCTCAAAGAATTTGCATTTCAACAGAATATCACTTTTCTCTGCCTGTTTATGAATCTGCGTCCCATTGGTGCTCCTATTTCACATTTTCTAGCCTGGATGCATAATCACTTTTGTGTCAAATTGTCTTCATTGAGTTGTAATAGGCAGAAAAAGATGCTAGTGGAGAATAGTTTTTTGTGTTTTTTTTTTTTTTCTATTATATTACCTAGAATTTTTTGTGAGATTTCATGTCCTTATTTCCTGTGGGGATTTCCTGTGTGCATGATGTGTTTTTATGCAATACATTAATGTTCAAACACAAGATAATGGTAATGAATGGGCGGCATTCATCGCTCTTAGGTCCATAAATGGATGTCATAGTGCTGTACAAGGAATTATTGTAATGTTCAATCAGATGTTTCACAGACATGTACCGATTCTAATCCAAATGGATTCTCGACTCTCCTCATATGAAAAGGACAAATTAGTGCATCGTATCCCCTGTGCAGCCGTATCTCTTCCCCCTTTATCATTGCTAGTAATGACAGCTGGAGACTCCTGGCGCCCCGCCCCTTTACAGAGGAAACTAATTAGCAGGTTTTCTCCTGTCACTGCTGCCACCCGATGAGCACAAGCAAGGTCTCACAGGTGGAGAAGAAAGCAAAATAATCATACCTTCTTTTTTATTGGTCTCTCACATTTTTGCTTCCCCCAACTACTTTGTTTATCTCAACGGTTTGTTCATTTAAATGGCCTGCTCCTTAAAACAGTGAGTCACGACTATCCATAGCAATTAACATCACAATAAACACATATAACTATGCTGGTGCCCTTGTGCAAAAATTGATCTAGAGCGTAGCCTAACTGAATAATACTGAATAATTCCGGACTTAGAAATTAATTGAATAATAGATAGAAATGGTTCCTCCCAAGACTTTGAAACCTTAATGTGATCTTAAAATGAGAAAATCACAACATTTCAAAGGCTGCACTCCAACTGTTTTGAAACTGTTTTGAGTGTATGCGGTGTGTATGTCAAGCAATTCTATTAAAAATACAGCACTTGCCAGAGCAAAAATGTTTCTCAAAGACAATTTCTCACTTTGAAATATTTTCTTGCCTGGAGCATACAATAAATGAGGCTCCGGTGAGCAGGCAATAACTTTTGTCAACAATACACTAAATGTTATGAGCTGTAGATGTGCAGTATGAGTTTAACAACATCCTACTGTACGAAGCAACCACATAAAAAAAAAAAAAAAGCCTTTGTAGTGACATAATGCAATGTACCAGGTACAAATGCAAGTGAAAAGAAAGGCACTTAACCCACTGTTGTTATTGTAAATTAGCAATACTTGTGTCACACTAGGCACACAATTTTTGTTTTGCATGTTTATCTTTTTCCTTCAGAAAATAAAAAAGGATTGAACTATATATGAATATTAAATTAAAGAGGCTGTCACCATGAAATCAGCGACTGTGTAGAGGTGCACTCTAAACTCAGCGGGAAAGGAGCACTTTTACAAGGTTGGTGTAAAAAGCATTAAAAGTACATATCAAAGGAGAAGAGCATGTCAATTATTTATCGAGTGAGGAAAAATCATAAGGGCAGATGCATAAACAAAGGTAAGGGTCTACAGGTTAGTGCTGGGAACAGATAAGGAAAGCTATCAAAAATATGATCTGAATACATGACATGATGAAAATAATCAAACTTCAAGTGATACTGTAACCAAGCTAATGTTATATTCATTTTTCCTTTTGTTTGTTTAACAACACACCATTGCCAAAGGCATTAGTGTTTCTACATGTGTATTCAGATTCAAGTATCCTCTGTGACCCGTGAAAGCTGCAGGGTGTAGAAAACCAGTATGAGTAGCATTGTTTATTTGTGGTAAAAGGTCAGCTTCTGCTCAGTTACAACGTCTCTGCTATTTACCTCAATTTGCAAACATGTAAGCATATGCGCACAGTCGGTCAAACTTGATTGCATTTTTTTTCCTGTAATGTATTACAAACATGCACAATCATGTGTTTGTGTTCGTAAATCCAATTATGTACACAAGCGCACCCACACGCTAGAATTTGTAAGGTCCGGTTTGATGAGGATCCTTGAAGAATTATTATCTATTCTGTTGAAATGTGTACAAGAGAAGCAAAAAAAAAAAATGTGGGTGACCAAATCACTGAACCATGAACTTGGTTAGTGTCGCCTTTGCAGGTCCATTTATCACCCTCAATACTGTGATATTAGGAACCCTGGAGAGACTGGGATATAAGCAGCAGACATACTGCTCCTCCGCTCCCTGCTTAACCAAGAACAGAAGTCTGATTCTCCCACCTGCAAAGTCTCCATCTGCTCCCCCTGCACAGCACAACAACAAAAAGCTCCATAACCCAATACACAGTCAAGCCAACCTTGACTGTAATACCCTATGACAGTTTCTATTTGACAAAGGCACATATCCGCTTGATGCTTTGCAGTTATTTTCAGCGGCTACAATTGTCTTCTGAATAAATACATTCAACGGTGCTCAAAGATATTTTTCTGTCTTTCCAAATTACATTCTGCCCGTGTTTTATATTATATCTCAACTCTAGAAGCTGGTGGTCCGCTGGTGCATTCAGTAAGAGATGGTGCAGCACACAGGACTAGAGAGGAAACAGGGTGAATGTGGGGGCTTCTGTATGGTATTAGTTATTCATGTGTGTCTGGCCTAAAGACCAAAAAACCTTCCCCACAATCCCACAATAAAGCAAATGCGTAGTAAAAAGCAGCAACATAGACCCCAACAACCTCTAGAGAGGAGATTTATGGGACCTCCATGAAGTGAATCTTCCAGAGGTGATGGAGGAATGAGGGCACTTTAAATCCCATTACTATGTGATCAAAAGTCGTTTCTCACTCTAGATTATCCAGTGAAAGCACAGTGGGATCCTGTAAAGACGGACCTGAAATCCTGAGAGGTAAAGTATTGGCGGGTAACAATGGTGAGAGCGTGAGGGGCACATATTTCTCTTCATTAAGTGATAAATAATGCAGGGGAATCATATGAATAATTTTCTCCCTAATGGATATTGCATGCTAAGAAAGGATTTCCAGTTCCAGTTTTTAAAAATTTAGCATGTGAAATGATGCGTCGCTATGTGACAAAGTGATTTTTCGGGGCAAGAAGAGAGTAGCGCAAATGCATCAGAAAGCTGTAGAAAAAAGAAAAAGTGAGACTGAGAGAAGAGAGAGAAAGATAGAGCGGCTGGGACTTTTCCCATTGAGTTCCACAAGACCAAACTACTTAACCTTTCATGCCTCACCCCAGATATGCTGATAAACAACAATATATTTGATAATTGTTTAACATTATGGGTATTATAAATCATTTTTATACTGCTCAGCTTTTCTTTTATACTGGCAAGCCTGGAAGTCTGCACTTTTTTTGGTGTGTTACCGATATGTTACCAATCAGCTATAACTTTGTTCAGGAAGCTGAAGCCGGCAGGTTGTGACCAATGGATTAAACACGGAGGTGATAACACACAGGTGAATCCTGTTTCACAAGACCCATAAAATTCCAGTTGAGTCTTTGATTAGAAATCAATAAGGAAAACACTGAACATATGGTTGTCGAGCGTGGAAATTGCATTTCCCATCTGTCTGAATATAGAGCTCCTCATACTTTATTCTCTTCATCAAAACTCTCAGATGGCATATCACAGATTGCGTGTGCATTGTAAATACAACCTGCCATCGCTGCATGACAACCTATGGAAATTCAAATAGCCTATTCGATAACACACGCAGACTCTCATAACGGTGTGATCGGTTGGATGAATGAGTTTCAACATCACAATAAAATGCCTCTTCTGGCTGTCAAAGTGTTTCGTAACTTGAAATGACACATCTGAAAAGATATGAGGGAAACAGCAGAAGCATATGACAGTTTACAAAGCCTCAGTATGAAGGATGTGGACTTCTTTCAGACTTTTTCAGCCTCTGTGATGCATCTACCTGCATCTAGCAGCATGACATACAATATGCATATGTTATCAAAGTAAAAAATCTGGCATGAAATTTTAATGAACAGAGGAACAGAGAGCAGTGCAAAAGAGAAGCTGATTCGCTGAAGGCAATGTGGAATTGTTTTAGCCAAGCGTAACGGACAAGAAGCAGGAAACCTGGGAGAAGAAGAACAATCGCTATAGGCATTTGCATTTCACATGTGAATGTAAGAGCCACCACTGCAATTATACATACCATAGAGTAAGGACATGGCTGCAATCCACAAAGCAAATTTCCATGCTTTGAACAGAGCTATAGCTTGCCTGGGGACTTGGCAGCTCAGGTGGCAAGCATGGTTAATTTCACTATTTGGGAGAACTTGTAAACTTGAGCCTACATGGTCAGCAGCTGAACGTTACTTTCCCATCACTAGATGCTATCTGATTTGTTGTCCTTGGACTAAAGTCTCTTAATCTTATTTTAATTGCAGCACACCTCCTCTATTCCTTTTTATTTACGGCAAACAGCACAACAATCCAGCACCGATTGGGAAAACTGTCCTAGAGCAACGGCAAAGTTTGACCCCCGCCTACATGGAACCTATTTTGAAATCAGATTGCCCCCCGATTTACCTCCACACACCAGACAGCATTAGTCCGCACCAAGGCTGGAGTTGCTAGGCAACTGAAGACACTTGCTGCAGACTGAAATGATTTTTTGACTCAAGGAAAGATCTTATATAATGCCTTACAGGGGATACATTTTATACAATTGCATAAAAATGCCATGCTGCTGTAATTAGAATTAATATAATGGTAGTTGGCACAACATGCTGAATAATAACATAATATGACTCCATATGAAACAGTCGTCACTGAAATTTCTCCTCTTCGAGTTACTTTACACAAAGCTGTTTTGCTGTTCTGAATGGAAATTGTAAAAAAAAACAACAAAAAAAACATATAGCACGTGCACATAGACATTAGTATAATGATATACTCAATGTTGTGCAAACTGAAAGAGTCATTAGCATACAATTTAAACAGAATATGTTCATACATTTTAAGGGAAACACATTAAAATGAGTTCGCGTGTGACTGTTTAAGGTCAGGGAAAAATCAATGCATTGTGAGGCCCAAGTGTCCTTTTCTAACTAAGCTCTCTTTCTATTCATATAGTTTTCATTGTAAAATCATAGCACTGTAAAAATGATTTGATAAATACGTGATCATTTCTTGTCATATTAGTTGGATTGTGTTCACAGATGCTGCAATGCTGCACTGCACCAGTCATTGACTGTGCAAAACATGGAACTATTTCAGTAATATGTTAATTGTGGTTCATCTACTTAACATAATATGTGGGTAGTCCGAGACACCGGTAATTACCATTTTCTATATGCTTCTCTGTGCTGCGGGGACCCATGGGAAATTACCAGGGTTAAAGGTCAAGTAGTGGGAGCTCCATGCTGTAGGTGACCTACAGAAGCTTCCAGGAAATGAAGGCAAACTGGCTGCAGGGTAAATCGTAACTTGTATGTGCTTGGATTATCTAAGTCATGAGTGAAGAAGCTCATACATATGCATATTCATTATCCAATGCTGCATCCCTTTCATTGAATCTATCATGAAGATTAATGAATATTATTCAGTCATTCATGATTTACTGAGAGCAGATTGGTTTTTAAATGTGGGCAGACAGCACCACCTACTGACTTAGAGCAGTGCTCAGCAGCAGAAATGTGCATGCTGGAAAACACTCACATCACTGAAGTCATGCAGGTTATTTTGTGAAGTGTTTAATGCCCTGTTTAACTTTGTTATAATGCTTTAGTGATCACAGTTCAAACTTTTTATATCCTCAAAGTATGTAAGTCTAATTTTATCACAGGCTGGAAGCATTTATATTAAAGTTGACATTGCTGCAATCCGTGCAAATACCAGAAATCTGTGCAAAATGTATACTGGAATGAAGAAAAGTATGGTCTTGAAAGTGGATTGTGGATTTTGTAATATGTTTAAACTGATCTATATGATCAAACTGCTGTTTTATGTGATTGTTACTTCAGTTGGATGGTTGAGCTTCACACTGCAGAATAATGAATGTGCAGAGTTTGACACTAGAGGGCTTTTCTCACATTCATCTGTTGAAAGTGAGAAGTTTCTGTGTGCTCACCAAAAAATCTTAGTTTAAGGTGTGAACCTACAGTCCTGATTTATGACATCACAACTAGTCTGGATTTAATAGTGGTCTCATATTCAACTTAGTATTTTAAATCATGTAGTAAATCTTTTGAGAAGAACAATATTTGCATTTTCATAGATTCTGGATTTTTAATGAGTCAGAGATGAGGAGATGTCATTCTAAAGAGGCAATTTTTAAGCTAATTTATTTTTGTTTGTGTAAAAACCACATTAGACACAATTTATTATTCCCAGCAGCTGATTTTTATATATCAATCAACAAGGATTGTGACTGTGTGAGTAAATGTTATCCATCAATCCACCACTAGATGTCCCTGTATAACCACTGGTCAAGACTGAGCAGAGTTTAAGTTATGTGGCTGCAAAACCAAATCATGAATAAATAATGATGTTGAACAACTGCATATGAAGCAGAGTCAGACATATTGATCCCATACTCTAGAGATGAATTTACAATCTGACCTCCATGCACCGCAAAGCACACACACACACAACATAACACAATGTCTTGTTTACTTGTTCTTTGGTATATTCATTTGTTGTTTGAATGTGTTTTCTATTTGAGCATTTATCCATTTCAAGGAGAATGCGGACAATAAATTTCACGGGGGACAACAAAATCTCAATCTCTTTTTAATCAGCTCCAGTTCATGTCTGTACACAGTCTGAAACATGAGGTTGCACAAATAAACACACAGTGTAAGCATATCACGACAAGTTTAGCTTCATAATCTTATAAATTAGTGGTGGATTGTGTCCGTTTCTCCTGTCATCAGGTTCTCTCGCTGCTCATCTGTCTTAGTGATAGATTTCTTTTTTCCATGTAGTGGTTGGCAGGGTTGCGCTGTAGCAGTAACAGACACTGGTTTCTCAGCGCTTTATTCATACAGAGCAGGATTATGGGGCTGGAGAGTAAAGGCAGTTCCAGCAGCAAATCTCTGAACATCTCTTGGCACACAGAGGTGTGCTCCGTCAGTGCAAACACAGCACCTAAAGTACATAAAAAGTAGTATAAAAAATATTACAAATGGTTGAACAGTAATGTAATTAAATGAGAAAGTCATTCAGTTACATTTTGTGCTTATCTGTATGTAGGTACAGACACTGCTAAGTCTTTAATCTTTTTTATTCTCAGATGTATATGGATATGCACTGTATGAGCCAGTGAATCATCAGTGAATCATCTTCTCTTTTATTACAATTTTTAAAACAGAAACAGAACAAATGAAAGTGTGTGTATCTCTTCCAGCTGCTGTTTGTTGATGTTTGGATTTACCAAGCCAGCAAAAATAAGTAGAACATGTATTAAATGAAAAGCATAAATGGTTATTTTATTAATGAATATGATTAGATAGTAATGGAAAGTTCTTTTCCTGAGTAAAACTAGTTAAAGTAAGTGTACTATACATATAATTCAACGTTTTCCTATTACTCATTGCTGTTCAAATGATGCTAAAGACGGATTGTTTATTTATTCATTTAGAAAAAAGACATCTGTACTGATGACTGAAACTGCAGTATTGAATCCAAAACTCCAAATAGCAAATTCAGTTCTCAGAATACAGCCTTTATACTTTTAAAACAACACTGCACTGTACAAACACAGCTCTGAGGCTCATACAGACATACAGTACAGTTTATTCACTTCCCTCAAACAAGCTCATGTGTCTATTTGTGGACTTGTGTTGTCTCCTTTGCACATTTTACATTGCGTCTTTTATACATTTTGTACTTACAAATGCATTCTGGTTTATTTTTAGTGTTAATGCTTACTTTCAGTATTCAAAATATGTAATAGCTTAATGAAAGATTGGCATGTCAATGATATATCGTGAATGTTCCCTAAACAATACTCACATGTCCTTATGTATGTTGGCAGAAATATGGGTTGCTGAAATTATCCCTCTTCATACTTGCAGCAAAGAAATCCCTTCCTAATGTAATTCCAGCGGAAGTGACGCAAGACAAAATCCAGTTTTCTTTCAGTGCCAAAATGCTTTCAAAAGTTTACTGAAGCTAATATGTGGCTTAAGCTGTCTCAATTAGTAAAATCAAGAGGGCATTACAGTGTTAAAGACTTTTTGGTATGAAATTCCCTCTTTATGCTTTCACAGAGGCTGCTTCTTTGCTGGGAGGTGGGATTGTATCATAAAGAGGTAATTTAGTAATTAAGCCTGAACATTTCAAAGATATCCACATCATTTGGCTGACAAAACAGCTGAAATCTCCTATTAGCTTCAGCTGAATTTGGGTAGAATTTAAGAGCTGTGGATTCATCTCATATATCAGTTAAATTGTGATCATGTTAGAAAGGGATCACTTCATGGCCCTTACTGACAAGAGGAACAACTAAAGCAATTAATAATCTTTTAATGTACAATATGGGCATGTGTAAGTATAAGTTTAAATAAAACCTTTAAGAAATTCTAAAAAGCTACAAAGTAACATATACATACTTACCAGGTATATGAGCTGTAAAGGTAATCAGAGATATGAGGCTGAACATCTTTGCCAGGTGCATGTTGACTTTCTGGCTCCTGTGCATCAGCTTAGCACTCTGGACGATAGTGTGTAGGATGTGAGCGTAGAAATACAGGTTCAATGGCAGAAATACGACAGTCTTCACAAGTAGGAACACCCTCATAATTTCATCATTGATGAAGGAGAAGCAAGTGAGGTTGACACGATCCAGGTGATTTACGCGTCTGCCTAAGAGCCACAGGCTGAGCTCCTTCAGCCCCACAGGGAGCAGAGGAAACAGAAGCTGCAGGGCCAAGTAAAGCTTGCTGTTTACCAAGTGCCTGCAGCCACACACCACCGTCAGGTAAATAGAGAAAGTAATAAAGGAGACGTATTGGAAGGAAGCAGAGCTTGTCAGGTGTTTGGCGCTCACCATGACTTCACACAAATGATAGCCCAGCAGCCAGCGGCCGTGCTGCTTCCAGTGAATGGTCAAGGGCCACAGGCTCAGGCTGATGAGGTTGCAGCTGGTGCTGCAGAGGATGAACATCGCCACATTGCTCCTTATCTTGCTTCGCTGGCTGAGCAGACAGGACACAAGGGAGACCAGGATGAAGCTGTTCAAAGTAAAACCAGGGACCAGAAGCAAGACTTTAGAGGAGGCACAAAGGCTCAAGTAGACAGAGACAGTGCACAGGGAGGAAGACGTCTCATTCATGGCAGACGGCAGGTAGTAAGGATAGCGTTGTCCACAAAGTTAGATGGGAGGACTGATTTTCTTCTACGTTACAAGATATTATAAAAGATAAGCCTGAGATACTCTTGGGAATTACAGTAACACGGGTAGAAATGTAGTATGTGCTACATGTGAAATGCAGACTCATCTCTCCATCATGTAAACATGTTTTCTTCTCTGTCTTAACTCTACACCCAATCACCGACTTCTACTTCCTCTGAAGTTGATTGTTTCTAAGACTTTCACCCAGTGGACCTAATTACAAAGGATTCAGTTCATAATCCCTTTCCTCTAGTTATAAGCCTATAATAAAACTGAAAATCTTTAGCTGTGCACCAACTTGACAAATGGATGGGGCGTAACCTCATATTCTTTGAGAGATTCTCACAGTGATTTTACAGTGTTTTCTTCTGCTTCTATCAGACATCAATGACAAACTCAAAGCACTATTTTTTAATATACTATAACACTGTTTGTTTTAAAGTATATTTGCTTTTCCCAGCCTCATAAGGCATTTATCTTTTTTTTCTTTTAGTGGTGATTACTCATCAATTATCCCCAGCCCTTATCGCTATTCTTCTTATTCATTCCTCATTACATACAAGGTGCTTTTGCTCAAGTACCCTGATGAGACTGGGATATGCATTCACCCTTAAGTCATAATATTCTGTCCATGAAATATCGGGGTTTGTTAATTCTAGGTTGTGTCTAATTTATTACCTTGTGATCTACACATCATTACCCAGCAAGCTTCCTCTCGCTCTACCAGCTCGGAAATAGTCCTAATGAGAGTGGGAAACGTATTTGTTTACTTCTCTGGGGCTTTATTAATGTGACACACAGTCTGGTTGATTAAGTAGCTAACTACTCTGACATTAGCTAAAAGCAACATATAAAAATCACCTCCTTTACAAGAGTATAGTGATATTTAAATGTGTGATTTAATGTTGAATTCAAAGCATATAGTTTCTTTCCTGTGTGAGGTGCTTAAATAATTTACTGTAAATGTTATACTTCATCCTTGGTAGTTGAACACGTACAGGTAATTTGAGAGTCAAGTATTCATACACCAATCATTAATGCCTGCATGTGAAAAAAAAGGCAGTTTATTTGAAATTGTCAATACTTTTTAAGGTCTCATCAGGGTCTGCTTGTTTCAGGGGATTCACTGGCCTGAGTTATTCCAGCAGGCGATCTGGTAATTGGTCAGCATGAACAGGCCTGTCTAATGCATCAAGAGCCACTGTGCTGTTCACATGGCATCCGATCAGACTGCAGGAGAACTGTAATCACTAAGCAGACAGGGCTGGACACTGCTAGAACTTCCTATCACATGCAGTCAAAGATACTAACTGAAGACAGAATAGGACCAGTTCCCCTTACAAAATGAATACTCTAGCTTGCTTGAATGTTATTCACTTTGCTTTTCAGTTATTTTTCTACCAGCTTGGATAATGGGTAAACAGTATACTCAAAATAGTATTGAGGAGGAGGAGGAGGTATGACAGTGGATTCAGACCTGTATGTAAAGGGGTGAACACTATTGAGCTGTGTCCCTGATGTATTCAGCTTCCCCTCCATCCAGCACTGGATCCTCTGAAGACTGACAAGATAGGCAGACATCAGTGAGATGTGCTGCTACTGAAATATATTGATTGAAAATCAGAGATGCTTGCAAGAGCAGTTTGATCTAAACAGACTGCAGAGCAAGGGGTTGGAGATGGAGGAATAGAGACAAACAGAGCGGGGGAGGGGGGAGAGGGGGAGAGCGGGAATGCTGTCAGTCAGTCGTGAGAACAAATCGGCCTCAAGGTGACAACTCCTTCCATGAGATGGTTTTCCACAGAGGGTAATGGAGCTTGGGTCTTGTCTCACAAAAAGCAATTTATAGCTAGGCCAACTGAGATCTGAGCGATACAGTCTCATCGAGTGTCAAATATTTTCTGCAACAAATTGTGCTGTGTCAGGCCAGTAGATTTCTACCTGAGGCCCATAATGCTCTCTGCTAAAAACAAGCTGGCTTGCATAAGGAGTTCAGGTCCTTAGAAACTGGAAACTGGGCACACGGTGGTAAACAAATGCTTAAAGACTAACACATTCCTCTAAAAGTCAATATAGCCACAGGCTCTATTAATCACTCTTCTCCAAGAACATCATTTTAAATACCATAGGCTCATTAATCACAGGCCGAGTGGCTGCTATCACATTACTACTCTGTTCCACAGTTGCAGTAAACTTAAGAGGAAAGTTAATTTAATCAGAGTGCTGTTAGGTATGAATATCTCATGAATTAATCCCTACTCTAAATCAACCCAAAAGACACAGACTCCAAAAGGCAAAATGGGCTTCAGGTGAAAAACACAATGCATCGCTGATGTAAGAATCTAGCACTGTATGCATTTAATGCCGTCTGGGATGTCTGGAACCATGAATTTAATTTTGATGAGAAGATTATAATTTTGCACCTTAAAACTGTATGGCAACGAGCCAACAAATACTGATGAGGGTTACAACTGGGCTGTTTCCAAATTCTTGTTTAGACGAAAATCCAAAAAATATGGCTGGCCTGGCTGAATAGGATTTAATGTTGCTTCGAGGGAAATGAAGAGACTTGTGTGGAAATCTCTCAAGCATACACACCACTCTCCAAATCACAGACTTCATTCTTTGATCTCCTTGCCAATTTCCTAAGCTTTTGTTTTTGAAAACAGACAATGTTGTATGAAATCTCACTCAAGCAGAAGATGGCAGTAAACTCGCAAGAAAGCTCTGATAAACAAAAAAGTTAGCTGCATCAAACTAATGACCGCTTTTAAATGAGTAGATCTCATGGTGTAGGTAACAAGTGCATTTTCTATGTATATATATGTATATGTTGTAGAGATACACAACATTGAATTGTGTGTGTGTGTGTAGAGTATATACATCATCACTGTATACACTGGAGCCAGATACCCCCGCTGAACCTTTATCTCCTGTCCCAGTGGAGGAAGTAATTATCAGACAGAGGAGTCTACGCTTTGTCTGACGGCAATTACCTGACACAGTAATATGTATCGGTCCAATTGCAAATGGTGGATTTCACCGTTGGTTGAAATGTTCACAACTGTCTGGCAACTCTTAAAGCAGATTCACTGCAGCACAGTTCTCATTCGACCTTCAGTCTCTTTTCATCAATGTCTCTACGGTCGCCTAAGCCTGGCATGTAAATTCTTATGGATTCAGGCTCTAGGGTATCTGCCTGTGTGGGCTGGCATTCAAACCAGCGGAAAAACTCAAGGACAAAGGCAGGTAGAAGAAACTGAGACCTCTCACACATTTTAATAATCATCTCTCTAGCGTACCGAGTGTGGAAAGAGAATTTGTGCGCCGTGAAGATCAGGTCGAAGACAAACGGGAGCAGGAGGCTAAACTCTCTTCTGATTAAACCATCATCTCTGATTTGAGATGGCCCCAACCGATTGTTATGGTTACTGTATACTGTGAGAGGAGAATGCTGTATGATAATGGACCTTAATGCAGCAGTAATGGGAAAATTATCACATTGAGCTCGTCATAGTGTTAAGCCTCTTTTTAAAGTAAAGGGAACAGATTAATGATCTGTCTAGGTTTATGTTCATATGTGCAAGCATTTGTCTCAGTCCCTCTCCTTTTATGGTATAAGAACAACACATTATGAATTTCAACAGCTCTCTCACATTTTAGCTTTGGTTTTAAATTGAACAAATCTTCTTTATACTTAACATACAATAAAATAATAATAATAATGGGTTGTTTGCCAAGTGAGTATTTTCTGATGTGTTAACTCTGGTTAACTTTGGACAACTGGAACTTTGTGGTTGATGGTCTGGAAGGTAGAAAAAGGGATGGAGACATGGTTTAATCAAATTCACAGACAATCCCAACCAAACCATCCACAACTGCCCCAAGAGTTTTGTGGTGGTAAAACAATGACATGCCATTCCTGCTTTTGTTATGAGATAAACACACAACGTCGACAAGAGGGCGGTAATTATCTGCAGAACGTAACTAGTCAGGAAAGAGCAAACATGTGTGGTATTACAATAAAAACCAAAGACACGTTGATTTCCCAAGGATGGTCTCTTAAAAAGTGACTTAACATTCTGTTGAGCCTCTTGTAGTTTAACTTCTCAGCTTGCTGTAGTGATGTAGAGGTGTACTCCTGGATACTATGACATCACTGTTGGGTCCAGCATATATGGACGTTAGTAAAACTGTAACTTTGTTTCCAACCTCTGAATCGACATACAGTATCTCCAACTTGTGTTATATGGTAGTTCTGCTGGTTAGAAAAACAGGCGACCGATCAGAGCTTAGGAGACAGGATTAATAATGTCAGTGTCACTTTCTTGCATAGCTTGTTAGCTACCTCTACATCCATGAAAAGTAGTAACAAGAACATGTCACTCAAAAGAGTCAGCGAGTGAATAATTATTAACCAAGCTTTTGACCCCCTCTAATGACAAGAATAGACCAACATGAGCACAACGGCTGGCTGAACAAATGAAGGGACATCAAATGGTAATTCTGTCTGATTATGAGACTACTGAAATTGAATGCTGTGAACTACATCAGGTGACTTTGAAAGAGCAACTGATTGCAGATAGATATAATCATACAGTAATACATGTACTAATACCTAGTGGCTTACTCATTCTTCTATCTTCTAATTTTTAATTTCTGAAATGATCACATTCACACATACTGTAATGTTGTTTGGTAGAATCCTTAAAGTAAGACTCTTATGTGATCTGCAGGCAGCATTCCCAATTTCACAACATTCATCCATCCATCCATTCATAACATCATAATGTACATGATGGGTGACAAAAATGAAGGAAAAACCAAAATAAATGTCTCATGGTAAGTTGCTAGGCCACAACAAGCCTCCACACAGTTTCATGTTTCAATTCTCCCAGACAATTTTTTCTAAATGTCTGGACCTCCACTGGGAACACTGGGAACATTCCTCCAAAAGATATTCCCTCATTTATTTTGGTGTTTTGATGATGGTAGGGTGGAAAGCATTGTCTAACGTGTTAATGTAAATATTTCATAATTGTGAGGGCCACATGATTTATCTAATTCTCATTCATCAAATCATTATGCTGTTTCTTAAAGCTTAGGTTCTTCACCTTTACAATAATAAAATGTGGAGCACTTGATTATGCATTGAACTAATGCTACATTATTTGCAGCACAGACTTGAGACCTCTCCTGTAATTCTATTCGGTGGTAATAACTGACATATTGAATCTATCTTGACTACCATCTGACAGATTTGTTTTTCAGTAAATACAACATGTCAATGATAAATTGTAACTATAACAAAGCAATTTTTTCAAGTGGATCCAGCAGCCGTGATTTGTGTCTGGTGTAAACAGCTTTGATAAATGCACTCCGCCATGTTTGTCATCCTTTTGCTCAATCATTTTCATGCTTAAATGAAGCAATTTGTGTCTCAGAGCACAATCTGTTGGAGTTGATTATCCAAGATGGTGATGTCCACCTCGATAAAAATAGAAAGCCAGTCTAGCCATCCACCTCTGATGCCAATAGAACTACAGCAGGCTTTGTTTCTGATGAAAGTCTGGGAGGCTTGCTAGAAATGGCTTCTGTGGAAGAATGTGAGAAAACAACTTTAATTACTATAATGAATCTTTCTGGAAAGGTATTGAAAGTGTGGCATTCGTGTGGTCTCAGCTAGAGCTCATTTTGGCTTACAGCACTATGGTCATTCATCATCAGTTGAACAATATAGTGTGTGGTGGAGGGTATGATAAGAAACATGGGAAAAGAGAGCTAGATGGAGTCAGAGAAAGCAGACAGATACTGTTGAGGTTCTGTCAAAACTATAAGGAGTCACGGATTTCCGAAATACGTCATTGGAAGTTCCATACACTAAGGCGCTGCCACCAGAGACAGTCTAAAATATGTGTGTTTTGATTAACTTTTTGGCAACGCAGAAACACAATTCAATTTTCTATGTATTTGAAAATAACTGATGGATTCAATTAGTATGTATTTCAATCATGTAGCTAAACTGGTTTGAATTCTGCCCAAGCTACTTATATCTTGAAGCTTTTGTAATATATATGCAAATTTATTTTCTGACACATTTCTACAAGCAAATTAAGAGTGCTAGTCTCTCATAATGGCCAATCAATTCCTCATTTAGAATATTCACTTCAGCAACAAGTAAAAGGATTGCCCTTGCTCATAGTAGAAACTCTTCAGCTGAGTGATGCTTTTGCACCTTTAATTTTGCAGTAAGAGATCAAATGTGCACCAGTGTTAGTTTCTAATTCGCTGCTTCTGCCATTAAGCTTAATTGCTGACAAATATTTTTGTGCCACTGAGCAGATGCACTTTACTGGCCGATGTTCAATAGCTGGAAACGTAATCATCAAACACATTTGCGCTGCGAGACAATTTGTAGTTGAGAACTGAGGCATTTTTGTTAGCAGTCACTGAACCAACTCATTGCTACTGTACCTTCTGAAGTGTCAACAAAGTAGTTAAAATATAAAAGACAATAACCTGTCATGTATAATTTATGAGTCTTCTCTTTGCAAAATTGTATTGCTTCTCTTTTTCTTTGAGTGCCTGCCTCAAAGGATTTCTGTGAGTGCTTTTGTACACACTGGCGCGTGTTGTTTTTAAGACACTTTTATATTACTGCTTTATTGTATGAAGTTCTGGATTTGTCAACGTACAACTAGCAGTGTCTTCCTAATTTCCAGAAACCTTAACCTGTATACTCAAATTTACCATCAACCAAAAGTTTTTTCTTCATTTCTTCATTTTTTCAAGCTTTGTAGAAATTCCTCCACACTAATTTCTATTACCACTTTCAGTTTGCTAATGCTTTTACACCTTGTTTGACCCAATATCATTTTGGATGGAGCACAAAGACCTGCGGTGTGTGTGCCTGTGTCCCTAGATTTGAAACAACACATGCAGCTGTTCTTTTGTGAGTCACTCCTGTGGGCACACCAAAACATAATTACTCTGATGAACACTGAATGGCTGAGTGCTTTCCTGAGTTCACAAATATGTGGAATTATGAACTCACACCAAGCCCTTCATTTCATGTCTATGCTGAGATGAAGGCAAAATAGGTGAGAAATGTCAGAGAACACCTACACCACTAAAACCCTGACTTCTCACTAAACATTATAGCTTATATGGCACTACATACTATTATAAAACCTTTTATATCTTGCCTTATGAAATTGTCATATTACTGCCATAACAAAACAGTTGTGAGTGATCATCCCACAGACAGTGGCTGTGATACTACATGTTTTGCTCGAGCTGCAAAATTGAATCTTTTTGTTGATCAATACAAAATTAATAATCAGTCTGAGGAATCAGATATTTGTTTAAGCAATTTTTAATCAAAAGTGGCAAAGATTCGGGAGTCCAGCTGGTTTTCACACTCCTCTATGTTTATAAACGGATTATCTTTTTAGTTTTGGAATATGGTCGGATAAAATATTTGATTTTGAGAGTAACCAAGACCTATGGGAACTTGGAATGGACATTTTTCATAATTTACTGAAATGTTACAGACCACACAAATAACGGATCATTGAGAAATCATTCTGTAGGTTAACTGCTAATTAAAATAATCATTAGTTGCAACCCTTAAGCTTTTGTTACATATTTGAGGCATACTGTTAAAATGACTAAAAATGCTCACTACTGCACATTATACTGTAGATTCAAAAATAATGTTAAAAACATAAACCGAGGCATAGGTTAGTTTTAAATGGACTGCTTCAATATTGTGTTAATGATGTATCAAGTGAGCTTTAATGAACTGCACCACTCATGCCGAAGAATATGTTTGCCTTTAGTTCTTAATACCACCACTAGATGGCACTGTTCTTCTAACCTGGGGTGTATACAGCTTCTACAGAGGCACAAAAGCATAACCACCTACCTGCAATTTACATTTACATGTCTAATAGCACAGGGATGCCTTCTCTCAGAGTGAAACTGCTTTAAGCGGGGAAGAGCAATTCCCACCCACAGACTTGGAATACCACTGTGCCCAATATACATTTTACATCCAACAGCCTCTCTTCAGCTAAATGATGGAATATAGATTTAGCATTAACACAGATGCACCCACATCAGGAGAGAATACATTTTTGCACATGTGATTACATATATTTTATGTTCTTCAGTAAGGGCATATCATGTGGTACAAGTATTACCATTGTTCAAACCACAGGAAAAAGCAAAACCTCATGGCACACTTTTTTAAGAGGAAAAGTGAGAAAGGCCGCACGCTGGTGGTGAAATATATCTGTGTTTCATTGATGTCAGTTGGCAATTCATTCTGATGATAATGCCCATGTCCTTGATTCAGACAGCAGCTATACTTGAATGATAATGCGCTGATGGGTTTGAGCCTCAGTCTGCCATGAAACGAGCATGACAGAGTGATGGGAAAGGAAACGTGCATGAAGATGCCCCATGCCTTCCCATTCCACACCTTCCAATCTGTCCTCTTTAGACATTAATGAAAATAACAGGGCCTATTCTGAAATGGATGCCCCTCTTGTCGACCCTGTTATTCATGAGACCCTTTATACAATTTCAAATTTTTGACTCATATTCGTCTTTCATTTTCTCCTTGATGAAGTGCTTTCCTTTCATTGGATTACAAAGAAAAATCATTGAGATTGTCACAGCTCTGCATTCTAGTGTATGCTACTCGGCTATACTGTATCTACAGAGTGGGCCACACACACCGGTCCATTGTGTCACACTGAGCTGCAGAATAGTGATTATGGCAGAGAATATAAAGTTGCCCTTCTACTATACACGGTCAAGAACAAATCAACCTCATTTTACACTTGTTCTGACAACACCTGAAAGAATTAACCACCACAGAATGTGTACTATTTAAATCAGGCACATTGACAAAACCTGTTTAATTTTTCAAAGTGGTGACATCATTAAACTCTTGTCATGGTTCTGGTTTGACTTGTTTGAATCTTATTTGTACCTCAGAAATGATCTCAGTGCATTGCACTGTTGATGTGTGATTGATTTATAACTACAGGGACCCAGATTGATGGGGAGACAGGTACGCAGCGACCAGCTCTCGCTGAGAAGGAATAAGCAGGGAGAATGCAGCTTATTATGCCAACATTGCTGTTAACAGCATCACTCAGAAGGGCAGTCAAGTCCAACCAAAACAAGCCAGAAGACGACAGACTACAGTGGCAAGATAGAGGTGTGTCCCACCCCTTAATGTGTGTGATGATATAATTTAGAAGATATTTGAACTGAGCTGCAATGCACAAACATCTGGGCAAACACTAAGGCAAAGTCTACAATACACTAAAATGGTCCAGATGTTATATTTTGTAATGAACCAAGCGAGGTACAATAAATAACTCTAATTACTATGTCCTTTACCCACACAGCATAGTATGAAAAACGGAAGCAAAGAGAGTGCCGACTGATTTACATGCAGCAACAATATGAGCAATCACACAGACTTAATTGAACTTCAAGAAGAGCACATCAAGGTTAGGATTGTCATTACTGACATATTCTCACTGACAAATTAGGTTAACCTTAGCCAATGCAGTGAACAACTGATGGTTGTATTGCAATAGACTATTTTAATTATAATTCTAGATTTATTGTGTTAATGATATACTTAATTATTGACTTGCTGGTTTTCATCATCATGTGGACTGACCTCAACAAGGAGACATTCACTGTTGTGCTCCCTGGGCTTACAGTAATTTATTATTAACTTCCAGATAATATTCACTTATACACTGTAGATCGTTCATGGAAAGACATTAATATGACTTCATATCCTATTCACGTCTAGCTCAGAATCAAAGCTGATTTTAAGATTTCCTCATGAAGAAATAGTTTGCCTTTGGAAAGCAGTAGTAACTGCTTTTGGCACTGACATAAACAATGGTGTATACCATATGAGGTGAACGTGAAACAGAGCCAGAATTTGCTCTATTAAATTTGGATTCAGGCAAAGGTAGTTCAAGGACTTGAGTTGGCACAGATTTACCAGGGCCTCCAGCAACTCAACATATGTTCATGCATTTCTAAAGTAAAGGAAGTAATATACAGCATGACTGCAGAAATGAATGACAACTTAAATCCTCAGCTTCTGCAGGTCCTCTTCATCTACAGTTGGATGGACCACTTGACAATTTCAGCCTACTGTAGTGATATGAATATTATATATTGTTTACCTATTTCAGTTTTACTGCACACAAGTTAACATTACAATTTAATATAACAAATTCAACAATTTAGCACACAGAAATAGCAACTTGCATCATTTTCTGATTAAATATATTCTCAAGCCAAATACAGTTGAAGTTGACAGTTGAATATCACTTCATAGATTATCAGTCTTACATCCACTGATAACTAAAAGACCAGGTGGTAATGGGGGTGACATCCAATCAATTCTTGTTTAATGAAAGAATTTTCTCACAAAGCACAACAGACATTTACAGAGAAGACATGTTACGGTCAATAAATTAACTTTGTCAGAAGATGACACAGGGTGACATTTGTTGTGTTACTGAAGGAACATCCAGTTAAGAAAGTTATGATGGCATGGGTGTTGACAGTGTGTCACCTGGAACAGGCTGCCGCAAAACATCATCTTGCCACAATGGTGTCTTTATCAGACAGGAGTCCCGCCAAGCAATTGTACTACAAACTGACTTCTTTAAACCATTTGGATTTTTCGGATCTAACATATTATTCATGTAGTTTATTCCACTGTAATATTATTAACAATCAGGTCCTTTAATCATCTTATATGAAACCTAATCACCTTATATGAAAAAGGACAGGATGATCAATGGCTTTGTATGGGTTTCTTCTGTCCAGGGGAAGCATATGCAGCACATACAGTTGTCTACTCTTACTGAGCCACTGGCCTGATCGCCATTCTCCCATATGTCACAAGCCTTGATCTCAGACTCTAGTGTTGATCATGGACATGGATCAGAGACGATGATCTCACACACCACTGCTGCTGCAGAGATCATGGGCCTGGATATAGCCTCACAACTGACAGCTGTCCCAGCCCTAAGGTCTCTGATCTTAGCTCCACACCTAATTGAACTTTTTTTTGGTCGCCACATCATTATGTCCAATAAGGTTGTGGTCCGCCAAGCAAGAGGCCCTGTGGACCCACTACCATTCAACCTGGGCTCCTCTATGCCTACAGCTGGTACCACTGCCTCCTCTACACCTGTTGCTGACAATGATCAGTGGGCTTGTCAGTCCATCACAGAATAAATGACAGGGTAGGTACCCCACCTCTCGTCACAGGATGTTGAAGGAGGCTGTAATGAGGGGTCTGGTGGTCTCCCTTGCCCAGAGCCAGCAGAGGACCAGTCTCGCAAGATGGACCCCATCATTTCACCGTAACACTTACCTACCCAGATCACCCGTCCACAGGTGGTGAGATTAGTATTTATGCTTGGCCTGACTATTACCTCTACGGTTGTGGAAGATGTAGGTGTCTCAGATCCTCAGTGTATCAGGTTCTTCTTTTTTTCCCCATACCCAATCCGTAATTCCCTGTTTGTTACTCCTGCTCTATACATATATCTACAGCATGTAAATTCTCAGATGCCTATATAGCATCAGCATTGTTATGGCCCAACCTCTTCATCTGAACACTGACCAATTGGTCACCAAGTTTAATTCAATCTGTGGAGATGCCTTGGACTCTGTTGCCCCTCTGAAGGTAAGAAAACCCAGAGCCAAAACAACACCTGTGCTCTTAGGTAAATATGTTGAAAGGCAGAATGTAAATGAAAAAAAAGGATAGGCTTCAGGTTTCATTTGAAAGACAGAAACATTGTCTGGCAAATTATCAGAAATCTGTCAAAGCTGTGAAAGTGAAATATTTGGCCACAGATATGTCCAAAAATTCCCACAGTTCCAAAGTTCTGTTCCATACAATTATTTCAGTTCTCAACCCTGTTGCTGCTACCTGCCCAGTGCCAACCAAAGCACTTTCTGAGGATTTTTTCAACTTTTTCCTCAACACAACATACAATCTAACATTATACTGCCTGCCTACAATCCCTCTCTAGTGTCTGCTTGCTGTGCAAGTCTTAGTGACTTTCTGGCTGTGTTTCTGTCCAACATTTATGACACAATCTTGCACTCAAAGTCCTCCATCTACCCCATGGACATTGTTCCTACTTACTTTTTAAAAGGTCCCACAACTAATCTCATCATAAAGAGCAGTCTTGCTAATGGAACCGGCCTGTCCTGCTTAAAACATAAACAATAGTCCAACCTATTATTAAAAAGTCGAACCATGATAAATGAAAACTTCATAATTTCCATCCCATCTCAAAGCTTTTTTTTTCAACCAGGCTTCAGAGTTTGTCACAGTACATAATCTACTCTTCTCAAAGTCTCAAATGACCTACTGCTCTCTTCAGAGTGTGGTAAATGTGCAATTATAATTTTAGACCTTAGTGCAGCTTTTGATATGGCTGATCATTGTACTCTATTAAACTGTCTCAAGGAACAGGTTGGCATCCAGGGTGCTGTCCTGCAGTGGTTTGCCTCCTTTCTCTGTTAAGATTGGGAGCCTGCTCTAGTGACCTAGTCATTTGTGGAATACCTCAAGGTTCCATTTTAAGGCCGATTTTATTTGTTTTGTACATGCTTCCTTTAGGCTCTACCTTCTGCAAGCCAATGTCTCCTTTCACTGATATGTAGATGACACTTAAATATTCCTTCCACTAAATCCGGGGCATTACAACTCTATCACATCAAACTATAATTGTCTCCAGGATGTGAAATGCTGGATGGGGGAAAAAAGTCTTCTGTTGAATTATAACAAGACAGAAGTAATTGTTTGTCTCCCCAACACTACTGGGAGTATCGCTAGCCACTTAGGGCCATTGACATCAAAACCTTCATGCCCATGCCAGGAATCTTGGTGTCATCTTTAATTCAGCACTAAAATATGACACACAGATCAACTGTGTGGTGAAAGGTTGCTATTTTCAGCTGAGGAACACTTCCAAACTAGAGTCCATCCTCTCTTTCAAAAATATGAAGACTGTTACCACTGCACTAATCTTTTCAAGGTAGGATCACTGCAGCCCACTGTACCTGTCGGTTGGCCAGTCCTCTTTTTCTCACCTGCAGCTGGTGCAGGATGCTGCAGCAAAACTTCTGGTACCAAAAGAAGAGACAGCATTATGCAGGACTGGCTACCTGACATATACAGGACTGAATTCAAGGTTCTTTTGTTGTTCTTAAGGCCACACATGAGTTGGCACCCCTGTGTATTTCAGAACCTCGTAGTTCAACTCTTGGCCTATTAGATCCTCAGAACAATTGTTAACAGTTTGATTATCAAGGCTAGTGGAAAAGGGAGATCATGTCTTTGTGCCCCTCCAAAGCTTTTGAATAGTCTTCCACTTTTGTTTTCAAATGTTACCCCTCCACTGACACTTTTAAGACAAAACTCAAGACATAAAGTAAATGTTTTCAATGGCCTTTGATTGCTCTATTTTATAATTGCCATTCATTATTGTTATACATGCCTTTTTATATTTGTGCCTTTTTACTACTAATGTCATTTTACTCACTACTGTTGTGCCTTTTACTATAATTTACAGCACTTGGGTCAACTCTGGTTGTTTTTAAACGTGCTATATAGATAAACTTGATTTGATATTTATCGACACATTATATAGTTTCTCCTGAAGGTCAGACATTTAAGATATGCTAAAAGCTTCTACACAGACTGACCTTGATGTACTTGAGGTTGAAGTTAGGGTTGCGTGGGTTTTGGCAGGTGGAAAGCATACAGAGCCCTTCAATCTTGGCTTCCGTTCAGGAGGACAGAGGCGGGGGAGTTAACTCTGCTCAGTTTGGAGAAAAGGCTGCAGGGCAATAGTGATTAATCCTCCCTTCTCTCTCACTTTCTGCCTTTGTCCCTCTCCCAGTTTGCAGTAATTCCCTTTATGGTTCCATTCTTTCACATGGTCTCTGACACCTGGGAGTAATTTTGCTTCAAAAAACTGACTATGTTTCTACAATATTCTGACTAAAAGAGAGATTAGTTTGCATAGAGGTGATGGGGGAATCCCAAAGAAATTGTTTGTAAGAATGTCATCAGTTTATCAAATGTATTTCAGCCACCTTGTTATTATTATTACTTATCATATATTATTTTTCTCACAATTTTCTGTTGTGGTGATATTGAAAATTAAAGACAAATATTTACCCACCCAACTCTGTCAAGCTGCTGTTGTTGGTAAACAGATGGAATGGAAATAACTTAATAACGTAATAACACAGTTGCATCAGTAGACTCCACACATGTGGACTTTTGCCTTGGTTACTTGTGGAACATAGAGTAAAAACACATAACAGACAAACATATAGACATTGTATTAACACATAACAGACATGAACCACTATACACAAAGACACAAATAAAAAAAGAACTAAACTAAAAACACATTTTATGATATTTTCCACTCGGGAAAAAAAAAGTAATGCTTATTGGATATTTTCTTAGTGGCTTTTGACTAGGCCTATCAGTATTATTAACAGTTATTTTCATTATCTCTTATTTTCTCAATCAACTGTTTTGTTTATAAAATACAGAACAATGTGTGGTATTATTTCTCAAGCTGAGTCTTGTTTTTTTCTGATCAATAGTCTTAAAAAAAGAGAATCATTTTACTATCATGTACTGTATAGTTTCATATTCTCAAATTTGAGAAGCAGCAAACTGTGACAACATGGGATTTTCCCCCCATTATTGACCAATTTGTAAACTATGAGACATAGAAGTGATCAAAATGGAAGTTTATTAGACATCCATATTTCAAGAGGTGCTTGATATCCTTCAGTTTGGTTAATGACATTTGATCATGAAATGTTTAATAATCTGTGTGAGACATGCCAGCAACTTACTCTTGGTGAAGAAAATAGAAAATTACACTTAAATTTAGAATTACAGAACTATATTTTACCATACTGTATGATCTCCCTACCATACGCTCAGTAGTCTCTTGAAGGAGAAGATAAAAGCCCTATCGCCTGTAGGGAACAAGCATGACTTCTCTCACAACACAGGGCTTTTCTCATCTAAACACAACATCATGGCTGACTGCCCATCGCTTTTCACTGGGAATGCCAAGAAAGAGGTGCGTCCATGTGTGGATCGTTACGAATAGGGCATAGGTTGGTGGGAGTGTTGGGTGTAGGGGGATGGAGGATGTCCCTTGAACCTATTAATAGCTCTCTGACAAAGCACCTCAGGGGGGATATCACACGCTCTGCTGGCCTCCTGCACAGAGAATCCTCTGAGTGGCTCTCCAGAGATAGGCATTCCTTATGGACATACAGGAAACACAACCCAGATGAAGAGCATCATATGGTCTTTGAGGGGACCAAGTTGAGTGTGCATGAGTGCAGTTCATGGCAAGTGTGAAAAGATGACTTTGTAGAGACATCCTGTAAGCACATACCTATGAAGAGGCTTCAGATATGAACAAAATTCCTCACATCAGTAAGAGTCTACAGCCATATCACTGCCTCTGTGAGCCTGTAGACCGCATTGCAGACCACTGCTGAATGCTAACATCAGCATTCTAACATGGTCACAATGTTAATGCTCATATGCTGATGTGTACCATGTATAATTCACTATGTGTCATGTCTTAGCTTACTATGTTAACATTCATTTAGTAACACTAAACACACTGAGCAATACAGGCATGTGGCAAGTTTCTCAGGTATTTAATCATAATCCATAGCATTGGATAAATTAAATGTGACCAGTACCAAATTTCAAGGCAATCCATCCAATAGAGGAAAGGTTAGAGGATCACTAAAGTCAGTAAGCTTCTTCCTGTAGGTACCATGATTGGAAAGAGATGGCAACCATTTCAGTTTGGATCAAAGTGGTGGACTGACCAACGGACCAAACGACATCCTAAGAGCTATGCCACTACCAAGGCTAAAACCTGTTCAAATATGATCCAGTTTCAACCACATGTTGTGTGTACTTCAACATCTAACTGAAATTTAGTTCTTACAATCTTAGTAAGACTTTAACTATGACCACTGAATTACACAGCAGAAAATGAGTGGGAAATTGGGGCAAATGTAGCAGAAGAGAAAAAAGAAGAAAAAACAAGGCAGTAAAAATAATTTACTAGGGAAGCTGTATTGAATTAGCAAGAGGGCTGTCGAACTGCTCTTAAATGATCTTAGGACAGATAACCTAACTAGATGTGAGTGAGTCAAGGACACCTTCATTAGCATTCCGATCCCCCTTCATCAATGTAGGACGTGTTGATGAGTTTGACCCGGGGCTGGTAGATGCCAGTGATTTCCTTCATTTTTCAAGGAAAGCAGTCTCAAGTCTCTGGAGTCAGGATAGAGAGTTGCTGTATGGTTCTTTCATTATTAATGCATCTAAAAGGAAAATTCTGTTTTCAAGCTTGTATAGCGAGGTGAAGTATGTGAAATTATACCAACTTGAAATTCAGTGAATAACTTATGGTTCTATCAATATCCTCACTACTGAGCACCTACTACTTTTTTTTGTCAAATGAAAATTATTAAAGCAAATGAAAATATATATGGCATTAACTGATAGCTACTTTTTCTATAGGATATCATGTAATGAGCTGAATGGGATTTTTTTGTGCAGAGGGGAAACATAGTGATGAAAAGTCAGCAGAGGACTCAACCTTTATCTGCACTTTAATGAACTGGTTATAACTTGAACTGTGTCATGACCCCCCCCACATTATCCTCCTATAAATTTAATAGTACCACCATCTTCTACCGTTATGACCCATTAGAGAACTTTACAACAGCTGAGTGACTACAGACCAGAATGATAGCTCTTAACCTGATACTAATAACAGCTAACTATATTTATCTTATTGTCTATAAAAAAATGTATCTAAAAACATACTGGAGAACTGATCAGTCTAGTTATTTAATTTTACAAGACTATTAATATGGGTCTAGATCATCTTGATTGTAAGAAGGTGATTCAAGTGTTTTGAATGATTGGCCATTAAAGTGATGCAATGCAAACAGTGTTAATAAATCATCCATTTTATTAACATTGTATAATAGCTGTGGAAGTGGCCTTGTAAACTCTAAGCCCTGATAAGGTCTCTGACCATCTGGCCTGTGTGTCTAACCTGTCAGCTCAGCAGAAACCTGGGGATAACTAGGAGCAATCAGAGGGCACCGAGCCACGGACTGCCACTGTGGCTTACACTATGCATGTGACTTTATAGCTAGACAGGTATACACACTAGCAGGCAGCAGCTGGTAATCATGGAAATTGTGCACTGTGATGGTAGTGGTATGATAATTGCCCATATTCTTCCTTTTCTTGCGGTGCCATCACCAGTCATGATCTGTTACTGTGCATTATATGTCTGTAGCTTTCAAGCTATCAAATCTATCAACCTGGTTTTGTGTGACCACAGATGCAGAGGAATAAAGAAAAGCGTAACAGAACATGTCAACAGAGAAGTGATGAATTCAGATTCCATAGTGAAGCAATTATGAATGCGAGATTGCTCAAATCACAATATATTATACACTATAGTGCTGCAATCAGCCTGAATGGCTCTTGCAGTTATTTAACAGAGGCCGGTGCAATGTTCTGCATAAACTGTGGATCATTAAAAATAAGATGGTGCTTTGCTTTTATGAAATTATTTCCCCTAAATTGAAATCTGCTGTTGGCTGTCATGTTTATACCACATTATATTTAAGCAACAAAATATTTAGCACTGAACATGTGTCCTGAGTAGTTGGCTTGCTGCACTATAAAATACAGACATTTCAGCATTACAGTCAAGCTATTTTAAACTAAAACAAATGAAGTGTTTTTTAAAGCTATGTATGTCATGTTGGTTTAGTTGTACTAAGAATGGTGCACCATCACCACACACAAACACACACAGCTTCTGGGGCCACCCTGTTAAAAAAAGAAAAAAAAAGACCTGCAAGTGGGGAATTTATTTTTATTTTCTCTTTTAATAAAAGCAGCAGCACTGGGAGGTACAAACTACATCAGAATGGCAGCATTTTGCAGCAGGCTACGGTAACTGACAGACTGTTCTCTCTGCTTGCATGACCTCAAATTTAAACATGAATAATTTAAAACAGCTCGAGCAGAAGTAACAATACAGATGTTACATTTCAAAGTGCAATTTCTGTCTGTTTTTAATATTCAAAAATAATCTTTGTCATCAAAATTGACTAGTTGTTCATTTCAATAAGGAAAAATGATCCAATTGTATCTGTCTCCTGAAGTCGCTGAAGCATTAGCTTTTGTACATGCTGTGGCTGTGTATAAATACAATCTGTACTCAATCAGTCACCCCCTGGAGCCCCTACCAACACTGCTCAGGTTGTGCTGAGCATCTCTGGGCCAGAAGCCAGCTCTCTAGACACAACGTAGTCAGTAGGCTCCAAACAATGCCGCCCAGCCTGGCAGCTGCCATATAAACTGCCAAAGTCCCAGTTTTAGTGAAGTTAACACCCATTAGATGTTATTCTCAGTACCTAAAGAGTATAACTGAAGAGAACCATGCACAAAATATTTGGTCAATGTCTGAGTCTTTTGAATCAAGCCCTGGTTTTATGCAAGTCATGCTTTGAGTCTCAGTTCCAAATTCTTTTAGTGCAAGGCCAAGTCAAGATTTAAGTATTTATAGTAAAGTGCCCTATAAATTCTATCAATCTTAACCATCCCAATTGTGTGTACAATGGACAAGTACACAATTCTCATTTTTTATTGCATTAACAACAACATTGAATTTCTGTGTCGAGTAATTTTATGAGAACACTGAAAGGAACTGTTTAAATATGTTTAATGGTCCAAAAAGCCCTGTGGTGTGTTTCTATGTGTTTGGAACACAGCGGTGTGTAACGCCAATGCTCCTGGGTTCTCACTCACAACACATTCCCGCCTGGTCAATCCTACACACCCTTATACATAAACAAGCACGGAACCCATTCAGGCTAACAGCGTGTGTATGCATATTAAAGCTACTACAAGGAACTTTTAGCTGGTTGTGTAACTGTTTAATGATGCCTCTATGTGACCTACATAAGCAAACAAGATCATCAACAAGAAGATTGGCCATTTCTGTATAGTTACTCTAAATTCTTGGGTCAGATTACCCACAAAAGCCTATGTTTACATGTTGCATTGTAGCATAAAGGAGTACAAAGATGTTATTGGGACAGGGGGAGGATATTCTCTTTGTTTGATAATGTTATGAGTAAAGTTAGACTTGCTGTCGGCTTCCCAACTCATTTAAAAAGAAAAAGGGGGAAAAAGAGAGCGAGCTGAGAGCATGAGAGATAACGAGCAACTGTGGTCGAGTGAGCTAGAGATTGAATGAAGAGACTGAGAGGCGGTGTAGTGAGAATAAAGGAGTGAATGTGAGAAATAAAACGTCATTTTCTCACTGTTTCACAGCGGTAAAATTCTAAAGCGCTAATAAACACGCCCACACCTCTGTACAACCCTGTGGGAAGGTGCCGCATTGCTGGATTTAGTGGTGAATGCAGCCCTGCATGTAATCTAGGTATATGAATCTCACATGGTCACAAACAGATACATTAGTTTATTACTATGCATCCTGCAAACAGCTGTGTTTTATATAAGGAAAGTGGCATTTAAAATAAGTAGTGTCTTTCTTTCACTTGCATCCCAACAAATGTACGCGCAAGCCATAATCTTTATGATACGAGACAGTGGTGCTCATGGGAAATGCAGTCTTTATTCCGGGAAAAAGCCCACTACCACTTTTGTCCACAGGGGCTGCCAAAACAACACAAAATGAAAGTTGCTTGCAGTAACTTCAAATGCATTGCTCATTTCCAATGCTATAAAACAAAGAGGTAGAGCTGAGCAATATGACTAGAAAAATAATAGCTTAATATTTCTAAGGATTTATGACAGGCTTTGACAACATATGTAATATCTGTTAGTAGAATCAAGTGATTTTGGTCATTTCATGGGATTTCTTAACACAAGGAAAATAAAAGACTGCTAAGCTTATTTTTCAAAGAAAATGTGTAGCTGTGTAGCTTTGACATGAGGTACTTAAAGGATCTCCTTTAAGTACCTCATGTCAAAGCTACACATGAAGTCACACCACACCATCTAAACAGGTAGCACACAGTAAAAATGTGAGTATGAGTATATCTCATAATCCTTGGTACAAGGGTTGGGCAATTGGACAATATGTACTGTAATGTAAAAGTTGGTCAACCCTATCCCTTCATTTTTGATGGCTGTATACACATGCATGAAATTACAAAGGCCTATGCCATTATATCATTTTATAGGTATTGCCCAGGCGGGGAGTTCCGGTCCTCTGAAATGAGGCCAACGCAGAAGTAACTTAGAGCTGCATTCTATCAAAAGGCCACCAGGGGGCGACCGTTTTGTGTTCAAAAGGACTTCCGTCTCTATACAAGTCAATGGAGAATTCACCAACTTCTCACTTGATTTCTAACCTCAGTAAACATTTTCAAAATGTGTTTATGGTCTCAATCGCTAGTTTAAAGCCTTCTTCAATGCAGTATGATGTTCATTTGTGAAATTTTGGCCTCCCTGATTTTATATTTGACGATAAAGCAGGGTATGCATTGGGGCGTGGCTACGTCGTGATTGACAGGTTGATTGACCAATGTCCTCGAGATCCAGCCCTCACAACCAATCGCAACGTCCCCGTTCCGCCGTTGGCTCTGCCCATACTTCCGCCAATGACTATGGGCGGAAGTATGGGCAGTATGATGCAGTATGATCAGTATGATGCCCATATAAGTAGAATTCGTGTTCTTTTTTCCCCAGCATGCACCTGAAATTTTCAAGATGGCGCTGCCTAGATTTGAAACTATTGGCTTCCAAGCAGCAGTCCACAAACCAATGGGTGACGTCATAGATGTTACATCCATTTCTTTTATACAGTCTATGGTATTGCCCATCATGGTTTAGTACAATACACAAATTAAATGCACACAGTTATATGACGTGAAAAATATAACTCTTTTAATAGTGCAAAAACACCATTATTTACAAACAAAAAACTAGCAATACCCAAAAGCAAGAATTAGCACATAAATAGGAAATCTATGCATCAGACTCACTAGTGTGACTGCAGAGAGTAATGTACATCTGCTGGATGTAAAGGGGGGAAAAACTGTAAAGCTACTCATTTTATGTCATTAATTTTGTAGTGATAGGCCAATTTCTCTTATCTAAATTTAGAGTTGATGCCAGCTGGTGCACATGCAACCATTTAGTTTTAGGCTTTGGAAACATTGGCATGCTCATCTCAATTACAATATCAATTATTCATGTGCTGTTCATAACAACAAAAATGCTTGTGCTGCAAGCAGTCTGAGTCAAGTCGCAAGTTGAGTAACAAGCCCTCATTTTTGTAACTCCAGTCTGACAAGTCAAAGTCTTTGGCTGCACATTTACATTATATTGTGTGAAGATGCAACAAAAACTTACAACATTAGGAGATTTTATAAACTGGTTAAAATAAATGAATAAGGTTTGTGCTCATGGCTTGGTTGAGGCGATCTGTGCTCTCATAATGAATCTTATGTGAGGATGTTTTACCATTGTAGACCTATACATCTTCCCTACACAATGAAATATGGTAATAAAGCAATTAAAATGTAAAATAGTGGAATTTAATCATAGATGTATGAGGCAATGGAGACTGCAATGTCAGAAGTAATGTCTCCAGATTAAGCATGTGACAGCCCTCGGGTCACGAGTCAAAACCAGACTCTCATTGCTTCAGCCCTCTTTCCCCTCATCTTTTTACCTTCTCCCTTTCTTTTTCGGTTATGTGTTGAAACATAGAGAATTGATGACGATCTCCAAGCCCAGGGGCTTCAGTTGGGCCTGGAGATTATTTTTCTTTACTCCTGGTCAATATGTAGTTAATCCAGCATGAAATTATATTTTGTCCAAGATGAAAAAAGAGAGCGCTTGTCATCATTTTTGAATGTTTGTGCCATCAAAAATGTAAGGCTTCATAGATAAATACTTGCTCACAGCAGGGTCGGGTTTACTTTATTTCATAGCTGTCACAAAGCATTATGCGCCCTTCCATCACCAAAGTGTTAAAGCTAATGGATCAACACCATCTAACATTTGGGACACTACACCACACAAAACAGCCATCTATTTAACTTTGTAACTTTGCTACATCTTATGGAAATTTGCTATCACTATTACTAGTGTTATAATTGGAAGTAGTAGTAATCGTAGTACTAGTTGTAGTATTAATGGTGTATAACATGATCACAGTGTCTGTGAAAAAAATATTCAAAGAAAACCTCTCATACCAGCGAAAAAGCCTTTTTTAAATCCAAATGAAAACTACAAGCTGAAACAAACAGGCATGATTGACACAATCTATCTATTCATTACATCTTGCATAAGAATCTGATGAGTGTTTGTCTGTATCCTTGTTCAGTGCATGAGCTCATGTAGTTATAATCAGCAATGCCACCTGACATACTCCAGGTGATTACAGCCATTATCGTTTTTACCAAGTACGTTAGGTAACACTGCTGATTTTAGAATTTACAGTACGTACACTGTGCAAGATTTTTTTCCTAGTATATTGGATATCAGAGTAAATCTTAAGGTTGTTCATGCCTGGGGTAACCATATATTCAAACCCCCAAACCACGACCCTTATGTGTACACTACCTCATGTTCATGCTGAATTCAGATGTGTTTGCCCTACTGAAGCTGGTCACAACAGTGCTGCTTCCACCTAGGTTTCTCTGTGTTAATATTATCTTGTATATGGCATTTTCACGATGCACAAATGAAAACGTACTCTTGCAGTGTGTGCAGTAGAGAGCATTTTTGTTGACGGTTACTTTGCCGTTACCAGGAATGAAGGAAGGAGTTAAGCATCCTGGAGTTCGTTGGAAGAGCTGCAAGCGTCAGAAGCTAGCAACGACACACTGATTGACACAGTTTTAAGTCTTCCTCTAGTGATGACATGTGGAAGATTTGTGTGGTTAAGAGTGAAATATCTTATCAACTTTTGGATGGATCACTGTAAAATTACATACACATATTCATATTTGCCGAAGGATATAACTTCGGTATCCTGAATTTTCCTTATCTGGTTTTTGGCCAATATTTTGGTTAAATACCTCATGACATTCCTGTCAGTCTCTGCTGTACCTTGTGTCTAATGTATAGCATTAGCAAATTAGCAAATGTTAACAAACCAACACAGTGATCATAGTAAACATTATATCTGTTAAACATCAACATGGTAGCAGTATCATTGTGAGCATGTTAACATGCTGGTTTGAGCGTTTATCTCAAGTAAAGCCTCATAGAGCTTCTAGCTTTGCTGTAGGCTGGGAAAAGGCTGTGGAAAACAAGAAAAATGAGCTCTGGGTTGGATTAGGGTGATGGTGTGGGCCCTCCTATTCTGTGAAATTACTCAATTCTATCTCCGTCAACCTTTTGGAAATAGACTCAGTGTTTATAAAAATGAGTCTAAAAAAGGCCATAATACCATCTTCAACCTGGGTTTCACAGTCTGTACAAGTAATCTGATAAGCTTCAACGGTCTAGTGAAGCCCTGTGTCATTCTTTTGTATTATCATTCTTGTCCACCACTACAAACACAATAACAAAATGGCCAGGGATAGCAAGACAAGAAAGGTTTTTCAGTGCTCATTGTAACCTCTTGCCTTTTAATAACTAAGAACAAAACTCTGCACATCCATTCCAGTCTTCGGAGCAATCTAGTTGGTGACACAGCAAAATAGTGAGGTAGGGAGTGATAAATGGCTGGACTTTGCTGGATCCTATAATATCATGGTCTCTCTCTGGTGCACCATTTAAAACTTGCACAGACCAGAGGTGCAATATTTTTTTTAAGGCTTATACAGATGTGAATAAACAGCCTCACCTGAGCACACTCACCAATCCTGTTTAACATGTAGTGATTAGGCAAGCTTAGCTGGTTAAGCCTAATCCTCAGCGTTGTAATCCGTACTATATTTCAACATATCAAACATTTAATTTCCAGCATAGTGGAAGTTGTTATGGTGCTGCAGTAGAATATACCCCACAAATTATATTTAACAGAAGGAATTTATTCTGTATTGTAATCTGCTGATGATGGCACAATAAGCTCATAGTCAGTAGATTCTGCATGTACTGCATGATTAGTCTTCCTTGCTGTATATAACAGGAGGGTTTGAAAAGCCAAGGAAGCTGAAATGGGTGTGGTAAAAACACACCAATTTCTATGTATAGTTTGAATTAGTTTAACTTTTCGATGTCCTGTATCCCATTATGGTGAAGGACCAATGTAAAAACAAATGTAGTTACATCAATAAGTAATTACAGTGTTTCTTCGCCCACACTACAGTTACTCCAGGTCTCTTAAGAACAATGAACAAGAGAAAAATATTCCAGTAAATGGCTGTGAATAATATTTTAAGAGGTCCAGTAATATTCTAGAAACGACATTTCCAATTTAGCGATACATAGAATGTGTTGTAACCATTCCATGTTCCTTTAATCAGGCATAAAAACCTGCAATGCAAGTTGGCTGAGAGGTGCATGGTTAGCAAGGCTCAGGAGGCTCAACAGAAAGCTCCTGAAATCTCACAATGATTTACTGCTATACTGCTTCTGTAATTGATGACACCATTACTAACAGTACATTACTACAGCACACAACACTTACTTCACTTATAGCTACAATTGCACTCAGTCCATAGGATTGTAATTCAGGTTTTTAAACACAATGTCAGACTCACCTCCAAATGAAAAAAAAAACAATATAACGGCTTATCCTGCTGCCTTTCAACTTTTTATTCAGCAGTTTTGAAACACCACTGTAGTGTAGTGCACAAGTAATCAGGGTTTAAGGGGTCAGCTGGCTTGACCTGAAAATTTCAGAAACAGTATTTTACTGCCCATCACGCATTAAAGGGACAAAAGGTTCATTCTGAAAGAAAACAGACATTCTGTTCAAAAACTAACTGAGGCTGAGGGAACATTTTACATGAAGTGACCTCCTCAGCTACATATAAAGTCAATATTCTGAGAAAGAGTTGAAAACTATTGCATCAGGAAGCGAGTACAGTTTTACATTTGATCACACTGCTTTGACAGAAACTGTTTGAAGCGTGTATTGGTTGAGCTAATACAAAGGACATCTGGAGTTTTCAGCATTGTCATTATTAAAAAGGAAATATAAAATCAATTTAATCCTTCATTTTTCCAAATATCACATCCTTTTCCAGCTAATACATCTTTGTTCCTATTCTTTCCCACTTCATCCATTGTCCCGCTTAGCTTAGAAGATGTTTTGGCACATCTTACTCTTCCCTCCACTGAGTTGGAAAAGCTGCCGGTTTCCCTTTTTGTGTGGATGTTTCTTTGTTGCATTCTGGTTTGCTTATGCCAAGACCAAGACCTCCATGACCTTGCAGCACATGCCTTATGATATGTCTTGGTGCCAATTATGCTTGCTGAGCCACTTGTTATGGGTTCATTTTAAAATAAGTTGAAGGGGTAGCTTCCAGCTTTTGCAGCGCCAGAAAAATGTATTTGTGCAGCTGCACATCTGTTTTATAAAAGCTATGTAGTAGTCTCTTCAAGTAGAAACTCAAAGTCCTCCCAATAAATCAAATAATAATGGCTTAGCTCTCATTAATCTGACATGGAAATGCAAAGTAGTTCAAGTGTGTATGCCAACATACATGTCAGAAAGTATTAACATTCTTTTTTGTCAAAGCAGATTAGTTCAACTCACGTTGCGCGCTATCAGGGGAGGCCATCTTTCATTGTCTTTGATTCTGCAATCGGAGCTTTGAAGATAGACATCAGTAATAGACCAACAGGCAAGAATTTTACACAACGCTCTTGAACTCTTATCAGAGGAAGAGTGTCATAATAAATCTAAAATTAATTTCAAAGAAATGACATCCCTCAGTATTACTTGTTAAGAAATTAAGTCAAGCTAAAAGAGGATTGGTATTCCCAAAGTGTATCCAACCTTGGTTTAAATTTATGCTCGATTTATGGGGATGAATATTAACATTGAACTGACTTCTGTGTCCAGACACTTGGAAAGGAACGTACCTGACAGACACACATAGTTAAGAAAGATATGAGACCAATGAAGTAAACTTTATGAACTGGGAAACTCAGTCCCACACTTTTTTTAAAAAGGGTTCTGAAACATGATTATCCCCAACATTGATGACAATACCATGTGCTTACTGAAGGTTACTGTTGTTATTATTATTATTATTAGTTGCTTTTTTGGATTGAGTAAAGGGTTGAGGTGAAGAGTGCTGAATAGATGCAGCATTTAAGGAGAATGGTCTTGAAAGAGTTGGAGCCACAGCTACAGTTAGGGATGGGAATTGAGAAACCGGTTACAGTTTAGAACCAGTTCCAAATTGACCGATCCATCAGAGTCGCATGCATCCGAGCTAATTAATTATGTTGTGATGGAAAAATCTCAAATAAGTTTGTTTCTCCTCAACAATGCCGCGCCACTCATTATGTTGGACAGCGATGTCTTTCCTCGGAAATAACGGTGCAGTGAATCTGGGTTATTATGGTTTTGAAATTGGTTATTTTTATTTAGTTTCTCAGGTATTAAGAGGAAAGCCTTGATTTGTATGATGATATAAATGATTAAATAATGCCTGACACTGAGGTAAGGTTTGCTGTTTGTGGTGCAGCTGTCTGACTGTGAGCTTATGTTAGTTGTCTATTGCTTCTCTGTGAGAGCTTCAAAGGTGGACTTTCAAATTAGTAGGATTTTTCCCTATATCTGTATCCTTTGAAATGTTCCCATCACTCTTCATCAAGTCACTTTTTACTTGATCTACTACGGGGTCATAGTCAATATATTCCCATACTGGGCTGGAACACCTTCTTCTTCTTTCCAGAAAATCATAAGCCTGTTTCCACTGCGGGAATTTAGTGGTCATTTTACGGGGGCGTGACCATTGGCATGTGTCTCCATAGCAGGAACCTCCCCAGAAGGACAATCTCCCGGAACTTCTACAGGGGGTAAGCGAGTCCCTGCCCGGAGGCATGTACTCAAAACGGTATGTGGCATCAACAGAAAGCACCAAAATAAGCCACATTTTCAAAACCCAGCAAAAGAGGAACATTAGTAGAAAGCGTCTATACTGCCGAAATGAACCCACAAACTAGAAACATGGCAACCAGCTCAGCTCCTTCCATGTTAACCTCCTCGTTGTCGTTTTCTTTGTTATGCTTTCGGCGAGTCTGGTGGCTCCTATCCGGGTCCTACTCTGCTATGGAGACACACGGACCTACAGGGCCAAGTGAGAGAATGTTCCTATCAAGGTCCCGCCTTCTAAATTTTACCAGGAACTTCCTTAGTGGAAACGGGGCTATAGATCGCACTTCAAGCATCTTCTTCTTGGGCGTTATGCGGCAGCCGGCATCCGCTACACTGCCACCTACTGGAACCAGCCCATTATCTCAAGAAGTCAAACTGAACAGGACACAGTAAAAAACTAAACAACAACAAAAACTAAGCTGATTGTATCTGCAATTCAGTTTAGTTTTAGTTCATTTAATTTTCTTTTAGTTTTTTTTTTTTTTTGTAAATATCTTTTTTTTTATTTCAGTTAACTAAATTACGGCTAGTTTTAGTTGTAGTCTTCGTTTTAGTTAACTATAATAACCCTGCAGTGAAGAGCCTGCTCTCAACTACTGGATATTTACCGCTAAAGTTAATAACAGCAGAACACTGTGCCTCCCCTCTCTCATTTTGTTATTCTCATACAGGCTACAGACTGTAAGATGCTTTCAAATTAATTCATGCAATTAATTAATGCACTTAACATTTGGCTGCAGACCATTTATCTTACTTACTAGTTATGTTTCATATATACATCAGTATGCAAAGTCATTGAGCCAGTGGAGATATTAAAACAGTTGCAATGTCACTGAAAACCTGCGTAGGCTAACTCCTTTCCCACATAAAAAATTGATCAAGACTCGATAGGGAAATCAATAAAGAATCGGACCAATAAGCAGAATCAATAATGACATTGGCATCTGTAAAAATCTTATCAATACCCATTGCCAGCTACAGCTCAAAGGGAACACTGCTCCCCACATAAATGGCCAAAGCAATAAATCTCCAACAACCGAACCCAAGAACCCATTAACATATTATGCAGCCGATCAGCAGATGACAGTGATTGTGGGTGTAAAAAAAAAATCTCTTGTTTCTTTGATGTGCAGGTAGTCAAAGAAGACAATGAAGTAGGTGTTTAAAACCTATTATAACTAAAATGAGATAACAGTTCAATCACAGCTATTCAAAGATGTGGAACTCCAAAGCGAGTGTTTCATTGTGTGGAAAGAACATGCTTTATTTATTTTAAGGGTCAGTGTTTGAAGGTTGCCTCAGTATTCAATGTGTATTTCAGAGTAGTGCACCTGGCAAATGTAATTCTGTTGTGTCTTAATGGCAAAACCCATGAAAATTAGGTGCTGAAAACTAACACACCTGGACTGTTTGGGTTGATCAGTTTGGCTCTGAAAAACTTGTCTTTCCTGAAAAATGCAGAAGTGAATTAAAACACCAACAATGCTAAAAACAGAAGACTATGAATAGTATAATGTTTAGGTGTCTTAAGAAATCTTTACAATTACTGATCCATCTGGTGTAGCATAATATAACAAATTACAATGTCTAGTATCTAGCACGCTCCTGATCACAGAGCATATATCCAAATCTACCATGTTTATCAAACAGATGGTATCCTTGGTGTGTTTATTTTCTGGGGGTCGCAATCTTATATCCAGATAGTGAAGAAGGAGATATCAATGTTAAAAACTGGGTTATTCAAAACATAGCTGAATCAAATGAAGAATTTTCTGTAAAAGAAAATGAATATGATTTCCATCAAAAGAGACAGATCAACAGCAGAGAGTGAAAACATCACCCCTCAGAGCCCCTGAAGGCAGAGGGGCAGTGAATGAGGAGCAGAGGCAGCTGTTGATGATGACACAAGAACTGCTCTGCAACTGGGCCAACGACAGTCCACATCACAGATTTTTGTAATAAATTCCAAAAGCTACATCACATTTTCAAAGTTTGATGCTTATCCAATGCCCTGGGTTGAGGAAGTGGTTTGGGTGTAGTGAACAAGCCATGTCTTTCAAGGAGAACCCTTCATTCAACAAACTGCAATTTCTTCAAATAAACCCCCCTAACCATTGTCCAGAGAGAAACTTTCATCTGCTGCCTTCTTGTTCCTGATTATTGTATGGCACTTCTCTCACCACTTACCCATTTGCGCACACACACACACACGCACACTCTCTCTCTTAGTGTGACTGTAGCCTGGTGATTCACACAAGATATGATGCAATTCACTGGACCATGCCTCAACGTGTTTCTAAGATACAGCTACAAAAGCCATCTAAGCAGCTCTGCAACTTCAAGAATCGTGCCAAAATCCACATGTATGCCTTGGCATGCTGATAACACTGTTTGATTACTATAGCAGCACCAAAACATGATATAAATAACCCTAAAATGAATGTAGATTTTAAACTTGGATTCTTTCTAACCCAGATATGTGATGCTTTTTCTGTTTGAAAATACATGGGTGTGCAAACAGGCTCCTGCAAGAGGACTAAGTTGTGTCTGTGAGTATTTCCAGTTCATTCCTAAAAAAAAATAATTAATTGACCACTTATACTTGGTTTATTTTTTGTAAAAGGAGACTGATACCACTGGGCGGCACACACGGGCTTGCAGCTGAATACTCCCACCCCTCTCCACACACTGCCAGCCCTCCACCCCCCAATGGCTTAATACTCATTCTTACAGGAACACTGCGGCTCTTAGTGCCCAACCAGCCAGGCCAGGGTGGGGGTGCACTGCAGCACAGAAGGCTCACTTCAACAATAGTGACTCAGATTTCCCTATATTATCTTTGAGGAAGGACGTTTTTGTCTTCAGCTTTTTTTCTTTGACATTGGATGGCGTGTGTAAAGCTCTGCGGCATTGAACCTATTAAAATACTTTAATACCAGCATTTAATTCATATGATACGTTTTATCTCTATAATATTTTAACATAGATTATGCATATTTGGCTGCAGTATTTTTGAGAATAATTTAAGGAATGCCTCCTCGACCGTTATGTCGTTCAGTTACCCGAAAGATGCGTTCTGCTACGTGGTCACCGTTGCTGATGTGTGTGTTCATGCATCTGCGTATGTCAACACGGGCATCTGGGTTACGCACGTCCACTACCAAAACAAAATCATATTGCCTCTCTTTCTAGACATAAAGTTGCCCGTTCAGTTTGTGGCTGAAAGAGGTCTCCCCAGCTTGGAGGTTAATCTGGGATTTGTGTGGCTGTATGAATCAGCATTAAGCCCCTGACATTGACATAACAGTGAGGTTACGTTCTCAGACACAGTTTAACAGAGTAATGGAGATCTCATTGCTGATGTCCATGGAGCCCGTCTGGAGGAGGCCAGATTGCTGCGGCTCTCAGTCTGCTGTCCTCATCAGTCCTGCTATCAGGCGGGGCTGCACATCTGATAGCAGCCTCAGACCTCCTTCTCTGTCCCCCTGACCCTTCACCATCACCTCAATAATGGGACAAGAGGAGAGGAGCTTATTCTCTTTAAGGAGTTAAAGAAACAGAAATATACACAAGTCATTTTAACTTCTGACACAAATGTCATGTTATTTTCTCAAGTTAAAATTTATGAATGGTGCAGATAGAAATGTGCAATTATAGCAAAGGAATTGCCAAGTGATTTACTTTGCAATAAATATTGACCAAACAGACATTTTTATCTTTGTGTCTTAATACAAGCAAGTTAAATCCAACTACTTCCCCTTTCCCTGTTTTTAATTTACCATCTTCACTGCTCCTATGATAATATACAGCGTTTATATATATTTCAAGAGAAATATGTGTTTGATCATTGTAAATCGTACCACGGTGTACACAGCAGTATGGATTTGGAAGGAACTCCACTTAAAATGATGAACAGATGTGACTGGGCGGGAGAGCTCAAACTCTGCAGTTGTTCAGTAGGGAAGCTGCTATGTGGGAGGTGCAGCGATATTCATTTCCAGAATCAATTCAGTCGGCGCAGAGGAGAGATCATGAACTTGTGGACAATTATCCCACTGATGACAAGAAGAGTCTAATCACAGCTAGGTAATGGTGTTTCCTTTTCATTCCCTGTGAAAAGCTTCAAAATGAAAGCTATAATCACTGGCACGCAATAACAGCTCAGCTCTCCCCAGTTTCGTTGAATGCTCCTCCAAATTTATCATGGAGGTTAAACTGGACATTCGCCCTCTTATTGTTTTTATTTGTCATGACAATTCAATTATCTGAGAAAAGGAACATGGATAATTTTTAATGGGGGAACTAAAGCATTAACAGGCTTTAATTAAACTCCAGAGGCTCAGCTCACAATACAACACAAATGAGCTGAGAAGAGGAGGCACCAGAGATACGTCCTTTCCTAAAAATCTGACTGTAGAGCATCTGTGGGTAAACATGCTCATGTTACCAAAGTGGACGGCAGCTACGATTCAAACACTGCTGGTGCCACACTCTAGTGTAATTTATATCTCTAAAGCAATGGCTTCATGTTAAAATGTGGCATAGAATGTGATTGCTTAAACGATGTTGCTTTTTCTAACACAAGTGATGTGATTTCATCTTTTAGTTATGTCTGATAGCATTGTATTATGGGGTATAGTTGAGTTTTAGCCTGTTAATTACATACAGGAATCCTAATTGCTTGAACAGCTTAATATTCCTTCTTGTTCTTTCTATCTACCTGTAGCTGTGATACCTGCTGTTCTCTCTTTTTTTTATTTTAAACCATGCCCCTGTGGAAAAAGTCTGCAGCCCATCCACAATAATACAACACTGCTGACTATGACTTGTAATTACATTCACGGTGTCACATTTCATTTTGTATTTGGAAATAAAGAAACAAAAGACAGTACAATTATACGATCTAGTAAACATGTTAACACCCACATTATAATGTTGCTTTTTTGAATTTATAATGGGTTTACATACTACTAATATTTAACAACTACAGTATTCAATTTACAAATGACAAAACAATCTTGACCCCCCCCCCCCAGCTACCCCGCACAGCAAATCACTATTAATCATTCTTTGTAAATAAAAATGTCATTAAAAATAGTCAATTTATAGTGCTTTGTAACAGCAGTGGACATCTGCTATAATGTTTGTGAGATCTGATAGCCAATGCCCCCAGCTTTAATTAGCTAACAACACTGGGCAAGAACATTAAACCAATTATCTTTCTTCAGGCATCCACAGGGAGGAACGTTACCCATGGCAGGTTCTCTATAGGGGATGCTTTGGCAGCTGCATATCTAATTACACCTATGGGGAGAACCTCGTCTATTGGAGAGGTCCAATTTACGCTCATACTGGGCAATTAACAGCCCCTGTATGCTCACAGCAATGACTGAGCATTTAGTTTTGTTAAGAAATATAAAATGCACATGTGTCATGCTTAGAAATGTATTCTCTGGTGAGTCACTCCTCCTATAGGAAGATATCTGTTGACAAGTGAGAGTGATGCATATAAGGCTTAACCTCCTCTCAGCCCTGTACTCCACATGAAGTGTTTAATTGCATGAATATTTCAACAGTTACTGTAAGTCCTTTCACATGTGGTATCAGCAAGATCACAAGTTTTTAGATACCCGCATGAATAATTTATTTTGCCACTCAATTTTGTGCAATCCTCTTTCTTTCAACTGGAGTTTGCATATCGGAAAGAACATATCAACAGATCAATTGGCTTTTCCCCATGTTAGTACATCATGCTATACACATGTCCATCCATGAAGTTTTTCCATGTTCTGTTTCTCTTTTTAAAACTATGAAACACAGAAGCCACACAAACAATGACACATGCACATGCCTACACAGTGGTGAGGGGGCCACAGTTATTCACTCTCAAAGGTCAGTCAGTATAAGACGTATCTATTAGACTCGTTTTCAAAAACAACATTAAAAATGAGAAACACAGTATCTCACATTTCCATACGGCACATGTAAAGCTATGAGTTAAAATGTAAGCCACAGATTAGACCTTTACACTGTTTTCAATATTTTCCTGTTCAAAGTAATCAGAGATTAAATTTTCAAAAAGGTCAGCTGGAATAACACAGCCCACAGCAAACTTGAGGCACACTGTTTCAGGAGGGTCTATGTTCAATAATGTATGAATGCATGCTGTTTCATTAAAACATATCCCAATCCAGCTATGTCTTTGATGAATATCCTATTACTGAGATAACCCTTTTATGCAAATAAAATGTCAGTGTTTTGACTGTTATTTGGCCAGAATTTAGAGTGAAATGATTCACTGCCCATTTTTTCACTGGCCAGCTTTGAGACCTGATTGCACCCCACAGTCAGCCCTCTCCCAGCCCTCTCCCAGCCCTCTCCCACTGAAATGGGATGGCACTCCGAATGCTGTTTCGGCATTACTGATGATTATTCTATGCTTTGTCATGCACTTACATGAAAGATTGGAACAGTCAAATTCATGATAAAGCTTGTGCATCGGACATGTCTGTTCTCCTTTGATATAATAGATGACTAACTGCAGTTACTGTAAGTCAGCATGACAAGATAGTGATAATCCCTATGGATGTTATTATCTCTTTCATGAGTAAAGGACTTACTTGTAACAGTGCACTATGTAATATACACCACGGGATATTGACATTTACCATTTTTTCAAGAATATATTTTCTACTTTGCTTTAGGTCCAATGGTATGCCACTTTACCAATATGGATAAGGCTTGTGTTTTATTTAGCCTTTCAGCTGCCGTGGATGAATGGAAAGAAAAGCCTCTGGAAACTCAGAATACAAATGAGACTGAAAATGCTTCAACACATGCCATGTCAGAATTGATAAGTTCTAATATTTTTCCCTTCCAGTTTCCCGGGTGCCTTCATAGACTTCAGATTACAGACGGGCCACTTCATATTTCACAGATTTGGAGCAGGCACAAGGTTACGGGCCTCACCTATAGCAGATGACTGCAGGTGACATCATTTTGATAGAGAGGGTCACAGTCTCACCTGTTTCGCTCGGCCACTTGGCAGCTTGCCTTTTTCAGGAGCACTCTGTTGTTTTTTTTTGACACTCCCGTCTCGTACGTGTGACAGCTGACACTGAGGCCACTGGCCCTTGCTTGTTTGTTTTTAAAGCAGTTGCCAGTGTTAAACAGAGACAGAAGGAGATGCAGGTGCTTTCAATATTACAAGCAAATACCAACAGAAAGCCTATGTGTTGTATTCCTACTCTGAATTGAAACTTACAAATATACTATTTTTTTGGCAGAAGTGTATTATGGCATATGCTACAAATATACAGTATATGTATTAACCACGAGTCTGTCAGTAACTTTTTCATTGGCCAACAGGGATTTGAAAATGCAAACTATACAATACCTGATTGCTTCATGGTCAATTAAGGCTTAGGGGAGAGCAGATGAGATCAATGCTGTTCTTCCAGAGGATTTAATGGAGAATTAGGACATGTTAGAAAATGTCCAACATCTCCCACCATTAAAAACTTTGGGGCTTGCGTGGGAGTCTGTGTGTAAATAAAAGAGGGCAATAATAAGCTCCCTAGTCCTGATAATTGCAGTCAATTTAGCTATGAGTAGATGTGAGGGTGAATGGAGTTGGTGTTATCTACATGGGACCAGCCTGTGATAGTAACGCAGAGTCCTAGGGTCCTGGGAGACTAATAACACAGTAGGATTACTGAGCGCTCACTCTGCTTGCACCAAGGACATTTGCCAATAACAACTTTATCTGCCTCCTCCATGCGCCTGGGGTTCTGGCATTTGTAACTGCTGGAAATTAAGAATCGCTTTGTTTTGTCTCCAAGCTGGGGATTGCTGACTGTGGTTGTACTCAAGAAAAAAAAAAAAAAAAAAAAAAAGAAAAGAAAGAAAAAAAAAGCTATCAAAAAGCTTTTTGATAAAACCTTGAGCAATTTCATCATGCCACTGTCATTTTGCTATGTTCCTTATCAGTCGACTGATCAGGGAGAGTTGTCAGCTGAAGACAACTGTTTGAGGTTTTCTAAGGATTTTCTGTGTATTTTCATAAGACGACTGCAGTTCTTATCTTTCACGCCGATGTCATTATTACACCACCTACTACCTTGTTAGTGGGGGCAGACAAAGGCCTAAAGATTCTGATTTGCATATATTTAGCATTTTTAGTTCCCATCATGTTATGCTCCAGTCTCCAAGTCATTTCACACCTCTTCAAAACCTCTCATTATAATATACAGTATCTGGTACCAATTTGAAAATGGTTCAATTTTCAACAGAAAATTACCTGGCGACTAGAACTTCAATGATTAGTTGATTCATTGATTAGGTGATCGGCAAAAAATGAATCTGCAACTATTTTCATAATCAAATGAACTTAAGCACATATGACACATTTACACAAGCATTTGTTTCAATTTGTGACATTATATGGACAATATTTTTATCAAGCTGCTTTTCATACATATTCAGTATTAATATATTCCTCTTTTTGTCATCTATATAAATTGAATATCTTTGGGATTTGGACTGTTGGTCAGACAGAATACTGATATTGAGGAAATCACCTTGAGCTAAGAAACAATGGAGGGCATTTTTCACTAGTGCTGTTTGTATAGCAGTTACAGTAGATTAGATTATTATATAAAATATTTAATGTATATTAGAAGTAAAAAGTGGAAAGAAAAACAAATACAGTACCAGTCAAAAGTTTGGATACACTATTTAATTCAGGTGTGTCCAAACTTTTGAATGGTACTATATATTACCACAGTCACTTGATGTGTCAGTAATAATATATAATATATAATAATTTTTATTATATATTAATCTGCCCTAAATTATTTTCCTTTATAATTTCACACAGCCAAGGTTAATATCTTCAAAGGTCTTGTATTTTATTAATTGTTTTTGTAAAAGGCTTATTTAATTATCAGAATAGTTGTTTTTTTGTCAATCAATAACTGATTAATCAACTAATTGTTCCAGCTCTACATTATTGTGGTCTTTTCTAACCTCATACAGTATACACCTCAAATCTTCTTTGTAGTCTGATCTTTTTCACAGTGATGATTTAAAACACTGGCCCAAACCCTAAAGCTATTAAACACTATAAAATGCATCATCATATAAATCCTTTGCTCATGTCTGCTATCCACTTTTTGAATACTCATCAGCATCTGTACTGTCTACTGGTGACAACTAAACCATTCTATTTCCCTCTGTCATTGAGGTAAAGATGCAGATGCCCCCTCCCCCCCTTTAATTTGTGCCATTGTGCCACACTGCATGTTAAGAAAAATGTTGCCACTCTTCCCTGAAATAAGCCAGATGCTCCTGACATTGCTGCACCGTAGGGAACACCTGACATTAACACAGTGTTCTTCGGGTCTTCAGGGCTGTGTTTAATATGGATAGGAGCCCTTTTCTCTTTTAACAGACAGACTCCTCATTGGTGTGTCTCACCGTCTCACTAGCTTGAAGAGATGAATTCAAACACGGACCCCATCCTTCAGCTAGCACGCACAGGCCTGAGGTGATGAGGTAAAGCATGGGCAGAGATGTTTTGAAATGCTGTCAGTCGGGTTTAAATTTGTTTAAACATACTTATCTCCCACATGTCAATTGTTAGTGCAGAGTTCAAACCGTGTACTCAGTCTTCTTCCTCCCAGGCTAAGCTAAGTTTACAATTTAATTGCAGCCTAGGGCTCGTTTTCTCTAGCTAAGAGATATAAAAAGGCATCACAAGATCTGAGATTCCAGCCCTCCAAGTTATAGGTGGCTTCAATGGGTGTCTAACATTGAATTCCAGAAAACACAAGAATATTATGAATCCATTATTCCTATAGATTTTAAGGATAGTATGAATCCATTATTCCTATAGATTTTAAGGATAGCATGAATCCATTCTTCCTATAGATTTGTCTCTGATGATAGAAATAGACGTGGCACGTTCGAGTACAATTCAATTAAACTGTGATTTTTACAGTTTTTCCAAAAGGCACTATGCTAATTAGCAGCTAAGTCTGTTTGACATACAAAAGTGCCACAAATGATTCTGAGGCTGCCCTAGATGTGAGCTTAGTGTGTGGTTAGGCTTCCTTGTCACTGGCTGAGTCAGTTCCTTTCAATTATAGTGACATAAACTGTTTTAAAGATGATAAGAACCTGAGCATATGCCACTGAATTAAGTGCTAGAGGTTCATACAGTAATGAATAAGATATTCTTTGTCTCACACTGAACAGGCAGCACAGTGAGAATTTGAGCTTTTTGTCACGTTTGATGTGAAACTGGTGGGCACAGCTTTCATAGTCGGGGCATTTATTATACCGCAGACCACTTCCAGCAGAATATAAATAGCAGTACATCAAGGAGAAGAATGTAACATTTGAGAGTGGGCATTTATGTACCATGTATAATATGTATAAACCTGTCACCCCATGACAGTCTGGACAACTTATTAGCCCAGAATTCATTCCTCACTTTAACCTCCCTACCCGCTCAACATCCGCAATTAAACACAGACAGCATGTGGGTTCAGAGTAGTAGAAGCAGGGTTAGAAAAGTGACTGGATGTTGGACAGAGAGGAGCTGCTGTAAAGTGAAAAGCATTGTACAGACGAGTTACATAACAAACATAAAAGGCTTGCATGAAAGAGACATGGTATGATTGCATGAGATGAAGAAACACATAGGAGTGAGTCTTGGCTGACTTGCCCAGTCTTGATAGAGGCCTGAACACTGCAGCTCTCTGGCTATTTCCGTGCTTGTTCCCATCGGGGATGGGTCTTAGCAACATGCCACAGGACATTATTTCATGCATCACTGAGCTGCCTTGAAACTAATGCAGCCATGTTCGTGTGATTTTTTTTTTTTTTACTTCTGCAGAGCTGAGTTTCTAAAGGATAATTTGATACTCTTGTCGCTCAATCCATGTAACCTCAATGTAGTCCACCCCTCTCTCTATGTAAACTTGCTAGCAAATTAAAAAAAGGAAAATTATAATGATGTGTTCATTTTGTACAAATAAAAGATGGGAGGTAAAAGCATCAGAGACTACATTCTCCACTTGCTGCACAATGTGGTACCAAAGATATTATGAATTAGCATTTTACAAGTCCTTTCCTAAAACTGTGAATGCTATTATATCTCTGAAAACAATGAACATCTAGGAACAATGGTTTGAGCATAGCAACTATACATAAAACTATGTGGAAACCTGTAATTTGTGCTTGTAATTGTACGGTGTCTTGTCCAGTTCCAATTACCCCATACGAGGCTGCTATTGCAGATATGCAGATATACACTTATTTATTCTGTGAAGTGTGGTCATTGTGTTATTGTCACCTTGTTCTTTATCTTGACAATACTCATTAGCTCCATCCTGATCCACAAGGACAGGTTCAATGTGTTATACATAAGTTATATAGGGCCATAAAATGAACTGGAAAAAAAAGTATGGCATTAGACCAACATAGAGTAAAAAAAATAATCAGAAAACATTTAGTGATTCCAGTTATTTTACACTTAAGATCTTCTAACTGTGAAGCTATAAATACACATTAATGTTTGCTTGAGAAATGCTTCTCCCTTAAAGCACTCCCTTCCCCTCCACCACCAACCCCCCCGCGAATGGCTTCACCAAACCTGGAAAACCTTCTGTATTTGAACGTTGAGGTAAATGTTTACGAATAAACCCGAGTTCAACTTTGCCTTTGCAACACAAAATAACCTTTCCCCGCTAGGATCTTAATAACATGGCTCATCTTTGAGAAATTAAACATCACTTATCTATTTTACCCTGTTTTCAAGAGCTGAAAGTCTGAGAAATAAAAATGCTTTGGCTGTAGAGATAAGCCTTTTTTAGATAAAGTATACAAGTCCTGCCGTGTTCTTGGAGAAGGTCCAAGGGTAGCTTTGCTCCAGGTAACCAAACATTACTTGCATGTTAGTGGGTTTAAAAACAGAGATATACTCACTCTCTCACACACACACACACACAAACACACACATTCTCACACAAACACACACACAGTCATGCATCACAAACAAACAAACAAACAAAAAAAACCCTTGAACAGAAAAACATCTTGCCAACCCCATATGCTCTATTGTGATGCAACTATTTCCCTGACTGTAGAAGATAGTTTTCCCTTCAAATGTTAATCATCGGGCCAACATAATTAGCCGCTGGTCCAGTGTAACACCCCGTGTCAAATGAAGAGCAGGACTTTCCAGTGGAGAGTGATTGCACTTGAAAGTCTGAAAGATTACCACACATAAGCATAGCCTCAGACGAAATTTCCCGGTTGGCAAACTTGATATTTGCTATGCAATTGCCTTGAAGGTTTTGAAGATTTAGCACAGAAAGTTGTGATTGTTGAACAGAACATCTACAAAGACATTTATGTGGGACTCGCATACTGTAGACTAATTTGAATTCATAGTTGGACATTCACAGCCGTGCTATAGGCCTTAACAAAACTGAGGGAAATAGAGGCCTGATGTTGAAGTTTTAAATCTTACCACTCATGCTTGTTTTGTCATTTAGGAGTGGACACACCAGCTGTTAATGACATTGAAATATAATAAGACTGTCTCTATTTATGTCAGCTTTTTTACCACGGACAACTATTCGTACCCTTGAGATTTTACAAATCTCTTGAGGCTTCGTTCATTAAATTAATTGTCAAGACTCAAGCCGACTCTTTCTCATGATAAAGGGAATTAGACTGTCAAACTGTTATATCCATTTGCATTGTCTCCCTGTATTGATTTTTGAATTTTGTTCTGAGACACTGCGACAGATTGTGTGTGTCTGACTGTGAAAACCAAACTGTGAGTCATCTGAGATACATTTACCAACTTCTGATTGTTCCAGACATGATTATCTCCGCACGAAACACGCATCACTCTCTAGAGAAATCAAAGAGGAGTGTAAAAGAACTACTAGTTGAAATGATTCAGAAACTCTATTTTCGTTTACCAAAGAAAAGGAAGTTAAACTAATTGCGGATTAAGGCAGACGTTTGTGACGCGATCTATGAGTTGCATTCACAGTCAGTTGACTGTAAGCAGTGCAGTAATCGTGACTAGAGTTCAAATCTCTGTCTGGCATAAATATTGATAAAAGAGGCCGGCGTTTCCACGGGCTGACAGAGTTTAAAGGCAGGACAGGTCAGACAAAGAGAAGTGGACAGCTATGTGGATGAATATATAAATGCTCCTCAAATACGCACATACACACACACATACAGACTATCCTGTGAGTCCAGCAAGATAAAAAGCACTTAAATTAGAGCAGGAATTATTGATTGCTATGCTTTTTTTCATGTGTCCATTGTAAAACAGGACATGTAGAGCAACAAGCAGATGTAGAGAAGCTGTGTATGCTAACTGCTGCCGAATCTAAATGTATAAGAAGTCTTCATTGATTCACAGCAAGCCTCCCACTGGTTTTCACCAGCTTCATTACGTGCAATTAAAATAATTTGCCAAAATGACCAGTTTCATGTTTCCACATCTGAAATAGAAGGAACATTTTTCATGAATTTTAGCCTGACATCGATCATCACAAGACTATATCATTTATACTCATGAAAAGCATTCCATGTGCTCTGCTGCCTTCATTTCACTATGCATGCTTTTTCCGTGACTATTTTAGCAACACAATTATTAATGTGACAGCAGTGTTTACACATGTCAGCATAAATTATTGACATTTGCACGAGCTCAGCTATAAATAGTGTTGTGGGAGAGGGTTTATGCTTTTATCCACTGACAGCCTTTCCAACGCTGACACTGGCCACTCTGGCCTCATACAGTACAATAGTTAATGGGCATCTGGACAAAGAAGTATTTCTCTCGCTGTTCAGTCTGTGTTGCTAGTAGTTACCACCAAATTAGTACCTCCTACAGATATATAAACAAAATCTAAATTTATCTTGAACTTATCTTGCACCTATGTTTTCCACAAGTACACTATGTTCAAAAGATGCACCAACACCAGCTAAATGTTTGGCCATAACAGGATATGTCACAGTATATTGACATTTCTTGTATATATATACACACACACAAATATATATAATTAAAAAAGATGAATTGCAGTACAGAAATATATGCCAGATTAGGTAAAGATATGTTCAATGTTAGATGCAGTGTTGCCATAACATGGTTTCTCCAGCAGGGGGGCACTGACAAGTTTAGCTTTCACCTGTAAATTTACGCTCTGTACATATCTTGGTGGCAATCCATTAACAACCACATTTTAGGGATCATTATCAAAAATGATTGTTTATACTATATGATAAATTACATTTTTTTGAATCTTAAATACATATATTAGTATTGATGAACAGAAACATTAAATATGAACTCCGTCCAATATACACATTAAAGCATATGGAAGATTGAAAATGCCTAAATAAAAAAATAAATAAAGGGAGTGCAGGGGTGGGACATAGGAGGGAGGAAGGGTTGTTGCTGTTCAACTTGCACTTCAAAGTGCTGTGTGAAAAGCAAGAAAGGTAAGAAACGCTTTGAATCACATTACAATACAGAAAACAATGCAAGGACGTGTATTGCATTTCAGTGGTGTCCAGCAGAGGACAGCACGGAACTGCCAACAATAAATGAAAACCAATGTAATTCATTTTTATGAGGCGATGAAGGGAGCTTATCATGGTTTTTGGAGAGGCAATGCATCCTCAATGCCAAAGTATAAATTACTGTAATGTCACAATCAGAAAGAATTCATTCAAAGATCATGACACAATAAATGCATACATAAAAAGGAAATACACAAAAATGTGTATCACTGTAGAAGACTGAAGACTACAAGTTTGAAAATAAAATAAAAAAGGAAGTGAAATTACCAGACCTCTGTAGCCCGCTCTTCAACTCTATTTAAAACAAGTGGCTCAAGACTTCATTAGCCACCACTAACATAACACACCTGTGTGTACAATCAAGCTGTATTGAGGGTAGTGTAGTGTAAGCCAGGTTGTGTTACGTTTCAGTAGTGCAACACTCAATCAACAGAGCACTCTTTAAGTATTCATCAGAATGAACCACTGAAGGTTACGACATTATAACACTAGTTCTACAAGCACAGACAGAGCCCTCTACTGGACTCTATGGGTAATACTCTACTAAAATCACATGCATGCAATCGCTCACTTAAGTTTACATGTATGTAAACCCCGGCCAGTCAGGTCACGTCTATCAATTACGTGTGCTTCATACTAGGCATGGGCCGGTATGAGATTCTGGCAGTATGATAACCATAAGACAAAATATCACGGTTTCATGGTATGGCGGTATTGCGATTACAGCTCTAAAATCTTCCTAAAAGGAAGAAAAATAAAGACAGACATGTTAATTTAACCTGAATATACACTGTAATGACACTGTGAGGGGTTGTGATACTCTACGCTGCAGCTGCACCACCTGAGGGATTTCTGACCAGCACTTTCTGTCTTTGGCCAGACAAAAAACAGCTCATACCTTAGGAACGGTATGACAGAAAACTTGGCGGTTTCGGTTATCGTGGCTTTTTCAAATCGCGGTATACCTTGAACACCGTTATCATCCCATGCCTACGTCATACCATATCAAAGTCAGCTGCAAGGTCTCACTGACGCTCTCATCTCGAAACCACTTCAGCAGATGGTGTAAGAGTGGCATGGTCGAAAGGTAGAGGGCTTCAGCTATGCTTATAGAACTAGGGTTACAATATTGTGATTTTTGTTGTATCTCACACAGGTTCCGCCCTTTACTGGAGTTGAACATGAAAGTGGTGTAATCATGGCCTAAGCTCGCAGGGGTTGCAAATCACACAGCACACCCTGCACACCTCATTCCTTAAGTCATCTCAAGTCAGTGGGGTGCTTACATCATGCCACTCTCTGTGTGGTCCCGAGGAGAAGCAGATGTCCAGCAGTGGCGGCAATGAAGCCAGGTCACAACGGGCAGGAATAAGCTTGGTGGAGTGGCAACTCCATAGGAGGTAAGATCAGTGAGCAGTTTTGCTGTCGCTGAAGTGAAAAGTATGAAAACAGTAACAAGACACTTTCTTTTATACTGTGTGAGGCACAAATAATCGCTAGGTATGTCCTGATTGGCTGCCTATATACATGTTAATTTCAGTGGGCAATTGTGTGCATATGATCAAAGGAGAGTATTACTCATAAATTCCAGTAGAAGACAAATCATGTGTGACAATTACTTAATGTAAAGTTAAACTGTTGATGACAGTAAAAGTAATCATATGAAACCAGTAAGTTTTAAGAACATTTCATCAGAGTCCATTTCAGTGGACTATAAAAAAATGGGAAATTCTGTTGAATACAATTGCAATATAATGAAAAAATTGTCATGCTCCCTCTTACCCTATCCTTTCAGTCTCTCTCTAACTCTTTCTGCTTAACTCTAAAAATGATATGCTGTATCATCCATCATCATGTCATTTATTTGTCTCCTCCTTTTCTTGCTGTGTACTCCTTCACTCCTCTGCTTTTTCCTGCTACTCACTTCAGTGGCCTTGTTGAATGAATTCAGTCAAAGCCTGGGGATCTCTGGATATCCAAACAGATTAGAGAGTAAGGACCTCAGAGATCCCAACTTTCTATCCTCTCTGATGTGATAAATGTCAGCCTTGGTCCCTGCCATGACAGTGATATACATTACAAAGGGGGGCTCCATCAGTCCTGTTCACCCACTGAGGTTCATTTGTCACTGAGACCATATTTGAGATATTTATCACAACTACTATTGGTTTTCAAAATAAATAACACCTGACATGGGCTTTCCTCCAAAAAATGTTAACAATCCCTATCGTTTTCTCTCGACTACAATTACGGATCTACTGGTGAGGATAGATGCTGAATCAGTGGCGGCAGTGACAGGCTATGCTGAGGAGCTGCATGTTGTAATGGTTTACCATTGCTCAGTGTCTGTATGAATGAGAGAGGATGCCATTAGCACCACAGGCTGCTCCATGTTGGTGTCTCCAATAATGGGCCAATCAATGAGAGTATAGGACTCAAGGCTTGAGTGCAAAAACAAGAAATTGTAAGCATTAATGATGTCTTTCCAAGGTTCTTGAACGATAAGTATGCATGAATGTTTTCATACTGTAAATATGTAATAGTCCCTTGAGTACACAGAATGAGGAACATGAGTGTACAAGTAAAGGATCAAATGGTTTGTTTATCATTTTAATAGAAGATTGTGAAGTAAAACCATTGTGTTTGCCTTGAGGAATGTGCTCTTTGTTATTGTTAGGGCCTCCCTCTGCTCTTTCCTTGTATTGCCCATGTCCAAATAAGGTAGATGTTCTGGGTTTTGGGGTCCCATTTTGTAAACCCGCACCGGCCCATACCTGCTGTGCTTAAAACCACACCGACCCATTATCTGACAGCATCTCTAATTAAATTCCATACCCAACCTGACACTTTAATTAGAGCCGAAACACGACCCACACCCTAATTAAAACCAGTCTACTACATTGGATACAAAAAAAATCTCCACTTGCTTTCTTTTTCCCAACTTCTCAGGAGCCATTTCAACAACTGCAGTGTAAGCGGAGGGAGGAGGGGTTGCTGCTGTTTTTTCAAAATGTTGTGTGAAATGCCAGAAAGGTAAGAGTCGCTTTAAGCATCGTACTGTAGACCCACGGTCTGAATGTGTCCAACGTGACCTGTACCTTCAAATTACACAGTAGGGTATTTTCACCCGTTTCATCAAAATTTGTGGGTCACCCATCGGGTATCTGCAGGTACCTGAACCCATGCAGGATTCTGGCGTGGAACATGGTAAGGCATCAAAGAATCATTTAAGCCTTGGGGGCCTCACTCTACTGTGTCTTGGGGGCATATCACTCTTGTGTGACATACATGAGTATGTAAATGTGTCTTGTGGCGATTTGCCATTGGATATAATGATCTAGGGAGATAGGGATACATGTTTATATATGAGATATAAGTTTAACCAATCACTGATCATTTCTTTGTTATAATAGATTAGGTTTGCTCTTGACTCATTGAGATGAGCTAATGTCACACACTCCTGTTCCTTATTGTACAATAATAATTGTTTAATATTCAACCCAGCTGTATTTTGTGTATTATTTCATATTTGTGTTTAGCATTTTCAGAAAATGTCCACGACAGAGCATCATTTATTTAAGATGCATAACTGCTCCCATAAAGAGAAGTGCTTCTTGAGGTAGCACTAGGCTACAATCTGCATTACTGCATTAATATTTTTAAAGAACAGTTCCCTCTCAGACAGTATCAAACTAAGGCTAAAATCTAAAAAGATGGCATGTCCATGTGTGACTTTCCCATTAGAGAGGGGAAGGGTTTTGAGGATAGGCATTTCAAACTCTCCACATCCAAGAACAGATTCCAATTATAGATCAGGGCTGTGCCCGTCTCAATCTACTTTCCTTCAGATCATACTCTGGAGTGCATGTATTTTCTCTTTCAGCAAAACAAACACAAAACACATTCACATTCTAAACTGCTCGCGGTGAGGACAGCAGCAGCTGGAGAGAGCAAGAGAAAGACTATTTGAAATCATATCAGTATGTTTTATTTGAGTGATAGTTTTTACTCAGAGATCCCCAGCATAGGAGGGAGAGGCCTACTGTGAAGATGCAGCTTCAAAGTGAAAAACTGTGTGAAACTATCATCTGTTTGCTGAGCTGTATGAATGCTATGCTTTAAAAAAGGCTCATTTTAAGAACAGGATGTTATAGACTTAAACATATTTATAATGCTTTTAAAAATCTGAATAAACAGATCATATTTTGCCTGGATATCTATTCTCAGACAGCCTTGCAAATTCTGCAAAATACCAGAAAAGGCAGAATTACATTTTTCTATTATTTGGCTCATTTCTGTACTTCCATTTTTCCTGTACAAAATCCACTGGCTATTCTTATTAGATGGCTCCATTATATTGGTGCAGCGGGAGCTTATTTAATTTGAAATATAGCGCATGCTGTCGAGATCTCTCCAGTGCAATGAATGAGTTGGTTTCGTTCCTAGTGGGAACATCCTCTCTTTTTTAATTGAACAATCTGTTCATAAAAATTGCAGATCTGTGTCACCTCTTACTGGTAGGGGTGGGACGATACACTCAGCTCACGAGACGAGACACGATATTGGGTTCATGAGATCGAGACGAGATTGGAATGAGGAAATATATGACTGTTCTTTTATTTGAAATTCACAAAATGGAAATTTAATTGAAATGTTTTAACTAATCATCTTGTAATGAATCACTTTAGTTCTACTTTCTAAATATATAATTATCATATGCAGTATGCAGCACTGTAAAAGGTTTCTCCATATAGATATTCTATAGATTTTGGTATTAATGGGAATAACAACCATAAATACAAAAGTTAGAAACAATCACAAATACCAATAAAAAGTAAATTATAAAGAGTAGAAACAATTCTAATATATAAATATGAATTAAATAAAGAATCATATATTGCTAATAAAAAAACAGAAATAAAAGTAAATTGCACAAATCCTGTAATCACATAAATACACAAGTAGAACAACATATAAATTGTTATAATTTGGTAGTGTGACTCATTTTACTTTACATCATTAGGCTTCCACAGCTGCACTAGATTCCTCCTACTTCAGGCTCTCACTGTAGAGACCTGAGATCAAGTTACCACTGCTCCTCTCCTCATCCCCTACTTCTGTGAGATCTTCTCAGCAGGTAGAAGCTGCAACAAGGTTAATGATCCACACGTGACATCATATAAAGAAGACATGACGTGGAAATTAACGATAGAAAACCGATCGTGTTTTGTTTTGTTTGGTGCGGCCCTTAATTATAGCTTCGCGAGACAAAATTCACTTCGACGAGAAATATCGTCACGTTTTCGTATCGCGAGATCTCGTTGTATGAGATCTCGTCACACCCCTACTTAGTGGTAGCACCAAACTCTGAATGTATGCAAGTGTCAAGAACAGTTGACACTTGCATAAATTCCCCAGATTAACTCATTATTTGTTTGCAGAGCTGCAATGATTAGTAGATTAATTGATCCAACTATGAAATATATTGTCAACTATTTACATCTTGCTTTTTCTAAAAATAACATTTAGTTTACAGAGAAAAGCAGAGAATCCTCACAATTGAAACAGCTGGGTGGGAGCAACATTTGTTTTTGTTTTTTATTAAACAATTGATCGACTATCATCTTTTTATCTTGTTTTTCATCCAACATGTTGACACTTGAGCATTAGGATAAGCACCAAACTAATCTGATGGTGGGCTTTTATTGGGATGCATGCATGCAACAACTGCTGTGTGTTTGCAGTTTGCAGAGAAGCTTAGGGCCCCATTTTAACCATCTATAGCACATGGTGTGAATCGCATGACGTAAGTGCCTTATGGGCGTGTCCAAATCCTATTCTGCTATTTTAACGGCAGAAAAATGGTCAATGCGCCAGGATGGTAAACCAATCAGAGTCTCATCTCCCATTCCCTTTAATATCCAGGCGGATTGCCATTATAACGGCACATTTGCTGTGAAATGTGTTTCAATAATATAACATGAGTTAATTTTGCTGAAAAGAAAGTTGACTGTTGAGATTCTAACCTCACATTTAATTCATAAAAAGGAAGAATATGGACATATAACCAACCAGTCTGATGAGTGTAGAGGTGTGTGTGGTTATACTGTAGCAGCCTGGTGTCATCAGCTGATTTAATAAACAGTGAATGGCTGTGCGTAATGGCACTGTGCTCTATGCAGCATCTCAGAGGCTGCAGATTTATCAACACATCAGTCCTATAGTATAACCAGCTGTGGATAACAGACACTGTTAGAATCACCCACATTCATTAACAGATCAGTACAGATGTTTTAACCACAGATGTGCAGATGCTTTTCTCCAGAATCCAGAAGCAGACGTGGTTCTGAAATCCATTCTCCACAAAAATCACCAAAAACTCACTCTGAGCTGGATATTTTCACGTCTCCTGTCGTCAGGTCACCGTGCACACAGCTGCACACCACACAGACATTGTGGTGCTTTATTTATTTACTTATTTATCTTTTGATTAAAATAACAGTGAAATATGTACTAGTGACTTCAGACATGTTTTTTGTTGTTGTCAGAAGTGCAATCGCTTTCCTCTGCCTTAAAATAGCAACACGCCACCAATGCGCCTGACCGCACCTCATTTCCAGACCACAGGCGCATAGACCGGGGCAAGTGCATTTCGACACAAGGGGAGCAGGGCTCTGCGTCCAGGGAAACTAACAAAGACACATGTTGTGAACGGAGCACAAGATGGGGCCCTTAAAGAGGATTGACCAAACCTTTGACCTGCACCACCGGGAAGGGCCACGGCAAAGACTGCATCCAACCAACCAACAGAATCACCACCTGACAAAGCAGAACTGTCTCCCCTCATGAGCTGGTGACATTAACTGCTCATTACATAGTGTAACAGTGTACATGGCTAAGCACAGCACTGTCTAACTTTTGCCACTTCACATACTTTCGTTGTAACATGTGTGTTCATGGCACGCACGGGGAAAATATACAATTATGCGTACTGTACTCGAGCACTCAGGTTCAAACATACTTCCTCTCACACAAGTGCACACACTCCCTTTGCTCTTCAGTTAAGTACAATGATGTAGATTACATATACCCTGTTTTACTTTTTTATCTTTTAAATAAATGCTTTTGAGTATGTTGATCTACTTTGCACATGAATGCTGCAAACCACTACTGTTTTGCACTCCAAAACTATAGATTTGGTCATTTTGGTAGTAGTTATTAACTGAATCATTATTCTGACTTCCAAATTGATAGTTTAATATATTTGATGGGACTAAAAAATTTGAAGGCTGGTGCACCGAGTTAATCCAATGCAAGTTAGATTCTATTATTATACTGTTAAGATTGATTATTTGTGATAGCCTTTTAAGCTGTTGCACCTATAACAGAAAGAAAGTCACATGTGTCAACTCAAAGCATACTGGTTACAGAGCATACTGGTTACAGAGCATACTGGTTACAGAGCATACTGGTTACAGAGCATACAGAAGCATATGTGTGTGGTGGAAAAATCCACTTGGGATGAAAAAAGTTGTGATGGTGATGCTGAACTATCTCAGGATAAAATCCTTCCTGTTGCAAATGTTTGTCTGTAGGGCTTGAAGTCCATTAATACGCTCCACCTTCCTCTGCACACCCATTTGTGCCTAGTTATGTTTTAAAATAGAGGCGCAAATTTAGAATGATACATAATTGGCAGGGGTCTGGTCGTCCTACCACAAAAAAAACAACCAAAAAAACAATGTAATTTGAACAAACTTCCTGCATCTCTACACCACCTAACCACTTGGATTAAGTCACATGCACCACTGTAAATGAGTTAGATTGAGTTAGCTATGATAAACAAGAATGCATCAAGAACAGTTTATAATTGGGTGGATCAGGGCAGGAAATGATTATCAGAAGAATAACTATTTCATATTTAAAATTATATTCATAAAAACATTATGTAACATAATTGGTAGCAAGTTGCAGGCTACTACAGTAGGCCATCTTCAAGTTCAAACATGGACAAAACATTTATAAAAATGAAACAGCCTTACAACACATCATAATATGATGTGTGTAATTAAAGCTGGTTAAACACTGTTAAACCTGAGGGTTGCTATTCACAATGCTCACAAGGTCATCTTCAAAGTCTAATAATTGCAACAAAGCACAAATTGAAGCACAAAAAAACTTTGGATGAATGAAATGTCCTCAACAACTATCTAATTCCAATCCCACCTGTTTATTTTACACACAGGTTCTAGTGGGAGCTATTCTCAATATCACTGCTGGCTGATGTAGTTGTAATGTTATGCAGGAATGATTAAGGCAGTGCGGAGGCCCTTAGAGGGGCCCTTAGGTGTGCTCAAAGGTAAAAAGGGGATTTTATAACACCAACATAATTTACAGCATAACCTGTTGAATTATAGCAATCCATATTCAAACAGAATGTAATATGCAGTCTGACAACAAATACTGATTTAAAGACATTGTCAATTCAAATGTATAGAATGGGACTAATATTGTGACAACAGATATGTCTTCATCAAAAACAGACAACATGATTGACACGTTTCCTATGTGTTTCCTTTGTATGCAGAAATATAGAAAAGACCAGTCATTTTATAATCTGTTACTGCTGCATTGTTGTTCAGGAGATAAATTCACACAGCCACAGAGAAATTAGCAACCAAAGAGACACAGAGAGAGAGAGAAGGTACATCTGACTCACGTTATTTGATGTCTTTTTCTTTCTTTCATGGAGATGAAGTCATTTAAGCTCACTCCCCCGGTTGACTTCACCACCGTATTCCCACCATGGGTCCAGCCTGGACAGTTTAGGCAGATAGGCCTGAGGCTGCGACAGCAAAGCAGAGCTCTCCATCGCTCCCTGGTGATGTCCTGTATCAATGTCCCACTGTAAAAGCACCATATTTCACAATTTTATGTATGAAGGTGGCATTAATTAATTTACAAGCTTAACTTACTTTCACTTTTGCATGTTAATGAGATGTGGCTTTAAGAGCCTGTTCTGAATAGCAAACACATGAAACCAAAGTGAACAGAGATATAAAAATAACAGTGTTAGTTTAGATCATTGTTAGAGACTTGATAGTAAAGTCAATGTGGTGAGATGACTGAAGTATTAATGCATCTATACATTGTACCCCTCTGTAAACCAAGATTTTTTAAAGTAAATCATAACTTCAGCTACATTGAGTTAACCACAATACATTTAGAAATGTGTGATTTTACACACTGCATAATAAAAATCAAGTATTAAATGATCTTTTTACTTGGATAAGAGTTGTCACGTCCTGCAATCATTAAACATAAGCTGAGGAGTTAATGGAGCACCCGGGTGACCACATGCTAACTACTTTCATGTTTGTATTAGGCAACTTGATTATGAACCAATGTTTTAAGAGCTCAGAATATTCCATCAATAAAACCTCTTTCTTTGAGTGTATGGGGCATTTTTTTAATGAGGGTTATAAATCAGTAAGTGCAATTAAGTAATTCTCCAGGAAAGTGGAATAAAGAAAGCAACATCACATCTCACTGGTTCAAAAGCAATTACATGTCAGTTAACAAAGTTGCCAGGAAGCTACCAGAATGCTGTTACTCAGTAAGGCTGCATGAATTTGACATTTGAGGGGTTTTGACTGTAAAATATTTGACGAAGTGTCAGGCTGGTAAACAATATTGGTAAATACAACACTTTATTTCATGGGGTGAGGACAAGATTAAATGAACTGCACAGTTTGTCTCTCTGAATTAATAGGCGTTACGCTGAGGATCTCCCCAGTGATGCCAGCAGCTCATTGCCACTGCAACACCTCTGCTATGACTAATTATTCTTTTCTAGTGAAAGCAGCCTTAAGGCTTTAAGCATTCATTGCCAATTCATGGCAATACTATGGAAAATGGTACACATGGTACATACTGTACAGTATGACGTATAGCAGCAAAGGAGTTTCTCTGTATTGGGTCACAAAAAATGAAGCTTTCCTCAAACATACAAACAATAAAGTTTCTCTCAATGATATTCACTATTGTCTTTGAATTGACCCCAAGGAGATTAAATCCCTTTACACTGTGACGGGAAATCTTGTAGTCCTATTGACTTTGCACCTTCAGAATCAGTACTGCAAACAACTTTAAAGTCCCCCTCCACTAAAAAATGTGTTTTTCTCATTGCTACTATGTTTGAATGTTTGAGCTTCATGGTGTAGAATGATATGTATGTGCAGAGTTTGACACTAAGTCTGTTTTTACATTTGGCAATTTTGGAAAGTTCCTCTATGTTTACAGAAAATGTAGTAAGAGTGTAAGACGGTGTGATGTGGAAACTTTAAGCCTCTGGGACACAAACACAGAGAATGGACTTCTCAGTGAGGTAGGAGGCATCTTGTGTTCAGCAGTTCAACTTTTGAAATGAAAAATATTTACATATTCATAGAGTCTGGATTTTTAATGAGGGAGAAGGAATAGGTGTTATTTGAAGAATGAGGTAATTAAACATTTGAATTGATAAACTATATCAGACATTAATTATTACTCCAAACAGAGTACTTTTATGTGTCTTGGAGGCGATTCACAACTGCTAAATGTCTCAATAGGGCAAAAATAGGTGGCATTTACTTAAATTACATTTTAGCCGTCATCTTATTGTTGATGTCCAGTTCTCACACTTTGTACATTTATACCACTTCACCATGGATGTATTAAAAGAGTAGATTTGAGATGGAAGGCCAAGCAAACTATGGATGTATGAACTGAAACTACCATTGGCTGAAATCTGACAGAATGTACATTTTTTTCTTTAACACAAGGCAAATGAATAAACTGACACTAACACTGTGGAGGATGATGAAAAGACAGATTTGAGGGAAAACTTGGGAAATGAAAACAGCAAGGTTGGATTTGATTGTGATGCTAGCTAACATTATCCCTGCTAGTGACAGCAGCCCCCAGTGAAGGGATCACCTGACCTGTGTGACCAATTAACTCAACTACTGCAACCATATGAGCCTTGTTTTCCAAAATGGGATTTGTGGCCTGAGGAGAACTAATATCTGAATGAGCTAAGTCTACGTTTGACCCTGAGCATGATTCTGCAGAGAGAAAGGAAAAGAACAAGTATCTGGTCTCATGCTAAACAACATGTTTATGTAACTGCTACATGGCTGCTTTAATGAAGAACGCAAGAACCAGTTCATATGATAAAAATAGCACACTGATCGATTTAAATGGAGAACATTTACAGCATATTGTTGTGTTATTGTCATTGATAACATCCTTTATGAGGAAAGCTTATACATATACACACATATATACACACACATATATATATAAAATGCAGCCTTCTAAAATCACCAGAGCTGCAACAATTAGTTGATTAATCAATTAGTTAATCAACAGAAAAGTAATCCGCAACTAGTTTGATAACCAAATTATTGTTTTAAAGCAAAAACTATATACTGGTTGCATTTTCTGCAATGTGCGGATTTCAAGCTTTTTACCATGGGCTCCACATTTTTTTAACAAAATGATGAACTGAGAAAATAAAAGACAGAAAATAATCATTAGTTCATCCATAAATATCATTATTAGTGACTTTGCATTGGATATCTGATAGGAATGTTTTGCATGAATTTTCTATAGACTAAGTAATAAGACTGTAGTGAGTAGTGTGCGCTGGCCCTCAGGCCTCTGTGTTGCTTATCTGTGGCTGATGGCTGCCTCTTCTCTACATTCAAAGCACACTGCACAGATGTAGAGAGTAGAAGACATTAGACAAGCTGATGTCTGGGTATCTACAGTTGTGTGTGAAGGATTTTCCACATTTTTAAACTACGGCAAAATTGATTCCTATTTCTTGCTTTTACAGAGTTAACCACGTTATTTATGTTTCAAGGGCAGACTAGATATTTAAGGTGTGTGGGCAGACAGTAGCAGCAAAGTGTATGAAATAGTGGTTAACCATGATCTACTGTATACTCAGATCTCACTTGTTTGGCTTTGGGGCACATTATGTTTCATTTAGACCTTTTCTAACTTTTTGTTTTTCTGTCTTTTCAGTGTCAATTGTGCCTTTATTAAAATCACCTTAAAGGTCAAGCTTGACAGCTATAGAAGGAAGTGGTGTTTAGACTTGTCTGTCTTTGACGAGATCACACTGATGCAGAAGAAAGAGCAGAGCTTATAGAAAGCCGACAAAACATTCAGGATTTGAGACAATAAAGTCTGAAAGCAGTGAAACCGATCATATAATAAAACGAACAATCACCCACCGTGGTGAGCTGCACCGTTATTATTACTGGAAGCAGGCATCACATGCTACATCTCACTCTGGAAATTGTACTTACAGTAGGAGACTTTGACGTGTGCCAATTGAAATGCATTGTTTGCTGCTTCAGCCCCTCATCTCTAATTATAAAATGCCAAACTTCATTCTGTCTCGTTCTCGTAGGTCAACAGCTAGGTTGTTCATGCTTCATAGCACTTTCCCCTCTCAAGCTATTTCCCCCATAGCCTAACCAAATATTAACTGGAATAGGAAATCCAAAGCTGCTGTAAACATTGAAATGTCTGACAAGCCCACTTCCAGTTTCACAGATACAGGCCTTGGAGATATTATGGCAAAACAAACTTCAATCTTTCAGCGCATTAAAGAGAGAAAGACAATACTGTTTGGCTTTCAGTGGAAGGTCTTCCCATCCTGTACACCAAAGAGGACATATTTTATGAGGAGTGCTACATCAAAAACTCTTGTTGATTTGTGTTTTCTCAATAACACACTAGTTTATAGGTTAATGCACTGCCTCTGGAGGGAATTTGAAGACATTTATTTTGATAATTGGCATTTAAGGAGCCAATGTTTACCTTTAAAGCTTATCTCAGCTGGGGTCAAAGTCATGCCTCCCTACAACTTGAGTGATTCTGCCCCTTCTGTACTTGCAGGCCTTGGAGAGGTCAGAAAACCATGTCAATGTGTCTCTCCGTTTAATTCTATTAAGCGCAGGTTCAAGCTCCAAATTAAAATGCAAATTACCTCCGTAATAAAAGCGAGTGAGAGTACAGGCAGAGATAAGGTACATCCTTCCCTTTTATTGCCAGCGCTTATGAAGTACAAACCTCTTTTTAATGTAAAACTTAATTTAATTCTGAAGAACAAAGTGTCTCAAAACACATTGTCTCACAACAGGTTCTGTCCAACTTGAGTCATGTTTGAAACAAAAAAGAATGATGGCTTCAAAGCCTGTATTGTGTCTTCTTTCATTTTCTGACTGGAGATAGTTTCTGTATTACATGGACTGTTTCAGTGCAATTGTTTGGTAAAATTAGGTCCAACTGTATTTTTATTCTAAACTATTGCATATCTGTCATCACATTTTTGTATAAATTATGAAACAAAGTCTAATTTATTCAGTCTAAGTATCCGAAATACCTGAGTTTAATTCTCTTCAGATTAGCCGCAGTATAACTTCTTCCTTAACCAGCCGTACAGCTTTTTGACATGTCAGCAAACAATAATGATTGCTAGAAGTAGAAGTAATGCTACTAATATAAAAACATAATAATCTGTGCTTAGGTAAGCAGATATAGTTCCTCCATTTGTGACTGCAGTCTGTGTTCAATTGTCAAAATGTGAGCAGTCTTCCATGTTTTGCCTTTTAGGTTCCCCGCAGCTTTCTCAGTGAGAGTACTGTACCTTTTAGGCACATGTTACCAAGTATATGAGGTGAATGTCAGCATCAAGGAGATAACAGCTTGACGTCTCGCTGGTCTGTTATCACTGTGCAACGCTCCAGAGCAGCACAGCTGCAGGAGCAGAAGTCTTATCATTCCCAGAGTTAAGGTGAAAGAGCAGCAAAAGGATGAGACTCAAAAACCGACTAGCATGAGCCCTTAAACTCCCCCTCACAGCAACACCCTCTGCCTCCACACACATAGATAGTCCAACTAATATTCTGAAGGGCCCACCTTTGCATTCCTATGAGGAAATAAAATTAGCGCAATAATCCAAGCTTTTTAGTCATCCCAAGGACGATTAGTATAGTGACGCAGAGTCTTTGACAGCTCTGTGCATACAAATGAAGGCTTGCAGAAAAAACAGCACACCTCTATTATGGGTCACTTCAAATGTCTCGGCGAAAATCTAATAAGGAAAACACAAATTCACCACAAACCCCCACATAAACATTATGAAGCACACTATGAACACTACGAAAGATAGGCGAAGACAAGCATCAATGTCTTCAGTATATGACTATGTTATCTCAGAGAAAGCATCACCACAGATACGAGACAGCAGCACATATTGTTCACAGCCACAGTGGGTTGTTAAAAATTCAGTAGAGGTACGCTAGAACAATGGGAGCATTTAAAATGAATATATATTTTGTTTTATAAATGAACATCTGGTAAATGCCTCCAGGCTATTCTTCACCTTTCTGGTGGATACATTACTTCAGCTGAGAGGTAAACAATACATAATAGATAACTCTTGTACTCTGAAGTGTTTTAGTCTATATCAAGGCCATGTGTGCTCGGAATTGTTGCACATCACATGCTATGTGAGATGACAGTGAACCGAGGGAAGCGAGTGTTTCTGTACCACTGGATGCTGCGATACAGCCTCTCTCTCGCCATTAGGTAGTTTGAAATGTTTTACTAAAGTATCTGAAAATACCAACGGTGTCATTTGGATATTGTTTTTTGACTATTGTTTGGATAAAATACACAATTTGAATGCAGTACGTCATCTTAGCACTGATCACCTTCAGCATTTAGTCTTTAGATTAAATCAGCCGTTACATGTAATGGTCAAATTCCAAATATCTATTTCTATCCCGTGGACATGAGAGAAAGTGAGGTTTACTGCCATAGTATAGACAGTAGTAGCTTCCTTAAAGGGGATATATCATGTTATCTTTTATAGTTTTCTGATGTCAGCAGTCTATGTTAATCATGGTCAAAGGTCCAACACTTCAGATGAATGTATGTGAATTGCTGCTCTCTATGTTTCGTTTGCAATGACACTTCTACTTCCTTCTCGTGATGTCAGATTGTTTGTGCATGCCTGCAAATGGCCATTTTTTCTATAGTTTTCGTTGCCATGGTTGTTGCTAAGTGTGTGCTAATGATTATTCGTGTTGTCCAGTCCCATATTTTGGATCAGATTCAGAGTCAAACGTACAGATGTATTCCAGAGGCCTCTGTTTCAAGTAAAGAACTAGAAAAATCACTCAAATCATACTGCTGCTGTTTGTTAATGTAGCGGAAACTGGAGGAAGTCAGCCAAGGTGCAGCCTCTAGGAGGAGGCAACCAATCAGAACAGAGAAAATCCAGAGTGGGGCCTTAAAGGGACAGGAGCTAAAACAACCTGTTTCAGGCTGAACTGAGGCACTGCATTTATAAAGAGTCACTATAAAGATAAAGAAATAGTTGTTTGAAGTGTAAATCATGCAAAAATATACCAGTAGAGCCCCAGAATCTAAATATAGACCTGGTAAAGTTACATATGTCCTCTTTAATTAAATTATCTCCATACATTTTGATTCATAATTATTCTTAATAGTAAAATCATTGCCAAAAGAACCTGAGCAATTTCTAATGTCTGATGAATTGTAATTATTCCATTCTGTTAATGTAAGGCCTGTGCTATGAAATAAGAAGTATAAAATAATTACACTCATCTAAATTACCGCTCTACGTTTTTGTGAATGAAATCAAGCTCTCTGCTGTGGAGTTAACCTTCCCACTACACGGCCTTCTGTTCATATTCTAACATTCATAATGAAAAGCTAGGGGAGTGCTTGCTCATAGAGTTCTGGTATTACATAAGTGACTGTGCAGACATTGAGGGCGAGCCAAAAATTAATCGGCACGATTAATTACAAGAGCCATATGGTCAGCAGCGTCTCAGTGCCATTTCCAGTTAGATGGCTTGGGAGGTGCTGGGAGGCCTGCTGACATTTGCACACAGTCCCTGAATCCAACATTTGTGTTCTGGTACAATCTCTCACTGTCTCTCTATGTGTGAGTGGGTGTCTCTCTCTCTCTCTCTCTCTCTGTCTCTGTCTCTCTCTCTTGCTCTCTCTCTCTGTCTCTCACGTGTCTGCATGGTCACACACACACACACACACAGATGCACACACAAGTACTGTATTATAATAAGTCAGGATAGGTCAGGTACACAATATTCTTAACTGCAACACCAATAGTACTGTAGTCCACTGCTGATAATATTCAGTAAATATTTCCCTACCAACATTCATTCATCATTCAACCATAAAAAGTGTGTGTTGCTGATGCAATATTTAAAACATTGCTGAGCATCCAGAAAGAGACAAGTCATTAGAGACCAGACTTCAAAAAAGGTCACAGTTTTTTTCCCCCCTTTTCCTCTATCTAGCTATGGTGTTTGAGTATGTATGGTAAAAATGGAAATTGAAGTTAATAACACCGTAGATGATTTAAGAGCTTACTTAATCAAAATGACAAGTGATCGTGCACCGTTAAAAACGACAAAGCGGAGGATGGCACCAACACTCTCCTTGGAAATTAGATGGATATTGTCCCACCTGCCAAGGGGTGTATGAGTCATGACAGACACTGGTTACATGGTGAGTGTACTGTATACACACACACACACACACACAGGCAGTATTAATCATGCATACAGTCCCATAAGGGAAATATGGAGTTTTCGGGCTGAGCTCTGTATCTTCATGCTGATAGACACTTTGCTTGGCCAGAGGTGCAACATGTACAAAACAAGAATAACAAGTAGGCAGCTGTTAAGATAGCATTAAAAGCATACATATCTGTTTTCTTGTATTACTGGACAAGATGGATACATACTAATCAGGAATGAAGAAGATGATTTTGAGAGATAAATTTAAAAATGGAAGTGTTAAAGCCAAAAATGTGATGATGATTGGCCTTGGTTGAAGTGCCACTTTGGACCAAATCCATAACTAATTAAAATTAGAGGAAATATAAGTGGTATTGATTTTGTTGTTGTTGTTGCATCTTCTACCCCCCAATCAAAGAGTGATGACGTCCTTGTCTTCAGTGTTTACAGTTTTCAGTGCTGATTCTTATTCATCAATTAATTAGCGAGGCATTGTGTTTAGTCATGTGATCAGTATGTTTTAACTTTTCACATGGACTTTGAATGTGTCTAAAAGGTTTTGTGAGACTGACGTAATCTGACCACTATTACTGTATGTAGACCTAGTAGACCTATCTTATGTCCTAAACAGGCTTTGAGAGAGTAGGAGGCAACACACACACACACTGCTTGCTCTTTCTTGTGGTGCAATCAAATTCCTTGAAGATTCGATTCCAAAGCAGAAAAAAAGTCATCACCTCTGCATCGATTTGTTAAAAAGAGTCTGCGTTACGGTCAGGAGGACCTTTCTCAAGACATTGTATTCTTTATTGTTTATTTGAGCAGGGACAATGCACAGTAAATGAACTGCACCAAAGATAGCTATAGGAGCTCATTTGCATCTGTGGTGCCTGGGCGGGGGTCAGCACTGGCACTGAGTCTGAGTATAATTTAAAAAGTATAGCCCGTGATTTAAAACATAATATCAATACACAGACAGAATACACAAAATATTATCATAATAAAGTGACATAGTGCTTAAATACAATTCATAATTGCATCATAGTCCTCAGCTGTGTGGGCTGTGTTTTTAATCATAATTATATCATAATAAAAATAGTGTCCAACTTTGTTTTTAATATACTCTTTTGGGGGATTAACATTTGCACATAGATTAATCTAAAGTTTCATTTGGGCTGGGTTTCTGGTTATGTGCAGATTATTTTTTAATGCTTTTGACTATCGAGGGAATTTTTGTTGAATAATTTGTTGTGTGTGTATGTCTGATTTAGGACACATGCTGCACAGCTGTGGACTATCAAGCAATTATGAATTGTATTTAAGCACTACGTGACTTTGTTGCTATAACATGTCCTAAGAAAAGTCCTTAGTAACTGAAACTAGACAGGCTTTGAGCCATCGTGTTGTTTGGTGTGTTGGTCTTAGCGCTTGTCGTAGGTATTGGTGAGTCTTACTGTGAGTATGGACCATTGTTCCTATTATAGTATTTCTGACATTATGGGACCCAAGCGTACAGTAGCAGCTAATGGAGATGTAAGTAAACAAACGGACCAGATTTACATTGATGACTCAGGTGGTGTTGTAGTGTAGTGTGTGATGCCTCGTTTTGAACATGTGAAGCAAACAAGCCACGACATTGGTTGTTTACTTGTTGGTAATTGCATTATTAGACATGATTTGAATATTCTGACAAGTAGTATATAACAGCTTGATTGACTGATCTCAACTGTTTTAAAAAAAGTCAGTAAGATTGAGTCTTGTTCTATGAATGTTTGGATGGATGGTTCTCAGAGGAACCAGTAGATCATTATTGATCATTATCAAAATGTCACACATCAAATGAATTAATCATCAAAATAAAATAATAAAAATAACCCTTGCAAAAAATCCTTTATGAGCACTTGGCTTGCAGAACTGGTGTACAGTTTAAACACCCCGATGTTACACTGATGCACTCATCTATATTAACTACCATTCCTTGTATTTTCAATCCTATCTTAGCTAGCTGTGGAAATAGTCAGACAAGATGAGGACTTGTCAGACCAGATCCAAATATGCTTGATTTTCCGTGCAGTGATTGACAATAGCCCCTAATGCCCTAGGATATTCTGTCCCCCTACCATTCCAGGAAGATAGGATTGAATGACGGCTTTTCTCTCTCTTCAACAGCATTTTACTTATTAATCACATTGAGAGTATGAACCGTGAAATGAAAGCCATCCCGCTAAACTACTCCGGCCTTGACTAAATAAATGGTCCTCCAAGGGAAATAACTTTTCATGGGATTGGTTTGGTGGCAATATTCCGAGACTATGCAAAATACCCCAAATATGCTGTAAATCAAATGCCGACATAAACCTTGTAGAAAATTAAACAGGCCACTTCTTTTACTATGCTTTCAAAGAACTTTAGATAACTTGAGATTTACAAAATAAACAAAAGTTACCAAGGTAAGTATCAAACATTACTTATGTTTGGAGTCAAGGAGAGGTCAGTTAATGCGCGATTGTTAAAGTTGTCCAGAGTTTTTTTAACTTAAGTGTTTGGTCGAGTATCTAGGTACTACTTCATAATCAATCCAGCCAAAAAAAGTTCATTTTCACTTCATTATTATGTGATAATAGTGTCTGACTATACACCAATAGAAAATACATACACAATGCAAGAATGTGCAGTGATAGCAGGTTTAGACCACTGCCTTATGACTCAGCATACCAACGCTAAATTCAAAGCCAGATTCTTAACACTACTTTAAAAGAAATCTCCCCCAGACTCCCTTTGAAACCGCTTTTTTTTTCTTAACAATGTAAATACAGTAGGGCCTAATGCCGAGCTGTGTTTTGCAGCAGCGTTGCCATACTATATGAAAATGAGCCAGTTGCATCTTTTGATTCATTCAAATGAGCTCAACGAACTGTGCAAAATGTTAATTTTCTTCATGGAGGCCTTTTGTGTTCCATATCCCTAAGGAAATGGCAAGAATACATTTCAAAAGTTGGACCAGCTCAAACTTGGTTCAAATTCAAAAGTGATGTCACTCCTTATTTTAGGTGAGTTTTGCCTCACTGATCTTACATACAGTAGTGCTTTTGGGACAAACGTAACAGTTGCCTGTTGAACACATGGTGATACTCTATATAGATACAGTAGTTTAAAAACTAAAATGAGGCCACTTAAAGTTAGGTTATAGTGTAATCTATGTGCCAGAGAATGAAGACACAAATGTGCTAATTGGATTGCTATAATTGAAACTACACATCCAAGTTTTGAAATAGCCCTACCTATACTATCATAAAGTATATCAAATTATGTTACAGATCAATATGTTATAATGTAATATAATATTTCATATGTAACACTGATTGCTGAGTTATGTGCATTGTGGCATGGCACACATTCACAGTTTTTGAGTTAAATTAAGATTTCTATAAAAAAATGTAAAGTAATCAATCTATAGCATTTTGTTTAGGCTTTATAATTATTCTTAACACAATGTGGTGCATAGTTCTGCTGAGGATCAAAGAGTTACTTTCTGACATAGAATACAAAGCGCCATACAGCATATGCCCCCTCATATCTGTGTACATGGTAATGAGCAAAGTGTTTAAGCTGTGATTATAAACTATGGACGTTCACGATCAACTCTGACATCTATAATTATCATTATATAATCCATCAAAGAAAATGTGACTCTTCTAAGACCTTTTTATCATTTAGTTCAAAGAAACCACGTCAGCCCCATTCGATATGTCTTACACTTTATCTGATGGCTTCGTCTGTAAGAGGCTTTAAAGCTATGTAAAACTCACTTGACTGATAATGACACTGCTTCTCATTTTAGGTCCTGTTCTCATCACAGTCAAAACTATTGTGTTCTTTTAAACAAATGTAACCCACACTACACATTCTGTACCCTGCAACAATTGTTTTATATTAAGTGAAGTATAAACAGGATTAATGCTGCAAGAGACCCGTTGATGGTAAGAATTATTGATTTCATATAATAGGCTACTAGGCTACTCAATATGACAATGATTGGCAGTCAGTTATGTTTGTTTGTTAATTGTTGCTATGTAAATACATACAGTTAAGCTAGGGTTTGTTTTGGTCACTGAAATAACTTTTCCATGTATTGGATAAAGAGTAAGGAATACATGGTCATGTTTAAAAGAAACTGAGAATTTGAATCATTTTCATAGCAAATCACTTCAGGTGAATGAGTCAATTAAAATGAGCAGTGCAATTATCAATCATTCCATTAGAATAATTGAGTTTTGATTAGTATAAATGAGGCACTCTGTAAATTGGACTGGCCAGGCTATGGAATTCCACTTGTAATACATGACGTACAGTGATGCAGACCATTGGTGCAGCTAGAAACAGAGAAAGAGTCATTTAGAATTCAAAGACCAAACTCAACCCCAACCCAAAGCTGTACACAAGTTAACTGGTCAAACTAGACGCAGTGATGTAATTTGTTGGTACATGTCTGGTTCATTTTGTCTGGTTTGGTAGCAGAACTCTCTGCAGTATGTGTTGTGAAAACTGACTAAAAGGTTGAGAAGTTTGGCCATTTATTTTACACATTGTGTACCAAATTAGGATTAGGTAATTTAGGTCATTGGCTATCTGACTGGTTGCTACAGCTGCACAGATTTACTCAATAGTAGGGAATCATGTGTGTAACCATGACATGTGTGGCAAACTAATACCATATTTTAAAATGTATGATGAGTCTTAGATGGAAGTCCATCATTAACCGTCACAAGCTACCCCACAGGCATAAAATCTTACAAAGCCAATACACGGTAGAAGGTATAATATTGATACAGCCCCGCTATTTTACACCATAACACTATCAAATTAGCCATAATCAAACTGTGTTTCCTGAAAGCCAAACAGCCCTCTGTGTCAGTACTTTCATCACACCAAAACAGCTGTAAAGTCATTCATTTTTTGACGACAGTTAGTGTTCCTTTAATGGAAAAAAGACAAATGACCTTTCCTGTCTGTGAGAATATTAATAGAGATTTATACCTTTAGGTAAATTTGAGTCCAGCAGTCTTGATGAATGCACATTGGACAGCCATTCAGGAAAGCGTTACAAGGTCTCAGGTTTGTGCTCTTTTAGACTCCTGAAGATGAGAGTGGGTTCATGTGGTGCTGTCTGTGACAAGGCATGGCATTGATGAAGGAAACAGCGGGGGCCACACACTCTACGTCCCATCTCCATGGTGCAACATATTAAACTCTCATTTACTGACAAAAGACATTCAGGCCTGCTGTTAGTCACACTAGTGCTACAACAAGTAGTGGCAGAATGAGAGATGGCCTCTCTTTGTCTTAATCACTGTTCAATGATATCTGGTCTCTACTTTAATCTTTCCAGCTCCTTGAACCCCTCAGATATCCAAAATACAGTAGGGCACAACATTTCACAGTATTCTTACAGAAACACGTCCAATAACCAGCAGGATGCTGCTTAGTACTGTGATTGTTTTTAGCATGTTTCACGCCCAGGAAATGTAAATGTGCCCCACACATTTCAGTGCCTATGTTGATAGAGTTGCTATTTTCCATTTCAAAACGGGAATTAGAGAGAGAATCCTTTTAACAGAGCAGTCTAAATTCCTACAGTACAGTAAGTGGTTTAAAAGCTGTGGACAGGGATAAAAAACGGCTGTCTGTTTAATGGGTGGATTTTGACATAGAAACACCCTAATCTGCTGTTACTTCTGTTGTAAACACAAGTGTTCAAGACAGCTTTGTCAAAGGAAGAACCATCCTTTTTTCCTGCTTCTTCTATAACTGATGAAAATGTATAACATCAATCCTTAAATGGCAAATGTTATTTTTATGTTCTAGAAAATTAAAATCTCAGTTAACGCTGAAAAGGTTGTGTTAGTAGTAGTAGTAGTGGTAGATTTAAGCTTAATCGTCAAACACATATAACACAAATGTTTTTACTGTAATGTTCACGTACACACCAGAATTTCTGTTTTATCACATTGTAAAAATAATAATAATAATAGACGTAGCAACCATGATGTCACCCAGTGGTTTTAAACCCTGGAGTTTACCATTTTGATCATCACCATCTTTGATTTTTGGAGCCAAAAGTGACGCTATAACACACGCCCCTGTTTTTTATGCTGTTAGCCTAAACGACATGCCCAAGTTGTGAGCAGCACAGATCCCACATAGTTTGAGACTCAGAGATGTGTCTGGTATCATTGGAAAGGAAACACTCTCAGGATTCTTGTAAAAGTGTCTGTGTGATTCTGTGACTTACTGACAAAGAGTGGCAGAGGTTACAATGATGGGATTGTTTACTCGCCCATAGGTTTGCCTTTACAATGACATGTGTACAGACATTCAGGGACCTCTCAGCAGGATATAGACACAATGAGGCCACAGCCACAGGTCTTGGCTTCATGCAGTCCAAATTTGGATTCAAAAGACCAAAAGATGAATTTTTCAGAATTATTTTTCAACAGGTATGTCCATGCATTTTCCTCGGGTCCTTTTTGGAGACTCCAAATGGACACTTGGTTACCATGGTTACCAAAGCTGTATAACCACAATCAAACACCTATAACTTCACATCCCCTTTGCCTACAATCAAAATCTTGGTCTCTAATGAAAGCTGACGCCATATTATTATTATTATTATTATTATTATTATTATTACTACATATAACCATATTTTTTTGTTTGGCCATATCTATCTATCTATCTATCTGTTTATTTTGCTATAAGTCATATGTTAAGTCGAAGAAGAACCAACCGTGTACCAAAATGCCGAGTGCGTAATGATATATGGTTCAACTCTTTTACGCACCGGGCGCACGCCGGTTACGCTTGGAGTTTGTTTATGGACAGCCAAACTAATAGCTTAGTGTCATACACCGTTGGAAACCTCTGACTATTGGCTAAAAGGTTATCAACTTCATTTCACCGAATATTTCCATAGGCTAGAACAGCAGTCAATCAAAGCCATGTCGTCATTGTTGTCGGTCACATGTCCTCATTGGCTTTGGAGACATGTACTGCCTAATCCTAAACACCGATTGGCTTGTGTGTGATGTCGTCAGAAGCAGAAGAGGCTCACGGTCGTAAAAATCTAGTCACGTGTACTCTGAGATGGACGTGCAGGTCAGGAAATGACCTAAACGGACCGTATATGGTTTGTTATTTGTGTTATTACGTTATGTGTTGGACTAAATACATGGACATATTGAGGAAAGTATTTCGGTTTTATGGAAACGGATTTCATATTTCACAAGAATGGATACTTGACGAGCTGTACAGAAAGTGCTGAGTCATAAGATGATCGTTGTGGATAAAGGGAAGACTTTGAAGGTATGTAGGCATTATAGCTTTTCTTACTTAGCTCAGGGGCTAGCCGAGCTAATCGCTAATACTATTACGGCTGTGAGCAACCATATAAGCCGTAAGTGGTCTTGAATGAATCAGGACAATCTAAGCTCCAACGATGTACGGCATGAATATATATGTTTAAGGGTTGGTGTTTAAAACATCCAGAAGAACTTGTGGCTACCTCCTAACATCCGTCCCGTCCCGTAGACGGAACAGCGTGCGTTAAGTGGTTAAGGAGGGTGGAGCTGACCCTAATGTTAGCTGCTAGCTAGGTTAGCACAGTGCATTTACATTAACTGTGATGCTAATGCTAATGCTAATTTTCGCTTGCCGAACACAGGCTTAAATCCATTAAAAAAATGTACTTACCGGAAAAGCTGAACATCCGACGCTTTAGAAGGTCCTTTAGTATAACCAGATACTGAACAAGATTTTCAAGACGATAAAAATGTTGCAAAGAACTTCCATTAACTGAAACCCTACTTAAATAGCGACGCGACGGCTACACCTGTACTCTGTGATCCTGGAGTCACGCAATGTTTCTTCTTCTTCTTTGTTTTCCTGGCGGACTACATACGCCATGTTTACATTACTTATCCAACATAATTGAAATAAACTACAAAATGAACATCGTACTATATTGAAGAAGACTTGATACTAGCGATTGAAACCATAAACTCAATAAATCATGTGAGAGGAAGGGTAATTTTTCACAAAGTGACACTTTTTGTTGTTAGTGGAGTTGCCCTCTGCTGGCCATTAGAGAGACTGCAGGTTTAAGGCACTTAAGTAACCAACACAGATGGAACAACTTGATTATTCTACTGCTTTCAAACATAGCATGAACATGAAATATAAAAAAATAAAGGAAAAAACTGGAATGCTACTGTTAGTAGAGTATCTCCCATTAAACAGCCTTTAGAAAAAAAATCTTAATGAAATAAGATCATATTTTCTGTGTGTGTGTGTGTGTGTGTGTGTGTGTGTGTGTGTGTGTGTTGATGTAGTCTTAGTGTTACTAAGGCAGGGGCACCAAATTACATAGAGATACTGTACATTATAATTGCTTTTGCAATCCCCCTAAATGACACTGTATTGTCTCCAAAAGTCACAAAATGAGGTTATAATTTTTAATATGGTTACAAACCTGGGACTAGGAATGTATTATAATGTATGCAAATCAGTAATCACATGCAACCAGTTTGAAATAACATTTATTTTAGGCAGACTAAAAGGGGGAAAAAAATCATGAACATAGAGAATATTGTTTGTCAACATGATTGAACAAGTGTCCTCCTTTGCATACTTTGGCACAGATTGAAATGCAGCAAGTAAATAAGGCAAAGGATAGCAATGTCACGCACAAGCACTACAAGGCTCTGGAACATATGGAAAGATAGATCTGTGAGCAATGGCACCAACATATGCCTCCTCAAGAATCTCATTTGGCCAGTGGCCTTGTATGGCTGTGAGACATGGACTCTTGTATTTTGATAACTGTGCAGCACTTTGGTTCAACTAAGGTTGTTTTTAAATGTGCTTTATAAATAAAGCTTGACTTGACTTAAAGTAGCTGATGAAAACAAGTTGTCAGCATTTGAGATGTGGACATACAGATGCATTCTCAGGATATCATAGACTGAAAGGTAATCCAATGATTTCATCTAGGAAAAGACTGGCATGAAACTAATACTTATGGAAACCATTATCTCAAGGAAACTTTGCTATTTTGGACACATCTCAAGAACTGATGACACACTGGAACGCATTGTGTTTGAAGGCAAAGTAGAAGGAATCTGCTCCCGAGGCAGACAGAGGACAACCTGAAACCTGGATTGACAACATCAAGATGTGGACTAGCCTCACTGCCAGAGAGGCATGAGGTTTGACTGCCAACAGATTGCAGTGGAAGAAAGTGGTAGTGGAATCTCTGGCAGACCATGGCATGATGATTATAATATACTGTATAACAACATTAGTTCAGCTTAGGTAAAACCATATTCACTACACACCCGTAAACCACCATATCCAGCTTGTAACCAGCATGTGCTGAGATGTTGGAAGACACATTTTATCATTAGGTCCATAAACTCTTGACTTTTTACTTTCCTAGAAGAATCTTTCTGGTTACTGTGTAATGACTTGTTATTAAGAGTGGGCATTTTAACACAACCATGAGGCTTGTTAATAGATTCAATAGACAGGGTTTAGTTATGTGGACTTTCAGACTACAATTGCAGCATGAATGTGCAAATAAAAAAAAACTCAGACTCAAAAAACTCAAACAAAATAAATAAAAAATAGCAATAACAAACCAAACGTTGGACCATTCATATATGTAGACCACAGAGGAGATTGATCATTCAAAGTTTATCTTATCTCCTCGTGCAGGCCTAAGTCTGCAAGGTCTCTAATTCTGCAGAATACTGCAACACCAGTATTTTAAGAATGTTCTCATATGAGTGCCCTGTTTTCTACAACATGAAACAGAAACAAATGTTTTTGCAAGATAAACGGGCACAATAGTCAGGTTCGACAATAACAAGTGCTGGTTTCCTGACTCCGCCAAATGACTACTTCTGCCTAATCAGTATTTAAGCTTTAAGGCGTCATAATTGAAAAAAATAAAATATAAATGACAAAAATCCAGACATAGAGGGACAAAATTGCCAGAAAAATGAAACAATTTGAACACAAGTTTCTCAACTAATGGTAATGTAAAAAGTTCCAGTTCCAGTAAAAGTCAGGACCTTCGACCATTACAAATGAAATGACGTGATGTAAACAAACTTCTCCTTTTGTTACTAAGTCACACTATGCTTTATGCAACATGAAATAATAGGAGAGCAGGAGGAACAGTGATGGGACTTACTTTATTGCAAAAAATTAAATGCGATTTCAACATTTCCTTGACTCAAAGCCCAGTGTAGTCTGTATTCCAGGCTGAAATGGCTCGGTGGTATTGCCTTGTCTTTACTCATTCACCTTGTTCACAGCAGCTTTGGGTGACAAACCCAAACTGAGCATAACACACTGAGGAGTGTTGCAGGAAGGGGGATCAGTGCCCAGGGAATGAAAGCTGTTCGCTTCAGACACGCTCATGTCAATGAACTGTGATCTCTTAAAGACACTGCAGCCCCATTGGAAACAGAATCAACAGTGTGAGACCTCAGGAGAGCCCAGGCCTGATGGTGAGTGCGTGCTGCACTGCCTATCTGCACATTAAGGTGTATGTAAAATTCATAAACATGGATCTTTTTTTTGTAAGATTTCATGGAATAAGCACTAGTTCACAGTTGCTTGTTTATTATATGATTTACTATTAGAAGTGATTATTGGATAATGAGACATGACAAATAATTGAACTCACTATTTTTATTTTGCCAATGAATGATAAATCAACCGATAAGGACATCTATAATATCATGAGAAGAAGTAAAAAATATTTGATTCCAACTTTATGGGCGACCGTGTATGAGGGTTATAACAACAAGTCAAGGAAATGTATATTGTATGTAGTGGGATGACAAATTATCAGGTGGATTTACTTCATGTTTAGTGTGGCGCTCTGTCCTGCCAGGGCAACACACTGATGTACAGTCTTTGGCTTACAGCTTATGTTCATGTATAAATTTTGCTGACTGTGTGTGTGTCTTTAAACCTTTGTTATTGCCTTTATAACTGGTGAACATTCAATAAAATGTTGAAACGTTGTAGTTTTGATATTGGAAACAACATGTCTTTGACTTTCATTACTGTGCCCTTTATTGGGTTAGTGTATGTCTGATATTGTGAAATTGTATTTCCCTAGGTGGAAGTCCCTGGGTGGTGTGGTCAGGCTATATCCTTAAATCTTAGACCTAAGCTACTCACTCTCACCTCATGTGTAAACTGTGTGCTGTTTTAAACCCTGGTGGGGAACTGAATCTAAATATGTGAATGTGAAGAAGTTCATATGCACATATACCTGATTAAGCCCATGACATCAAAATTTCGCCATCCAGGTACCCAAAGTTGGACCTCTTTTATCATTTTCCTCCAATTAAACACTTTTTAAAAAAATGATGATGATGATGAAAATAATTGTGAAGATTTCCTTAAATATTACTTTGTTTACGTCATTATCATTATTATTACCTTACTTTTGCCTTTTTTATTATTCTATGTTGCATTTGTGGGAGCAAACTTAAAGACACATTCTTTGTATTCTTACATTAGCTAAAACAGATTCTGATTCCGATTGAATGGATGAAATCATGCTGACATATAATCCTAAAACCAAAAATCATAAAATGTCCAGGGTTGTATAAATAGTCTATTCATTCCTATCAGAAGCCTACTAGATGTGCTTATTTGCCTCCACATCTTGCAGCATGGTTTCTTCCCTTAACAATAACTAAAGTGATCATATCACCTGATATGCTGATAGTGATGTTTCTAATTTGATAACAAAGCCTCATGCATTTTAATAAAGTTAAAAAAGTTCATAAAGTTTATAACAATAAATAATAAAAATAAAGTCAATGTACAAATCATTTTATAATTCATTCTACTTGTTTTGGTTATTTGCTCCCAATTAGAATTAGACTCTATCTTAACTGCACATATTGTGTTGCAGACATTTATAGACAGTCCTAGATAGCAGAAAGCGCTACAATACCCATGACCCTCAGTTACCGTTGCTATGGAGCCAGTCCATAATGTGGAAACCTTTTTCACTTTTAAGGTGAAATGGTCTGTAGCATGTCTTCTGAATTCATAGGAGACATTTCAATCTAGATATTTTCATACCCCACAACTGTGTTTATCTTTTAAACCTGTATTGTGTGTATTTTTTCTTTCATTTCCTGACAGTGGCAAAGTGTTGGGTGACACCTGTAAGGCAGCACAGCAATATACAGAGCTGACAACAAGCCTATAGATATATTTGTATCTCTGGTTCTGGTGGTTCACTGTGACTCAATTGTGATTTATATTTCATCCCTTAATCTGTCACCTGTGTTGCCACCTATCATCTTTAATTACATTAATTATACATTCAGCGTTCCTTTTATTTAAAACACACACACACACACACACACACACACACACACACACACACACACATATACACACATTTATTAATTTATTTTTTGCGTTATTTTTTATTAATTGTTTATTCTTAATTTAACAGAATTCAAAAAAGTCTTATTGAAAATATTGTAACTGAAAAACAATTGAAATATTTATTTAGATTTGGTCTTTAGCTTTATTTATTATAAAAAAAATTATATATATATTTTAATAATAAAGTTCATATGCAAATCATTCTGCTCATTTTTATGTGTGTTTGTTTTTTAAATGCCTGTGGATCCTCATTTGCTGTAGGATATAAATAGTATGTTGTTTATCCATGAAGTACATTTTTATCTCAATTGCACATATTGTATTCCAGATGTTTATATAAGTGCAGCCCCACGACTGGAGCCAATAAAGTGTTGGCAGCTAATTAAGTTGTTAGTAATTTGTTGCTCATAGCCTATGTACTCTGTGAGGTCACCTTTAATTATTGTCAAGGGAAGAAATGAGGCTGCAATGCTGCCCAGGCATATAAGCATTTCCAGTAGGCCTCTGACAGGAATGCATAGGTTTTTATTTACTGAACCCTGGAGGTTGGATCATTATGATTCTTGACTTTGGGATTACCTGACAGCATGAGATCCACTTTATATGGACATGGTGAACGATTTGATGCAATTTAGTGTAAATACAGGTTAGGCTTAGGGAAATGGTATTTGGTGTTGGGGGGGGACTTGGATCTTTCAACTCCTGTTTTGGGTTGTCTACTGGTGGTGGGCTTTATTTTGTCACAATAGCAACAGTCCGAATCCAAACAGCACTATCTTAAGATAGTTAACAAAAGGTGTTTTATAGACTGTGATTGTTTAATTGTATATGATGCCACCGCGACCTGGCCCTGGCTAAGCAGCAGAAAATGGATGGATGGATTTTCACGAATATGTGACTGAAGTTAATTAAAATTATCCTTTGTAAAACATAACCATCTTCCTCAATTAATATAACAAAGCCAAAGGCACTATAATAAATTCAGTCAAATGATAATAAATGTTTTCTAAACGTTTTCTAGACTAGAAAACAAACGCTATCCATTGCATGATGCTGTTGAAGCAGGATATTCATGTGTCTACCACAACAGTTATATCTACGACCAGATATCTAGTCAGTATACTAATTATTGTATTCCTATTAAATAATTTCAACCAAGATATGTACTGAACAGGATATTTTACAGTGTGAATGAACTGTTGGACTGTTGGACAAACAAAGATTTAAACATGCTTCTTTCTTTTTTTCTTATTCTGTCTCTTGCAAATAATTCTTCTGTGGTGGGAAAGCTACAGTATTTGTGTGTGTACGTGTGTAGGGCAGTTTGGGATATTTTTGAGATGTAATGCTTATTTTATTGCACTTTTCTGTTGTCATTGTGCTAACAATATGCAGTTTTCTTTCCTAGATTATACAAGGCATACCCTACCACTGTGAGCATACTATCAATTTTCATGGAATTACATGATGTTTCTAAATTTTGAATGACTGCATTTTTCCTTTTTTGAATAATGATAAACCTTCATAGTAATGAGTCACTTAAAACACAACCAAAAAGATAATTTTAAATTATAGAAAACGTAACTTTGCCTCTACTGATTTAATGGCCTTAATTTGGAAACATACAGCATTCCAGTGCACAGCTGTGGGTGCTTTTGTCACAAAGTTTGAATTCAGTTACTTTCGAGGAAAAACAAAGGTGTTGCAATTGGGGTTCATGTAGAAATAAATCATTTTATAGTGCATTGTTTTTTTTGACTTTGCCTTTTGAGCTCAGTGAAAATCCCATTACCAATTACTGTAGCTGCCTGACAAGTTGCAACATGAGGGTAAAGCCTTTATTGTAATGTAGGTTCATTATTTAGGCAAAACATTCTGCAGCAAAAACTAGAGGCAGGGCCAACTATTTATACAAATTATATTACTTATATTCTTTGGAGAGGCATGAACCACACAAACAAAACAGCAGATTCAAACATATTTGTAATTATATTGTATTGGTTGGAATTGAGTTTTCCAACTGTGGAAGTAAAAGCATAATGCATACCTACAGTGTTCCTTTAGGTGTCCACTGGTGGATATAGCAGCTGTATGTTATTACAACATTTACTAGGATTATTACTTGTAATTACATTTTTATACAAAGGTTTGGATATCAGACTTGTCATTGTTTAATTAGAGTGAGATTATAGGATGACATATTGTACTATGGTCCATGTTTAGAAGTCTTGAAGGAAGCCTATGACTGAGAGGTGACTGCCTGTACAATATACTCTGCTATACCTGTTTCAGATTTCATTGAGATAGACAGATTTTCTGTGGCAAGCTGTGTATTTATAGCACAGAGGAGAAAAAAAGCTTAGCCAGGACTTAAAAGCATAGACTCAAATATCCTCATATTTAACAGTGCCCACCCAAATGAAATATAAAGCTATAGCTCATGGACCGCATAGTAAGTTTATCCACTAGATGAAGTTGACTATAAAAATGTTATAGGAACCCTTGAATGACTTGGTGGTAAGAGAAGCAAGAGATTCAGAGGTATCCAGAAGATGTCCTCATTTTCAGCTTTAAACAACAGAATTAGGATTTAAATTACAGTTTACAGGATTTTTGATTTGATGTAAAACTCAAATCTGTGTTCCATTGATGTAGAAACTGCAGTTATCAGTGTTGTATATGGTTGACCCCCTAAATAATTTGCTTGATTTAAAGTTACTTGAATCTATTCAATCATATTGCATATGTTATATAACGTTGTCTGAAATTAAGCTTTTTTAGAGATGTGCCATCATATAGTAGAATATTTATTCTTTTATCACAGGTATGACTTGTTTCAGTAGTGAACGGGAATACACAGAAGACCGATGGACCACATTTACCTAAAATCATCATCACATAGGCTACAGCAAGATTAACATTGATACTTTATTTTCTGCATAAGAGTTACCCAAATGAGAATGTCTTTTCTGAGTGTAGTTACCGTTCACTCACTGGCTTGAAACAGCCTGCAGCTGTCCCAGTGTCTCTTGACAACATCAGAAGAATAAGCTGTGCAAAAAACTGTCTGCTTTCAGTTTCAGGACATTTTCTGCAAGCAGGTGCCCACTCTGAAGTTGCAACAGAAGCCTCGATGGTGCTCAGGGCCACTGCATGGGCAGATTATATAATGTCTTGATGCTGGACAGTAAGGCAGATTAAGGTTGTCAGTGACAGTGTCTGTTTATACCATAGCATACTGTAGGTACAATATGAAAGCTAATAATGTGAGACAAACAGAGGACAACCAAAACATCTAAAGAAGCATGATTTCTAGAGTGCATGCACCAGTTGTTAATTGTGTGTACTTAATCTTAAACATTCTGTATATGAAGTGCAAAATAAAAAGACCAACATGCTGAGAGTTACTATAGATGGCTGCTTTATTTCCAATCACTGAGTATTTGTGCAGAATAGCGTTTTTATTCGTAGCATCGCTGCCACCAGCACTTTTCCTGGGAAACATACATCCACATGCACACAACCACACAAGCCACTACACATAACCTCTACTCCACTGTTCCACCAGTAGCCTGCAAGGTGACAAATGAATGCTGTCACTTGGCTAAACACCTACTTGCACTTTTATTACAGTTATGTTCTATTCTTCACTGTTCTGTGTTGGTTTCTTTTTTTTTTAATTTGTAGAATGCTCAAAATAAAAATAAAATAGCGTTCTATCTCTATCTTTAGGAACATGATAAATATGTTTATGTCAAATAAGGATGTACTTAGGACCTTTTCTGTTGAGTATTTAAATATGAATACTACAATAACAGGAGACATTAGGCTAGATAAAGAAGTGGTTGAATAAACCTGTAACCCTGTGCCCTTCACGCCACCCATTTTAGTATGTCTATCTGTGGGCCATTAGGGGAATGGTTGAGAGAGCGAGTGTCACTCTACATTAGTCTACTGGTCTTGTCTGTCCATTTCATCCTGTCTGATAGGATACAGTCTTATATCATAACCCGCTGTGTCAAATCTGAAATCACCTAGACTGCACCGAGCGTTATCGCCCCTGCACTGATCCTAATCACATTAATGCATTAGTTTATGCAAAGGCTAGGACATAATGTGAAAATATTAAGATGATGTTCATATATGAGGATCCCTGTTAATCTCTGTATCTACTGCTGGCTAGTGTTGTTCATGTCCAGACAGCAAGATGAACCTTAGTTCTAGATATCATAGTTTATCATAAATTGAACAGAAACTGTACAGGTGCCAGAGGTCTGAGTAAAACACAATGAAACCACACCAATTTGTTCTAATAATTCTGCATGTCTGACAGTTGGGGGAAAGGTTATAGTATGGCAATGATGAACAGGGTTTGTTTGTGTGGGTGTCTGTGAGAAGGGCACACTGTGCAGGGTAGGACCTAATACGAATATGATTAAAAGGTTGGACAAATAAAGGGCCGCAAATAATGATTATTTTCATTATTGCTTAATCTGTTATTTTCTTGATTAATAGATTCATTGTTTGGTCCATAAATGTAAAAAAATGGGGGGAAATGCTGATTGCTGTTTCCTATGTCTTCAAATGTCTTATTTTGTAATAAGAAAAGATATTCTGTTTACTGTCATCGAGGACTAAGAAAGCAGTTTGTACACATTTGAGAAGCTGGAATCAGAGAATTTGGACATGTCTTCTTAAAAATGACTTAAAGCAATCATTGCAGAACAGGGATAAAATTTATAATACATAGTTTAAGAAACTGTGATGAAAATACATTGGTAAATGGACTGTACTTACATAGCACTTTTCCAGTTGTTACAACCACTCAAAGTGCTTTTACATTACATCTCATTCACCCATTCACACACTGCAGGGTACCAACTTGCACATAAGGGCATGTGGAATGAAGGAGCCGGGAATCAAACCGCCGATCTTCCAATTGGAGGACGACCTTTCAACCTCCTGAGCCACAGCTGCCCTAGCTATTGTAGTATTTCCTCCCTGTACTGTATCCTCAAGTTTCATAGCCTCCTCTAAAGTGCCTCTAAATGATGATCTAATATTTGTGAGATATGTCTTGGCTATGATTAACTGATTTTTTTTCCTTTTTGAGAAGAAATTATTTAATTAGCTTGCCCTTTCCAGAGAGCTTAACCTTTTAAAATGTCAGGTGAAGAGGTTTTAAAATATATGTATTCTCAGAAAATTCCTGTTTTAGGGGGCTCATCATGACCTATAGTGAGGCAAAATAGAAGGTCTGACAGTGATGAATCTTACAACCCACAGCAATTTGTTATCATTCAGATATGCTCCTTTTAAAGCACAACTCCCACTGAGCGGAAATGACCTGCCTTTTGACTTGTATAACATGCATTACCACCAGCCTTTTTAGATCTTAGGAAATCTGTCATATTAGGTTTATGCTCAAAAGAATGCTTTATTTCTACATAACATTAAACAGAAAATCTGGGTTTACTAGCTGGGCAATAGAGGATAAAGTATAACTATTCCCCTCAGTGACAGGGCCATTTGTTTGCTCTGAGGCAGATCAATCCAACTCTATCTTCGCTGGATTTCCTCTGCCTTTGTTGTCACCACTCTAACTGTCTTCAGTAATCATCAGCTTTCATGTCAAATAAATGAGCTGTTCTATTGCCGGTGTTGCTGCAGCTCCACCACTGGTCAAAATTAATGGAAATGAATAAGGGTTATTTTGCAAGGACATACATGTGGAGTAAACGTGGCAAAGCAATAAAGGCCTCTGTCAGAGTGAATTGGATCACATGGATGACACATCCAGTGCACTTTATCTCAAGAAGAAATGAAAAAAGAAAATGTGAAAATTTAATGAGTCTAAGAGGGATGTGGTGTTCAGGAAAAGTGAGAAATGTGATAATCTGCAGCATGTCAAAGAAATGTCACAAGCACAGGATGTTAAAAATAAATGTTAAAAAAAATAAAAAAAATTGTGGTACAAAATGTCTTCTTCAAGCATGGACATGTTATGATTTCAGTTTTATTTCATAATGGCTCCAAATTGCAAGTAGATCAATTCTATAAAAAACTAAAACCACAGCAAGCACAGCACTCATGACAGCTCTGTGGTTATCAGTTAAACAGCACACACTATTAAAGTAAATCTTTATGAACACATGAAGTGACTCAAGTGCTTATAGAGTAACCCCTCCAGCTGTCAGATGTAAACTCTATGTTCTAGACATACAGTACAGTAGAGCATCTGCGTCTTCTCTGCTGGCATCAGTAAAAAATACACTCCATCTTCAGCCTGACTTAATATATAATTTACACAATGTATGGACTGAGTTAACCTTGTGCCATTCACAAAAGTGACAGAAACACTGCTTAAATTAACCAGAATATGCTGCTGCTGACTTTTGTTATTTGTCAGTAGCAGCATTATCATCAGTCACAAGCTCGCAGAGATGTTTTTGAATGCCTTGTATACTGCAGGTGGTGGTTATATGCCAACTGTGGCCTTTGCAGATGTCCTCATAAAATTATAGCAATAGTTGTCTGGTGAACTGAACAAACACTGAAATGTCTCTGTGCTCTGCCGCCACCCGCTGCTGCCACTGACAGCACACTACATGAGAATATGCAAATATGCGTCAAAACAGAGAGAATTTACATTAGACTTCATTCTTCATAGGGTAAAAACTGTTCTACCATGGAGTGGATGGGAAGAGAAATGTGGCAGGGGTAATCCTGAAGAAGGTGTATATCAAGAGTGTGTTGGAGGTGAAGATAGTGTCTGAAAGAATGATGTGTATGAAGCTGGAAATTGAAGGTGTCATGATGAACGTTGTCGAATATGCCTCCCAAGTTGGATGTGAGATGGAAAAGTAAGAAGAATTCTGCAGTGAGTCGGATGAAGTGGCGGAGTGTATAACAATGGTTGGAGCGGAACCTCAATGTGTTCAACCTCAGTGTTCAAGGTGATGGGCAGGTATGTTGTCAAGAAGAGGAATGTGGAAGAACAGATGGGGTGGATTTTGTAAAAAAAAAAAAAAGGATGGAAATGTCTGTGGTAAATATGTATTTCAAGAAGAAGGAGGAGCACAGTGTGATGTTTACGAGTGGAAAAAGTTATGGGAAAGAGTATGAGGAGAGGTGATGATTAGTGGGCAGCATTAAGGTTTCATGCCATGAAAGAGTACTACAGATGTGATGTTTGAATTGGGAATGGGAATGGAGAAGTATTGAGAAAGTTAGAGGTAGTTGCAGTGTGTCTTTGTGGATCTAGAGAAGGCATATAAGCCGAGAGAGGAGCAGTGATATTGTATGGGGAAGTTGGGAATTTAGGATATGTATGATGGCAGTGTGACAGCTGTGAGGTATGCAGTTGAAGTGATAGATAGGTTCAAGGTGGAGGTGGAATTACATCAAGGATCGGCTCTGAACCCTTTCTTGTTTACAATGGTGACGGACAGATTGATGGACAAGACCGGGCAGGAGTCTCCATGGACTATGATGTTTGCAGATGACATTGTGTCCTGTAGTGAGAGTAGGGGATAGGTTGAAGAGAGCCTGGAGAGGTGGAGGTATTAACTTGACAGAACAGGAGTGAAAGTCAGTAGCAAGGAATACATGTGCATTAATAGGAGTGCGGATAGCGAAACAGCGAGGATGCAAGGAGTAGAGGTGGTGAAGCCAGATGAGTTTGAATACTTGGGGTCATGTCAAAGTGTCGAAGTGATGTGAAGAAAAATGTTCAGGAAGGGTGGAGTGGGTGGAAAGAGTGTCAGGAGTGATCTGTGACATGTGCTATGCTTTATGGCTTGTAGGCAATGGCACTGTCGAAAACACAGGAAGTGGAATTTGAGGTGGCTGAGTTGAAGATGCTAAGATTTCCATTGGGAGTGATGAGGATGAATAGGATTAGGAATGAGTATATTAGAGGGACAGCTAACGTTGGAGGGTTTGGAGACAAACCGAGAGGAGGTGCAATTGAGATGGTTTGGACACACGCTAGTTAAAATGGTAAAACAAAGCTGAAGATGGAGCTGCCAGGCAAAAGGAAAAAGAGGAAGGCCAAAGAAGAGGTTTATGGACAGGGCGAGGGAAGAGATGCAGGTGGTTGGCCCAACAAAAAAACATGTAGAGGACAGGAAGAAATGGAAACGGATGATCCACTGTGGCGACCCCTAATGGGAAAAGCCTAGTTTCATTTTCATTCCTGTGGAGACAAGATGTCTCGCCTTGGCCTTGTCAAGCTCTCATCAGTATCATTCATGAAAAATGTTGCAGCTGAAAAATTAGATGCAGCTCAGCTGGGAAAAAAGTAAAAAGTGGCTTATTTCAACTTGTGCTGCTAAACTATTCTGTTGAGAGCACTGCATTAGCTTGATTACAGTTTTATCTGACAAATTAATGCACAGAAATAGCTGACATAACATTATGTTGCAAATCCAATTTTGTATTGATTGACAGTGTGAGATCCACCAGGCCCATGTTATGGCTTCCTGCACTATTACAGCATATTGCAGTGTTATTTGCATTGGAAAGAAGGGGGCATTTGCTGGGAGTAATTAGTTAAGCTCCTCTGACTTTGGAAATTTAATTGCAGGTACAGTAGAACCGGCTAACAATGGGATAACTGAAGCATTACAGTCTGTGAGGGACTAACAAACAGCAGGAGCGTCCCTCCTGACAAACTACACTGGAACACACACAGACAGACACACAACCACACGAATGTGGACACACACACACAAAAAAAGAAAAAGACGAGGCATGCATAGGCTCCTGACCTCCTGATTCTTTGATCCATTAATGACATGCAATATTCATCCCCCCAGCTACTGAATGTTTCATTATAACTGCAGAGATGTGGAGTGCATTATTAAGAAGTATAGCAGTATGGTATGTTTATCATTTATCATGCGCTGTTGGTTTAGCATGCTGTTGCAATGAAAGGCTTGACCTTGAATGCAGCTTCCTGCTTTCATGAATCCCTGTATGTTGGAAATCAAAATACAAGGGAGAGCCATTAGGTTAATATCATGTATTAAATGTGCCTAGAAAACCTGTATTTGTATTATGTAAACTAAGATAAATATTTTGCTTTTCTAATGTGCCTGTGGTTATCATCAGTCACCACAATATTATGAACATGTACATGCAGTGCTATTCTGCCTACACAAAATCTTATGTAACCATGTTGTTAAATCACCTCAAACTGTAGCATTTATTTACCTACATAATAATATGTAAGATTTATTTCTCTTTGCATTAGCAGGTTTATCTTAACACCCATCATAGCTGGGACATCAATCACAGAAACAGTGCTGGCAACATGACACAGTGGACACTGGTAATTATTTAAAAGGATCACTGACTGTTAATGGTATTTTGCCTCACCTTTCCCATTATCTGTAGCAACCAGTTTGTTTTCCTCTCAATTAAGCACGCAGGCAGTGAGCAACACCCATCTCCTATTACTGGGATATGGCAACAGAGGCCATGGGGGAAGGGAAAATAACAGGCTACTGTTGTTGCTACCACTGCTGCTGCTGCTGCTGAGGGATTGTGTCGTGCGTTTTCTTGGCTGCATTTCATCTCTTTATTCTCACCACCATAACTTGCTCCACTATTAAACCTTTGTCACCCATTTTCAGAGGTCTAAAATAATGGATCACTGAAACCTGATCTGGGTCAAAACCATAATGTGTTTTTGTTTTATCTTGATTTCTTTTAAAATTATTATTATTTTTAAATATTTGCAATGCAAATAATATTAAGAAGAAAAAAGGCAAGCCATAATGAAGGCATCTGAAATCCAGTCAGTGGGCTTTGACTTTTTTAGCTGCAACTGAAGGTAGCTCTATAAGTAATTTTAAAATGGTCAGACAGCCATATGATCAAACAAGTCTTGCATCTTGCACATACAGGATCCGAGAATCAAAGTGTTCCACAGAAAGAAGCTTTTATCCTGTTTGCTCTTGAATGATAGCATTCAAACATTTCCTGATCCAAGCCTGCCTTCTACAAATAATGTTTATATGCAACTTATTTGCTACAGCAAATGCATTTCAGAGGAACCTTGACTCCATTTTTTATCAACATCACAAGAAAATATAGTCAATTATTATGGAACTGCAGCTAATGATTATTTTCATTATTGAATAATCTGTTGATTATTTTCTTAAATAATTAGTTGTTTGGTATATAAAAACTCAGAAAATGGTTAGAAGAGTCCATCACTCTTTCCCAAAGTGACATCCTCAAATGTCCACAGAGATATTCAGTTCAGTATCATAGCAGACTAAAGAAATATTATACATTTTTCTCATAATTCTCTCTTAAAAATGAATGAAAACTATTTGTTGAATAGGAAAATAGTTAGTTAACATTCTGTCAATTGGCTAATTGTTGCAGTTCTTAATGATCTGGCAATTACATTTGATATCATTACTAAACATATCAATTCAAATATTATCAGTATCTCATTGTAGTTTTTTGCAATACAGCATTTGCTCCTAGTGTCTGGCCACTAACATCACTTGTATGTAGGTCTTGGTGCAATACAGAAAAAATAGTGCCGTGACTGGAGGCACAAGACATTTTTTTCCCTAACCCTAACCAAAGTGCTTTTGTTGCATAAACCTACAGGACACTATTCCTATATGTCCATCATCCAGCCTAGCCAAGTACACAGTACAGAAATGTAGTGCTTCATTCACTCAAATGAAAAAAAGGTTGCCTGTGAACAGAATCCAGGCAGTAATTACGCTTCCAAACATAATTGGGAAACAGATAAATCTAAGATCTAGGCGACAGTATTTCTTGATGCACTATAATGACCACATTTGGTCTGAAACACAGATTTGTTACTGATTAATCAACTGTGTAATCAATTAATTATTTCATTAAAACAATGTCAAAACAACAGCCAAAGAAGCCAATTACAAGTTCCCACACATCTTCAAAATGCTGGTTTTATTTCCAATTCCCATAAACATTAGGTCTATAATGATATAAAGAAGCAAAAAGCAGTTGAAACATTTTTTTTGGCATGTGTGCTTGTTGAATAACTTCAGTGATTAGTGTAAAAACCAACTGATCATTTCAGCACTAGACAACACCCAATGACCACCCACATGTATGCACTGAAAGCATGATCAAAGAGAAAAGCTGTATGATTTACACTGTGCATGTGTGCTGTAACATGTTTGTCTAATGTATATTTGTGTTAGGTGGGGGCGGGAGAGGGGTGTGGGGGGTGATTTTCTGCGTGCAGCCCGTTCCATGTAGCTCAAACCTTATTTGGTGAAGATGTCTTCCTGCCACTGCACTGCTGTGGTCGCATGATTCTGACTGCGCAAAGCCCAGGGCAAGAGAGTGAAGTATGTCAGCCTGTGCAGCTGATAACACCGCCTCTGTCGCACTCAGGCCAAAGAGTGTTTGCTGGGGAGCCAAAGTGCATGATGGGTTTTGTGACGCAGCACACAGCGGTATTCAAATGGTGAAATTGGGATAGGCACCTTTTCTCATCCCTTGAAGTGTGTCACGTCATTTACCTTATGCCACATGATGCTTTTCCATTTTCCTCATGGGGAGTTCACAGTGGTTCCTCCTAAACAGTTTTTCCATCACTTGATTTACACCAGGTTTTTATCTTTTTTAGACTTTGTTGACCAAATGTGATTTCCACATTGTAACAGAACATTTTGTTCAAGTAGATTTGGGGTTTCTTTACATCTTTGTGACACTCTACCACAATGGCAAGTGCTTCTCTATCTCCTTAGGCCATTGCCTTCCTACAGTCTCTTTCATGGGAAGAGGCACTGACAGAATAAAGAAAAGCTCCTTGAGAGCAGAGTCTCTTATCAGTCTATAACATCTGGCCAAGAGTGATAGGCTCTTGGAATAGCTCTCCAAATATCGTTGAGTTTTAGCTGCATAATGCTTGTTTAACTGCATCCTTCCCACAATGTTAATTCACCCCCTCTCATTATGTGTCTTTCACCAGAGGAACCCATTTCTATGATTACTGAATTTAGCTCCTCAGCAGGGTAGATTTCATGTGAGGCAGTGCACTAAATGGTAAGAAAGAGAGAAACTGAAAGATGGATCAAGTCATATGATGTGACCATCTAAAAAAATATTGAACTTCCAAGTTGTCAAGTGTTTAAATCTTTGACATGAAAAGCAATTTCCCTCTCATATGCACACAGTTTAAACAGTATTTTTGCATAAAATGAGTCTTTCTAAATTGGAATCATCATCTTTGATTTCAAGCGTATGGCCTTGATGCATTGCACCCTATTAGATTAAAGCTCTGAGGTAATCTGTGCCAGATTTCAGAATTTATCCAAACACCTGCTTCTGTATCTGTAAATCACTGGTTGCTAAACTATTGATCATAAATGAGAAAAGTTTTTTGAGCAGGTGTGTGGCAAGTTTTGTTCTTGTCACATGACGAGGATTAACCAATCAAAAACCTGATAGCTTAAAATGTCTTCTAATAATCAGTAGATGAAGATTCTGTTGTGGTTAATAGATAACGTTGGTGCTTGTATGTCTAATTTAAGGTAACTGTATTTTAATCTATATATTGTTTGAAAATATTAAAGTACTAACAAGAATATTTGACTGATGACAGAGACTTTTTGCTTGGTTGCCGCTGCAGTATGCTCTATGTTATCTGCTGCTGTTGTTTTATTGCATTTTCCCCTGATTTCTCCCACTGGTAAAGGCCAAATCCCTGGGACTGCAGAGCCCGCTGCGCTAACTCCCACTGCTTGCCTGGGGAGGGTGTAGACAGCCATGTGCTTCCTCCGATACACACAGAGTTATCAGCTGCCTCTTTTCACTGGACAGCGAGGAGCTTCACCAGGAGGGTGTGGTGCATGCAGAGGTTCAAAGAGTCTCCCACAGATCTCCACACAGTCACACTGACCAACCAGTAGGAGTCACCACTGCAGCTGCAAGGAACACTGCCAAATGGGTCTTAAGGAGCTGGAAGCGCTGGGGCCAGGGATTAGACCTGGGTTGCTGCAGCGATGGGCGAGTGTTTTGCCTCTGCACCAGATGGGTGCCCGCTGATGTTAAATTTAAGTGATAACGTAAAGCAGTGGTGTTCAAAGTGAGGCTTGGGAACCCCAATTGGGCTTTTTTTCTTGTAAAATGCTTTACTCTCACCTGCTTGGGTCTTTGAAAATCCCTTAAATGTAACCATCTGAAATGGAAAAAATATTCTTCAGTTTGATTCATTATGATCTGTGATGTTAAGTCACAAGTATTGATTGATTTTGAAGGGTCTCAACTAAGACTAATATTAGGTCATTGCTTCTATATAAGGTATCAGTGTACAAGAAACAAGAGAAACAACAAACGGACACACAGAAATGCTCCAAAATATGTTTGAGGTAGTTTATAAACAGAGACGCAAATTCATTTCTCAACTGTATAATGTCTCTTTATTTTAAATGGAAAAAAAAATTCACACATTTATGAAGAAAAATAATGGGGGCATATATGTCATTATCAAATGAGTTAAAACTCTTATTGACATCCACCACAAAAATCCAGTAGCAATCATGATATGAACAAGTAAAAAAAAATCTTTTCCAAAAAGGTCCTTGCATCTGCTAGCTATGATTGCCACATTACAACCACAAGAAAACACAAGCTTGTAATGTCAAGATGACAGAATAATTATCAGTAATCATGAGAAAATCAAACCTAAAAATAATTACACTCATGGCCTCTAGACTCCCACGGGGGCAAAGAATGTCATTTTAAAATAAATGTTATAGTTTGCTAACTTATTTGCTCACATATCCTCTAAAAAGCAAAGATGAAGATTTCACCCTGTTGTGTTAGGAGAAGAAGGCAGGGAGCAAATGAATAATTCTTCCTGGTGAGGCCTGCACTGCTCAGAGCTATAGCCTGTGAATCATCATCATCATGAGATAAAAGGCAACATCTTTTCATCTATTTTTCAGTTTTTTTTCATTTTGCCTGCTAGAGTTACACTCCTGTGAGTGTTTTCAAATCCAAAAGGCATATCATATAATTATTTGTTTTCGTATAGATGATATCTGTGAATTTTTTACACTTGTGACAAAATTGAATTCCTGCATAGGTTGAGCTGAGAGGATAATGCAGCATGTCCAGAGTGCCCTAATTGCAAATAATGCAACGCAATTATCACCATTTAATATAATTTATATCAAGGCCTTATCTCAACCACTCAGGCTCCCCTTGTAGAGAGTAATGGTTTTTCTTTATGGGTTTTGTTTGAAATGATGCACGATTAGCTAGTTCAAACTGAGAGCCAGCATGCACAGTAAATGACCAATTAAATTGCTCCTTTGGTAGTTGAATTGATTCTTTCAGTTAATTGTTTTACACAACATTTTAGTAAACCGACATCACAGGTGGCCGCTTATTTTCTGCTCTACTAAAACAACCATGTTGATGTATTGACATCGCTAATTCAGGTGTGACGTGAAGAGAGTTTGTGGGAATGGCAGAGCGGAGCAGTCAGAGGGTCAGAGTTTGACATTGGTCATTATGACTTCAGCTGTTAAGGTCACCCAACAACGTCCTGTGACTCTGACATGGAGGCCGTGCAGACCAGAGGATCAATGTGATGTCATCCTAAATTCATCCCCAGAGAGTCAGTGAGTTGTGGGAATAGGCATCAACTTTGACCCCGTTTGTAAAGGAAATCTCCCCCTCTGATGACTATAGCTCATACCATATCATCACTTTACTGACATGAATGATTAATAGCACCTTCAAGCACATGATCCCAGATATGTTATATAGGTGTGAAATGATAGGTTATAGTATATTTCTCAGATTTGAAACATGAAGACATAAACACAGAATTTGTTTACTGATGCCTTATTATCCATACTGTAGTAGCAGAGCCTCATCCACTGGCTCTTACCATTGAAAACAGTCTATCATATATCTTTAAGATCATGTTCATTTGTGTGTTTTGAAGCTACAAAGTTTAAAACAGGACACACACAGTATGTTAAAGTAAACCTGGGGTATCAATAGCTGAGGCGTCAGACTTTGCAATGCAATTAAAAACTCAATTTTCAAAGCGCTTTGCTGAGGGTGATAAATGGGCCAGTAATCCCTTAATTGTTCTCTCTTAGGCAGAATCACAGGGATGATAGATGTTTCATTAGAGACAGAGCAAAACTTAAAGTAAATAAAATGAGATGCTGATTTTAAAAATAAGTGTCAGTCATTGTATTATCATCAAACCTCCAAACAAAGCTGAATGTAAGTCTCTTTGTGTTTATATCAACTTTCGGCATGTTAAATAGAAAAAGCAGTGAGCTCTTGCTTTTGTTCAGTCTCTTTATCATTTTCAGGACCATAGACAGTTCAGTTGGCTCTGTGTTGCTACATTTCCCTCTGCAAGCTTGCGTGTGTTTTTTTTGTCAGTACTTGTGTGATTAAACTTAATTTTACATATTTCCATTTAATTCCTATAATACTTTTCAACACGAACATCTATCATGGCGAAGATGAAAATGTAACCTGCAGATCTAACATCCAAACATGAAGATTTAACATGGTGAAGACAAACTTTTAAGACATGCTCCCACTGTAGATAATAACCGCAGTTGGTGCTTGCCTGACATGGAACCTGGATGACATGCAGTAGCAGGGCCAACTAGAAGTGGCCGGGCTATTCAGAGTCATTGGCCACCTGAGATTGTGTGTTTCTATTGATTCGTCCAACAGTAAGCTAATATTGACAAGTGCAGCGTTTATTCCAAGCTGTCGTAATCTAGCTGTTTGAGCCTTTTTCATTTAACATGAGATCAAGTTTGACCAACACTGGCCTGCCGCGGCGGGTCCAATCGGAGTTCAGATCAGCTCCTTCCCCTCACTCCCCCCTCCCTCCCCCCACGCTCTCTCTCTCTCTCTCTCTCTCTCTCTCTCTCTCTCTCTCTCCCCCCTCTCTCTCTCTGTGTCTCTCTCAGTTGCAAAAACCGCTCTGCAGCTGGGCTGCACCTCAATGAACCTAATTGGTGCACTGTGACCGACCATCATCTATCCTCTGGATTTCCTTCGCTTTCATCCAGAACATATGAATTTGCTTAGACAGACCCCTTTAAGGAGTTGAACAGATATGTCGGAGAAAATGGCACAACGCGTGGTTTTGTTTCTACTGTGGCTGTTTGGAAGATCATCCGCAGGATTTCCCAATCAGATCAATATCGGTAAGTGTTTTGCTATTATCCAAGGCTACAGATTGTGGCATGTAAGGACATTATGTATGAGACTGCAAGAAAAAAAAATTGTACCGGAGAGATTTGTAAGGAGCGCGGAGCTCTGCGCAATGATTGAGACCAACTTGATTTTATATAGCCTATGCTGCAAGCTTATGACCGCTAATTCTATAAACTATGTAGATTAAAGGTACAGCTAGTTATAAAGTATTTGCTGTGCTATTGTAGTCACTGCATGAAAATAAGTATAGTGTATAATAAAGAAGCGGGGAGACGGTCAGTCCATCCGCTCTGTCTGGGGAGTTTGAGTCAGGCGCACTGGTCAAGTGCTAAAATACATGACACAATTTTTTTAAAGAAACAATTACCCACATGTATAGTTTTATTGGTTTAGAGATCTTCCTCATACATACAATGTCATAAACTCACCCAGAGACGACAGTGAAAGCGTTGTCTGATCTTGGTTTTCATCTCTTTAAGGGGGACTGTTCATGCGTTCCACGGTGCAGGAGCACAGCGCGTTCAGGTTTGCTGTCCAACTCTACAACACCAACCAAAACACCACTGAAAAGCCTTTCCACCTCAACTACAATGTCGACAACCTCGAGTCGTCCAACAGCTTTTCAGTCACTCATGCGTGTAAGTGTGCTTCTATTTCAGTCATGTCCGGATTCCCACCACTCCTGTCCAAGCAGAATGAGCAGAATTATTTATGTCAAACTCATATGGACCTTATAGAAGCTTACAGCTCAATCCAGGGGAAGCAGTCAAGTTCAATCAAAGATGTGGATATCTCAACTCACTCACTGGTTCATGGAGTCTCTGGCAATGCGAATAGAAACAGCATTTTTATAACGTAGCTACACATTGCTCTACCAATATTCATCTCACATAACATTCTTGGATTGTACCACTTTATGTATAGAATTGTTATGTATTTATTCATTACAGAACACATTTTACAGACAATGACTAAGGTTAGAAACCACAGTGCTGTTGTCACATTTATAATATTTTTTTTTGCCTGACTTGAGTTGTACTGAGGTGACATTTTACAGATATATAAATTCCATGCTGTAAAATAAGTTCCCTTGGCAACATGCTTTATACATGTTGGCCTTGAAAGGAGAATGCAGCCACTAACACAAACACTGTGTCAAGGACTGCTGGAGGAGTGCATACTTTGTGGTGGAACAAAATTGGATGGAAGTGTTTTCTGAATGTCTTTAATTTAAACACATTCATGAGTCACACAGAGGATGAAACATAGCAATATCTGTTATATACACATTACCTTACGAGCCGTATTATATGTTTATGGTCTTGCTGTGGTGCAACTGGTACACAGAGCTGCTTTGATATGTGGCTGATCCCACAAATAACCTCTATACCCCATTTTGGCTGCAGTTTCTTGAAATCAGCAGAAACAGAGTGGACAAACAGGCAGGAAATAGAGTGCCATTTTGTGATGTCATTTTAAAGGATGAGTTTAGTTTGGCTGAATGGCCGACTTCAGAGACACAGTGCTTTTTGATTGGTGTGGTTCAGTCCATCTTACCACTGTGTGGCATGCTCATAATGGTCCCTCTGACTCTCCGTGCGCCAGAGCATCTCCGCCTGCTCCGTCCTCTGACTCCCCCTGTGTTACAGAGCATCTCCCCCAGCATTGCAGAGTCAGCTCATTAGCACCCAGCCCTCATAGCACCTCACCGTGCTGTCATTGGGTGAAAGGGGAAAAAAAATCCATAGCTCCCCAACCAACGCCAGCAAATGAGTTGGGCTCAGACCTGCAGAGGAGGTGGGTCTGAGCAGTGAGGGAGCTGAAGCAGAGCGTCATATCACAGGCAACAGAGCTGCAAGCACCCTAACGAAGGCATCCATAAGAAACAATAAGCAAATGAGAGTGAATAAATAATAGATAGTGCTGTGCAATTTCACGCATGTCGAAGAGGAAGGGAAGCATAGGAGGAAAAAGCTTGATATCAGAATCTAATTAAATTCAGGGGCAGACAGAGCTTTGGTGAGAGGAAGGGGTTCCTATGGGAGCCATGGCCCCGTTTCTTGCTGCCACGTCTTAGCATCTCCATCAAGAGCACTGTCTCAGGACTGCCTTAAACTTCAGATACACGAGAGCTTGTGAGCTTTTAATGATGCAACGAAACCAGCGCTCCAAAGATATTTATTGCTCAGTGATGCAAAAATAGGAGGGCAATTGTCAAATGTCGTTATAATGTTTGGTGAGAGCATCTTTTTCCCTTTTGATGTACATATTTATAATCTGCTCTGCTTTAAAATTCTCTTCTATGCTGAATGTGTAGCCTGCTATATTATACAAGCAGATGTGTTATACATACACACTAAAAGTATTTTTCGTGTGTAAGTTTTTATCATAAGATAAGCATTAAAAGTTGAGCAAAAACTGCACATAAAACAGTCTGAGATGCAGGTTTCCTTCTGAACTAATCTGTGTAACGTATGATCTGAGATATTTTTTCAAAGTAGTGCCCTGAGACGCTTGTCAAGCTGAGCTCACAGACCGCAGACAGCTCATGCTGAGCTCACAACAGTCCACAAGCACCTCAGATTGTCTCTACCAATGTAGTGAACAAAATAGAGATGACGGTTATTAAATATCACTTATCTGCTGACTTCCAGGCCTTTGAGGCTTTGCCTCTAGTGAGTGAAGACCTCCTGTGCTGCATGAGTTTTTGATTTGTCAGCCCTGTTTGTTCTGCAAGCTGTCACAATTATTCAGTGGACATTCAAATTTCCTTTGTCATCAATAGCCCCATGTGGATGACTCAGACCTTTGTCAGCAATAGTGCACATCTGTTTTATGATGGGGCAGTCTGAGCTAAATTTTTTACAAAAGTGGCATTTCTGTGGTTTTAGGGAGTAAATCTGTTTCGAGGAGTGCTTCATTGCTTGGATCAAGATGAGACCTGGCTCCAGACTTGTGGAAATAACAGTTTTTGTTTGGACTCCTCTTTTCTTGAAGCTGATGTTGTTTTGCTTTCCTGTGCAATGTTCTCTCTTAACTCTGGGACAGACACTGCCAAAGCCCTCCACTCTGACTCATCATGTAGATCACTCCCCCTCATTTGCTGTACATCCTTCAAAAGTAATATAATAGAGGCAGAGGAACAAGAGGATGCACACAGTAATTCAAATTAAACTCGCTGGAGTTTATTTTGCTTTTTAGAAACAAAGTATGGAAATCCGTAGGTATAATGAAGGCACAGTCTTGTGTCAGAACAGTTTCTTTCAAGTCAGTTTAAAGCCTTTTGCTATTAATTGAATTAGTGACCGGCAGCAAAACAATGTGTGGCTGCAGTAATCCTTAAGGCTTGGCTTTGTACTGCAGCAGCGTGATTTGTGCTTTGGTGGCAAGACTGTTGTTGCTTTGAAGTGACATCAGAAATCGTGAAATGTGTAATTACCAGTGCAGGGTCCATAATAGCTGTGGAAGCTAGGAGTCAGGTATGCTCACAGAGAAAACAGGGGTAGTTCAAAGCAAAGGCTACCGGTTTGAAGAAAGCAGAGCAGACAGCATTAATGTTCCTGATGGTCACAGCTAGCCAACTTAATGACACCGCCATCCTTTTCTCTCCTGTTTACCCATCTTATTCTTCCTCCTACCTGAGGCGAGAAAAACATCAAGCCCCCCCTCCGCCTTTCCTTGCCACGCTATTTATTAGATTACTCGCCTTGATTCCTGTTAAAGGCAAATTTTGCAATGCTTGGCTTTTGAAACTCATCTGCCTATTCCTCATTCCTCATTCTGTCATTAAGCTAATGGTCTGTGTCCCCTCTGCCAGCCTTGTTACATGTGCCTACCCCTCTTTTATTGAATCCTCCAGGTCTTTAAATGCTGGCGGTAGAAGATGCTTTTTTGGCTGCACTGTTCAGCCACCTTCTTCTGACGCGCTTAGCTACTGTAGATGAAACCGCCTCACTGCAGGAGCATAGAAGAGAAGACAGGATGAAACAAGTGTTGCTGTGATTGCATTTGTCATTTCTTAAAGGCAAGAAAGAGGAGAAGGACAAGAAATAAAAGCAGACTGACTGTGAGGTGCAAGTGTGTCTTAGGGTAAACAGAGAGGAGAGGAGGTGAGGTTAACTCTCAGTGAATAGCAGACGACTTATGTGATGATAGAAGTTCATGTTGCAGTATTAGCATAGTCATTTTGAATCAAAATGAATTGTTGGATGTTGTTTTCCACATAATGCAGGATGATCTATGGTGATAATAAGTGAGGAATATCCACATGATTAGCAATGTCAGCTTGGGTACAGCATAAGGATGAGAAAATATGTGTGATAGTAAGGAAGAGAACTCCAGCGGTTGCTTGAATTTACATGGATACTGTATTGGACATCAATATAATTCATTAGGATTATCATAAATGTTTAGTAGCAAGCCTAATTGTCTAGACACAACACATCTTTTAAAGCATCTTCTTCACTGACCTTTACACCCACCCAAAGAGTGCAAGCTGTGCACATGTTGCCCAGAAACCCCAACAGTCTCTTCCCGCCAGCGGCCTACACTATGACTGAGCACATGTGGCAAATGGCATATGCTGTGAAGCTCAGATGAAAAAGCCCCTTACCAAATCTTCGCATGTATTGTTGTGTATAGCTTTTGGGGGTGTTGTTGTTGGTGTGTGAATGGATGGTAAACAAAGTAAAAGAGAGACATGTTTTTGCAGCGCATGGACTGACAGAGACAGGCCATGGTCGAGAAAAGCTCCTCAGGTGATTGTAGAGGTGCCACACTTCTTATCCTTGCAGGCTGTAACTCCAACTCAGCTTGAAAGGTGTGACCAGTGAAACATGGCAGGAGAAGCTGGGAAAGGGGTTGGGGGTGGAGGGGGCTTGGTGGGAGGATAGAGAAGAAGAGTGCAGTAAGAAAAAGCAAGAGAATAAAGAATTAAATTAAAGAATGTTTTAGAGGTTGCTTATATTGGCGAGCACATTTGTGCATTTGTGTGTGTGAGAGAGAGAGTGGGAGAGACTTCTCCAGGCTATGGGGGGTTGTATCGGGACACGCCATCACAGTCCAGCTGTGTTGAAGGCACAGATGGAGGTTTGTTTATGGACGCAAAGGCGTGTGCATATGCATGCATGTGTGTGCATATGCACATAGCCACACACTCATCAGCAGACAAACATACACACACATTGTAGGCGTATAGAATCAAACGCAGTCAGTCTCCCTTCACTCATTGGTTAATGTGTATATCTTGATTTTCTGTTCAAAAGCTGCCATGACACACTTCATCATTAAACCAAAGCAAGGGTCATGGTAAAAATATTGCTGGCTTACTCTGTGTCTCTTTGTGCCCACAGCTAACACAATTTTAGAAAAAGAAAAAAAAATATATATTTTTTAATATATGCCTCACTTTTCAGCAGTAGGATGGTGTGATATGGAAAAAACAATGCAGAGAATAAGAATTCTGAATAATAACAGAATAGAATAAGAACAGTATATTTGAGATTCATCGTGACTGTACAGCAGAGTCTCTGGCAGAAAGATGAACCGCCGTACAATAACATAACGGTCGGATTTTGAGGCCAGCAGGCCAGGCAGTCTCAGGGGCCTGTTGAGGTGGCTTGTTGCAGGCCGCAGTCAGATGAGTTGTGCAGTAACGGCCCTGGATGAGGTTACATGCTCTGGGAAATACAAGGCCTCCAAGAGGGGAGCAGGACGTAAGTAGAAAAAGGACACTGACAGCACAGTTCAGATAGAATAGCATGAGGCATAGAAATAAGGGCATGTTTTGATTTGACTTGAGTTTAAAAGTGTCCAGCAGAAAATAATATTTTGTATGAATTCTAAATTGTAAAATTGTTACCAAAAGTGCTAAGTGCAACTACATTACAGCAAAACATTGCGTATATTGCAGAAATGTAGTTCTGATGAAATACTAATGACTTGTCCTAAATTTCCTACAATTTACTTGAATTCTTACTGTTATAGTTACAATCACTAGTACTGTTTGTTATGGTCACATGGTCACATGAGGTTAAACCTTTTTCATACAGCAAACACATAAAAGGCTGGAACTATTCTAAAGGCCAAACCTCCAAAGGGAACATTATTTTTGACCTAATTTTCTGGCTATGAGATGCCCTCCACTGTAGTTTCATTTATTTGTTTCTTTAAAGCCAGGCAGAGGGCTGGAGCTGTAATGAGATTCAGAATAGAAAACATAGAACACACTCCAAGGCAGATTCAACACAATGAATTTTTAATCAGAATATCAAAAGATCCTCTTAAACCCAACCTGAGAAGTGTTGCTGTCGGGGTGTTATTTGTCTTGGAATCAATGACGCTGGCAGATGTTGTTTGATAAAACAACAGCTTTCCTGCCTCGCTTCTGTTTGCTTCAAATCTCCATATATCCTTCACAAACACTGGGCATTTGGCCATTTCAGCATCCATGGATTATAAAAAAAGCATATAGTTCAGGGACAGATTTCTGACTTGTATATCGCTAGATCAGTGCTCACCTTATAGACTCATAGGTATTTTCAAAGATCTCTCAGGCTCTGACAGTTATCAATCTTTTGTGGTGTGTTCAGACCTGCAGTGGGGATGTCGGGGTCTTTGAATTTCCTATTGATTTCCTATATCCATCTACTCAGTTTTCTGGGGCAAATATGATAAATTGTGAGAGAGAAGGGGGATTAAGGTGAAATGATTATGGATGGACTGTCACAACACCCTCAAGATATCGTCACCCTACAACAAACAATAATTTCAAATAAATTTCAACGCCAGTGCAGAACAACTGTATATTGTTTTTACATGATAAGTGATCTTGATAAGATGTATACAATAGTAATTCTTGGACTACAAGGAGTGTTTCAAATGTCCTGCTAGACATATGGGATTCCCCGTACAGCTGTAACAGTTCAACGATAACATTTTCACAACTATTACAGCTATTTATGCCACCACTGAATAATAAAACCCCATAATGTTACCCTTAAGCATCCAAGTACAGGCTTAAGAATAACATGTGAAACACTGACCCATATGTGAGCTTTATGGCAAACTCATGAATGCAAGGCGTAGATCAAGCCCCTTTTTCATCAGGAGACATGATGCAACATGACAGCCCATCTATGCTCCACACATCTGCTCACCACTGTTCAAATAACAGGGTGGTTTCTGAACTATAAGTCAACAATGACAGGGTAAGTCTGTGTTCTCTTATTGAAGATGAGATCAGCACTCCGTTGTGATGAACACGAGGAGCTGGCTGACCATATAAAAACAGCAATGAACACAACAAGGGACCACACTGGAGGAAACAAATAAAATCTTAGTGGTGCATTAAACAGTTTTGCCTTTGTGCTCTTTGTAAGGAAAATGTGTTTATGATAAGAAAAAAGCTGTACATTTGGTTCATTGGAAATAAAAATGAACAGGGGCCAAGCTGTTATTGTGAACTATTCATGTCAGGTGCATCAGGGATATGATTGCCAGTAGCCGAGCTCCATGTGACGGCTGCTTTCCATTTTGTTTTCTCAATGAGCAAACGCTCTCAAGGAGAGTGGGGTACGTGGTTTGAGGCAGAGATTATTTTTCATTTCTAAATGTCATTTACCCTCATGCACCAGTTGTGAAAAGGCAGGGATGCAGGTGAAGAAAGAGAAAAGGAAGAGCTTTTCAAAACTTGTCACTTGTACAGATCTCTGACATTGCAGTCAGCATTTTTACTTCTCCTCTCTGTCTTTCTATTTTCTATCTCTCTCTCTTTATATATATTTAATCTTTCCCACAAAGCCCATTACAGCTATGTTCCCGCAGCCGTTGCAGTCACACTCAGCTTGCTATTGGCCATTCACTAAACTCCCCTACAATACCCCGTAATCATTGAATCAGTAATCCTCTACTTGAGCTGGAACAGCACATCTGCATCGTGCTTCATTGGAAGTTGCTGCATTGGTCTGGCTTCACTGAGTCTAAAAGAAAAAAGAGAACTCTGTATGGTCTTCCTCAATAGGAGCCACTGACTGTATTGTCCTGACCAAGGTCAGGCAGTTTATGAACAGAAAACACTTCTGTGCCTTTTATTATTTGAGAAAGTCAGACAAAGAAGTATTGGCACCTATGTGCTGTCTAATCTTGTTGGTCCACTTGGACTGTGTTATCAGCTATTTATTGTTTTGGCTTCCCCTCTGTATGTGTGTGGCAGAGTATAATTTCTCTGCTAAAGACAGTCAAGAATGAAGAGGACATCAGACAGTGTTGTGATGAATACAAAGCATCAATAGGGAGTGTCACGATGTACACTCCCAACTAGTAAATATTGGATCACAATGCAACGGGGCTTCCAGCTCTCCGTCTGCCGACTGAGCAGACTGTTCTGCACGTTTCTGGCCTGTTTCAAAAGAGGCAGTCGCTAGCAGAGCCCTGCCAAAGCTGCATGTCTGTGCAGAAACAAGGGCTCCATCATAACTGATTGCTTGTGACAGTTCACAGTCGCCGGGCCACTGAAGCATCATAACCTTGTGAAACTAGTGTATGGGCACTCTAGCATACAGGCTGAAGGAGAGGAGGAATTAAAAAAACACATATTAGCATATTCCTTGCAGTGATATAGAGATGCAAATAAGACATGTGGTGCCATGAATATCCTCTGTGGTTAATATTAAACACATCTTATGTAATGAAAGACATGATGCAGACCAACACCTCTGGAGACAAGGGGCAGATTTATAGATAATTACTGCAGTGTTTGCAGTAAAAGATTGAAGACCCTAGCAGTGTCAGGGAAGGGTTCGTTGATGTGTTGGAATATAGAACTGATGATACTGAAACAGAAATATCTTCTGGCAGGCCTGAGGAACAAAGTGTTGCCTTGTCACCATAACACACGCTAATATATTTCAGATTGTTCAGTGATTCACAATAGTTTAATCAAATCTGCACAAACGCTGTAAAGATGGGAGCGATAATCAAATGATCATGAATAATATGCAGGGAATTATTTGGTTGTAGGCGACTGAAAGGGCTTCAAGGTAATCAGCCACTCTAGGAGGCAGTTTCCATTGCTGTCCATGAACTCATCCTATCACTGCTTGCTTAACAGTTACTAAACTGATGCGTTTATAGGTGTGAAAGAGAAAGAAAAACATTTAATTATGATATAGTGGTGTGGTCATATTTACATGATCTGTAATGTGGTTCTCCTGTCCTCAGCCCTTACTATCCCCATGAGTGAGAATTAAGTGAACATGATGTGCTCGCTCAACCATGACCCTCCTCTGTTTCTTCCTCCAATGGTTAATTTGGAGAGTGCTGTTGTGTGGCTCTTGCCATTTCACACATGGCTACGTAAAACCTGTGGGCGGTTGCTCCCCGGCCGCTGTCCGTGTTTGTGTGTCCATGCATGACTGTGTGTTGAAATATTGAAGTGTTCTATCATCGACCATGGGTAGCCCCCGGCGTGACTCCTGTCCCTTAATTTTATTTTTCTTCCCGTCTTTATCTCAGTGGTGTGGCTTTATTTTCTATGGCATGGCGTGCAAGATCAGGAAGGCAACCTCATCTGGACCCATGACAGAGCTAATCCATCGCAGCTGCAGAATGAAAAGGCCGTTTGGAGTGAATCCATTCCAAAGGCCTCAATGGAAAGCTTCTCTCAGATGCTGGTGCCCTTTGCAGCCCTGACAGTGCTAGAATATGATGAAAAAGGACTTGGGAGAGATCAGTGGCTTAGCGATGTTTATGAGAGAAGGGAATAGTGAGGAGAGAGGCACAGCACTGAAGATGGAGAGATGAAGTGACCAACCACTGTGTTTGTGTATGCCTGTGTGTGCACGTGTGTGATGTGAACTGGATTGTAAGTAAATAGCACAGACTCTTCCCCTTCATCTCTCCACATACCTATCTTCTATATAGAACTGAGCCTAGCTGAATTTTGTGCATCTGCTTTCTGTAGATGTGTGAGGCTTTACACGCCTCTGCAGATGAGCTGCACAAATTCAATAGCAGAACCACAATGGCTGTGAAGTGGACAGTGGCCAAAAGTGGCATGATGTCTACTTTGGAATTAACTCACCATAAAGGAAGTCATAGTATGTGTGGATGGTTAAAGAGAAAGAATACCTTGCTCTTTCTTACTGTAAATGGGCAGTGAGACTGAATAATATACCTTTCTTAAATATGTCAAGGGCACAGTTAAGTCTCACCAGACTTGCTTTATGTTCTCTGCTTTCTTCTCAGGACTTTGTGCAACATATTTTCTTCCTACCTATGCAGCTGCTACTGTACAGGTCCCACTCCTAAGCTATTACGCTTAAAGGATCTGAAGATGGAACGTTGCTCTCAAATTGTGTATAGAACACAATTTAGATCTCAAATATGCATTAATTGAAGGTTATTTAGCAATGTTTCACACCTCAACTGCTCCACTACCAGCATTCCTATAAATATGACCTAACTCTCCCCAACTCAGCTCTTGTATTTTGTGCTTCACATGCATGCAGCCTAAGTCTACCTTCTCACAGTCACTCCAGTAACAAGCTCAAGCCACCACTAGATTAGCTGTTTTGTCTCAGATTTCTCGACAGACAAATCATACTTCCTGCCTAATTGCATTATCTAAAACACAGATACATTCGCTTTGAAAAAGTCAACTCACCATGGATCACGAACTGCAGATCAACCCAGCCATGACACAGCAGTCAGACCACAGTCAAGCATCCGTTCAGCACATATTGGCCTTGTCGGCACCGCCACTCAACCTCCCATAACATCTCAGACTTTCTTTCCTCCATCAGTGAGGGCTAAAAACCATGGACATGACAGACATAGGCGCTGGAGGAGGTGGCTTCAGCTCTGTCCTCATCAGCTGTCTCTCAATCCGGGTTATCCCATGGTGAACCCATGGTGCACCCACCAATTGATCTGGCTGTCTTAAATGGAACCCGACATCAGTGACTAAACTGTCACCTCCCTCCAACAATTCCTGTAAGGGAAGGCATTCACTTCAACCGCAGTAACAACAAAGTCAGATTGTTTCATTATCATTTCCCTCGCTTCTTGCTTCTTTGCCAAACCCAATCACTGCCTTTGTCGGAAAGTGTGACATCACAGAGCCCTGTCGCCTCCACTGAAACAGCTGCATCATCAGCATCCCCTGGTGGGGGCCAGGTTATATTGTCCAGCAGCCTCAAGTTCCTCACTCTACACAAACTTTCCCATTAAACAAACTGCTTGCATTATCTCTCATTCATCTCAACAACCATCATTACCAGCAGCACAATACCACGCGCTAATTATTCCACTCCCCATTTACCTCTGGTTTCTGAGGGGTAGCACTGAACTGCAAATTTTTTATCCTATTCTCCATGAAAAGTCAGCGATTCTCACCACACTTTAGAAACATTCTGTCACTTCGACCACAGACCAATAGCCAATAACCCACTTTGTAATGCCTGTCATTATGTGCACCCGGTTGCAAGTTACTAATAAATTACTAAATGTCACTGTAGCAGAATCACTGACACAGAGGGGTTTTCCTAGGAGAGACCACAGACAGGCAGGTGACGTTTGGAGCTTTTTATTTGAGAACTTAAACTGTTGTAGAGCTCTGGTGTGCTGTGGCCCGGTGTCCAGTCCCATCTCCACTGACAACACAAACTTAGAACACAAAAAACAAACTTAAACTTGGAGTCCTTTTCTTCAGCTGCACTTTTCATGTGCTGCTCATCCCAGTCCAGCAACTACTGCCGAGACAAAGAGAGGTTGATTAGTCAACTCACCCCAGCTGAGCTAATCAACTCACCTGCTCCTGCTCCTGCTGAGCCAGCTCTGCCCTGCCTCTCTCTCCGACAGCTGACTGCCCAAACCACGCCCACCTCCACAGTCACTTCAGTATCATCTATAGCTACTGGTACCTCTAACATTGCTTTAGTAACATCTAGCTACTAGCTACTGTGCCAGTTACTACTACAACTAATATAATGGCACTTTGGTCATCTATGTTAATAGCATGTTTATGTTTGCAAGTTTAGCATCTCTTTAATAATGCCACCATCTAGTTACTAATACAACCAATGTAACGTCACCTCAGTAAAGTCTAATGTGATGTGTCTGTTGCCATACAGCTAATCTAAAGTGAATCTCTCTCTGAACTAATCTAATATCACATCAGTAATATTGATTATCATGTTAACAACACAATTCAGTTGAGTGGATCTTTAGACTTTCCGAATGTTATCAGACTGAAAGTATCAAATTCTGACAGTGAAATAAGTCATTTTGCAAGGGCTGTGTGGCTAATAGAATTTCCAATGATTGTGTGTGGGAAAAATGCTTTTTGGGCCCAATTCAGACCCACAAGTTGTAATTCCACTGTTTGGCCACTATGTTATATTGATTTCAAAACCCAGCACAAGTCCTGGAGGGTTGGTACAAATAGCCTCAGCACCTGATTCATCACCACAGACTGACATAAAATTTCAGACAAAAATTAGTCTCTCATGTAATGTCTGAGAAAAGTGTGTATACAATCAATACTACTGTAACTTTCTGTTTCCCACTGCCTATGTTTCATGACTTTAATGGCTCATATAAGCTTGAGTCCAGTGCCATATAATTATAGCATATAGTTATTAAATAGGCTGTAAAATTATCTTTCTTATTTGCTTAGAGAAATTATATAGTCTAAGAAGAGTGTTTTTCCATACATCATTCAGTCACAGAACTTTTTGTTGAGCTGAGTATTTTCTTCTCTGCAGCAGAACACTTTATGTTCTTTATTCCCTACACACCTTTGATCGATTGTTGATATCAAATTTTTGAAATACCCATCTCTGACATTTCTGTCTCCACCCCAACATAGTGAAAGTGAATGGAATATTCCTCTTACTGTTGATATTCTATTCATTTGACAGATATTTGGGAATATGGGACATGATTACATTGTAGTATGGTGACCATTCAAACAAGATATCTAACTGCCACCAAATTGCAGTGAAATTATTTTATTGCTGTTGGTGCCCAGCACATATCCAGACAGTGAAGGGTCCACAAAAGTGAGATGGAGCATATCTTTTCATTGAATGTGAGAAAATTCTTGGTCTCCTCTCTCCAAGTGGCTATATGAAATGGCTCTGAGGTGAAACCCCTTGCTGAGATTTTGATGTTTTTTTCTTCTTCTTTTTTTTTTTTAAAGGAAAATTTGCTTTAGAAGAGTAAGGTAAGCAAGATATATTCAAGGGCTTTCTCAAAGATATATAGGATTACTGCTCACTCACTCTCATAGCCCTCTGTTTTCCATTTCTCTCTCTCTCTCTGCTACCTCCAGTATTATCATTCAGGGACAAAGCCTTGTCTCAGCAAGGGCACTAATAAGATGAAAAGTGGCGTTGGACTCTACATACTTAACCAGGCTGGATTGAAGCTGAGAAGGAGAGGGAGTTCTTTAAGTGATGTTTTCAAGGTTAAACAACTGGTCCTCATTGATATATTTTATTATTCTTCGTAGAAAGAGCTGGGAGAGACTAGTCCTGGAGATGTGCTATTTTAAAGTACAGGCCTGTAATGAAGCTGCGCAATGCAAGTCCCTCAATGACTTGGCTTGGTTTGTTTCATTGCCATCGGATATGACTTGTGACATGTAATTTGATTAGTGACACTGGGGGCAAAGGCTTACTTTACATTTGCAAGAAGTGGACCTCATGAGAGTGGCAGATATTCATCCCCTCATGGTTGTCTATGTGGCAGACTTTGCATGTGTGTATAAGCCACACATGAGACTCAGAGATCTGAAATCCCCCCTAAAGGACAGAAACAACCAGTCAGGAAGCATTATCCTCATGTTGGTTCACACTGTAACTAGAATATGGAAATTCAAGACTCCTTGCTGTCCTATGTTGCAAATGAGGAAAAGAGAAAATGACAAACAGGAACTAGTTTAGTGGGCAAGACTGAATAACATATATTACTGATGTATATAGAGGGGCAGCAAATACAATCCAGTATTTTGACATTGATGGAAAAATATGTGTGCCTGCCAGAAATCCACAACTCTGCTTGTTTTTCCCCAATCATCCAAATAATAACAGGAACAAGAGGGTTTTCAGCTGCCAGGTATTTCCCCTGCTGTGCAGAATTGGATTCAAAACAAGTCCATTGGGTGCGGAGCTCTGCACCTGAAACATCACCACAAATCTTTACTCAAGCGAGCCCAGCTCTCCTGCAGTCAAGTCAAATAATTTATAGGCATCTTCTTAAACTATTCTTTTAATCTCTTTGATAGGGCTGAGAGTTTTCTCCTTGTGCCTTATTTTCTTCAAGGCCTGTGCCATGAAGTCCAAGACGGATCTGTTTCCTGTGATTCAGCAAAGCTAATCTCCCCTGTTTGTTGTGAAGGCAGAACCTCAGACCACTTCTGACAGCAACAGTTTGAATGTTTGTCGTTGTGGTCTGACATGTTGAACTCTGTCTCGTTTGTTCCTTTTGCAGCTGTCCTCCTATTCTAACTCGTCTCACTCCCAGCACTGAGATGGTGATTAGATTGCGTGTTAGAACATGTTGGCACGCCTTCAGTGACTGTCCGTCCTTATGCAGTCATGGCACAATCCACACCCCTCTTCATCTGCGATCCCTGCGTTCTTCCTCGCTTCACGCTCTATTCTCTTCCCTTCCTCCATATTCATCTGCAACGAAGAGCACGCTTTAGGCCTGCAGTGCTGATTGGGAGGATTAGTGGTGTGTGAGGGACTTTGTCACCAGCTTTCTGGGAAATCCAATTACCGAATATCATAAGCCTTACATGTTTCATACTCTGTTGAATCCCCCTTAAAAATGCATACAGTCATACTCAAAGGGTCAGTGTTTAGCAGCTGTCTCCACCGTGTACTGTAGTCACATCTTCCGGGAGGTGTGGGGCGAGATCGTCTTTTAGAGGATAAGACAAGTTCTGTAGCACTCCTCTCGCCTCTGCATTGCAGCAAATGGTGGACTGCACAAGCCTGTCAGAGAAGGGATTGTTATTTGTTCAACGTGATGGGCTGGGATCTCAGAGCGTGGCTCTTGAGGTGAAGCGAGGGCCAAGGGTTTAGGTCTGTTATCTGCCCACATAGATAGCCCTTAATTGCATGTGTCAAGAAATGACATGCAGTGGACGAGGGCATGCAAAGTGAGATTTCTGCATATATCATGAAACTGATGTCCCCCCATAGGTTATTCATCAAATCTTGCAGCTGTCATCACAACGCTGTTATCTGAACTTTTGAAAATGGCCAATATATTGAACATTTGAACAGCATCCTTGTTCAAACCTTCTGCTCTTTTGCTCTGCATAATGATTTTTGTTGCTCAAACATTTCAGGCATTTCAGTGATGATAAAGAATCACCACATTGTGCAAGTTCTCAATGGCGTGTATGTCTGTTTGACCTGCGCCATGTTTCAGCCCTGTGTGTTGCTGTGTGTTCAAACAAAGCATGATGGTAAGACCTTGAAGGTGAAAATATCTGTCAGAAGGAGATGGAGTTGAGAGCCATTGACTCCTTGGGGATTGTACATCAGCCACTCTCACAAGTACAGGACTATATCATCAAGATGGCAGGTGGAGAGAAGGAGGAGGTGGTGGTTGAAGGCTGCAGAGAAAAAAACAAGAGAGGAAAGAGAATAGTAAATGAACCCCAGTGATAGGAAGGTACAAGCTTGTGGAGCTGCATCTGACCACAGTACCTCTGATCCTCGGGTCAATCTCATATCTGCAGCACACCGTATACTTTACATAGTAATGCAGCATCTCTGATATAAGAGGCATTATTAATGATGAAACAATGGTTCAATAGAAGTAGATTTGTTCCTCATTTTAGTGTTTTCCATCTTAATTTTAATATAGCTGCTGTTAGTCCTTGTTATATTAATATTAGGTGTCTTTTTTAAAAACACGATTATATTAGACATGGTGGCTGAACAAAAACTTAAATTCAATGACATCTCAAAATTGCTCTAAAACATCTTGTTTGATCAGAATATTGAGTCAATTTATAAAGCAGACAATTCTAGTTTGCATAAGTAATCCTTCCATGGCTTTCTCTGGCAAACCAGTAAAGATTTGACAAATAGAATCATATCATGTTATTCAGATGTGACATCTCAGCTTTTAATTCTTCTTTTGTTTGGCCAACATAGCAGAGGTCTGGGCACATCTTATTAGAACTGACGGGGGTTTTAGATCATATGAGCCAATAGTATGGTTTGGGATAAGTGGTTTTCTTACAGATGTCTTTTAGGTCTAATTCTCGAATCTTCAAAGAGAATATAAATCACACTCACTGGAGTTGAATTTTATGCTTTCATACAAATTTCCATAATGTCCTTCTCAATTTGATACACTCCTCAACATCCAGCTCTGACTAAATTTTTTCTCAAAACTAGAATGTGAATTTTGTACTTTGACAAAAATTTCCATTAATTAATTCTCAGATGAAAAAAATGCAATTATTATTTTTAATGCTTTAAAAATTAGTACTGTAAAAATTACAATAAGGTATTATTTATTAGGATATTTGACTTGTTGCCTGATAGCTTGTGTGAGCTTCTTTTCAATTAAAATATAGCATACATTTAAACAAATGTTACTCAAACTCATGTAAAATGTCCATTGCATACAATGCTAATAAATGCCTATCCCATACAGTCTTGCTATAAACTGCAAAGCATTTTAGTTTGCTTATTCTCCTACCATAAAGTGTTGTGCTATGTGTTTTACCACAAGTATGATTAGCAGGGGTGACAAAACGTTATTGTACAGTAAAGTATTAAAATATTTCTCCATAGTTATAGAAGATTCTCTGTATTGTTGCTCACAATATATTTGGATCAAAACTTCTAAGTAAAAAATACTTGACAAATATCTTCACAGATGATCTGTGTTGTAACAATAAGATTATATTTCCTTTAATATTTGATTTGTTCTCCATCCATCCAGACAGGCAGAGGAGAAACAGAGGTTTATATGCTATTCCATTGTGTAGAGCCAGTATTATAGCATTACAGGCAGCCCCTTCTTTGATAGAGACAAACTCATTTGACCCATTAAAGTTACTGGCCAGTAACCTTTTTTGATGTGACTTTTACTAATGTATCTAACAAAGGAGGGAATGTATTGAGTGTTTACAGTCTGCAGTTGTGTGCACTTGGTAGATTCAATAAAACGTATGCATCCATATTGTGTTTATATGTCTTTACATGCCTACAACATAACCTTCTTACAGAAAGACTATTTTATGTGAAGTTTATAGAATGTTTTATAATTTCATAGCATGCATGAGCATCTCAAATAAAAAGTTTAAAATAATAGATACAAAATGAGCTAAAGACTGGTATGACTAGAGACTCCAGTATGCTGGGTTGCTGATCTCTTGGTGGGTGAGTTCCAGGCTAACCAGCCTTGGTGACAGAGGATCCCCAGGCCAAACTCCTTACCTTCCCCATCATCCATCATATACTCCAGCTGTCCAACAGACTGCACATAAATACATAAAAAAGGGTGCATGTACGCATGTGCACACACGTATGTCTATAATGCATGCCCTAGCCCCTTACCCTAACATTAATCATCACAAACAGATGCCTGATCCCAACTTTTACCTCAAAATGAACCTAAATTCAATTCTAGCCTCAATCTATAAACAAAGAAACAAACACACACAGTCGTGTTTGCATCACTTCAAAGACATTACATTGACTCAGATTCATTTCACTTTGCACCATCCACCTGGAACACACTACAAAGCACTTTAAAAATTAATTAATTGGTTACTCTTGGTAAAATCGACCTTTTAACTCTTGTTTATAAACAGCTTTACCCAATTTTTAGTTTAAATAAAGACAAATGATTTAGATTTATCTTACCTCAACCATAACAATTACTTACCTAACCTAACCCTAACCTTAAAAAGAGTTTTGGGGACTTGCTTTTTGTCTCCATAAAAGAGGCAGGTTCCTACAATATGAGTAGGTAAACAGAGACAGAAACAGACACACACCTCTGAACTCAATAGTGAATTACTTTTTTTCCAAACCCAAATAGCAGATGATAGTGGGGATTCCCAACCCAGCAGGGTGTGCACAGGCCAGGAGAGAAATTCAGAGGTCACTTCATTAAAAAATGAATTTTAGCTGCTTTGCTTTGCTTTCATTGGCTTAAATAGACAGTAATACTGTAGTTAGTTTAATACTGAATGATTTACATAGTTTGTTAGCAGTGTGTCTATGACAGCTGGGGTATATGGCTGAAATGTATATCACAATAAAGAATGTTTTTACAATATGAATCTATATCAGTATATGGCAAGTATATGTAAAAATGATAGAAAATGATTAAAAGGTATGTGTTACCAGTCTTTACATACATTAACAACTCATTTTGTTAGATAATTACTGTTTGCTTGGAAACATTCATTTAACAGGTGTTTTATAAAACAATAACATGATCATTGAATTGTAATGTGATTCCACTGAGAGTCAACACACAATAATAATATAGAATTATTGTCCTGGAAATTACAGGATACATATACTGTGCTGTAGGTATAAATCATTAGTACAACAGATCATTTGAAGTGTAAATAGTTGTGAGATTTTGATGCTGTGGGAATAGTAACAGCTTCCTTTAATGTTTCAAGTTGTTAAATCTGGGTTTAGCATTTGAGTAAACAGTTTCAAGCAATCAATAGTTCTGAAACTTTTCACATCAAGAACCCCTGAACTGCCACATGTTAGTCTACTCACCCCCTTTTGATGAGATTTTATCCCAGGGTCCGCCATCTCATAAGATTTTTGCTTTTAGATGTTTTATTAAGGAAAGTGTATGAATCCCATGACCAAAATAGTCATACATTCTGACACTGGCTTACTTATGGATCTAATTATAGTGAAAATACATTATTCCCCTTCTTGTTTGGGACCCTCTGGGGGTCTCTGGACCCTACTTTGAGAACCGCTACTCTATATGACAAGAGCTGATGCAATCCCCCCCAGGGCACTTACAAGCTATCTCCCCGTGACAGCATGCCTCTTCAGTGCAGGACGGGCTGGTCCCGATGTAAGCTGGAGGAAACTGGGGGGAGGAAGGCGGTAAGGGAGAGGGAACCAGCAAGAAGAGCTACAAGGGCCAGAGGGAGAAAGAGACCTAGACACAGGCAAGAAAATGGAGGACATGTGGCTGAGAGGAGAAACAATAGAGCCAAAGAGAGAATGTGGGTTTTATGAAGAAGAATAGGAAAACAGCTAAAGAGATACAATCATCGTTGACATTTACTATTCCCGGCCCCCTTCCCAAGGCTGTGCAAGGCTCTGGCTCATGTGCGGCGAAAGAGCATGGAAGTCCAAATACTTTGAGTGCATGAAAAGGGTTTTTTTTATGAATTAGCCCAGTGTGCCTGCAGGATAACACATATCCCTCTGAACTAGCATTCCAGGCCAGCCATCTCAAGTGATGCATCAGAAATGTAACATCCCTGTAGCACTGCCGAGTGTCCTGATTATAGAAGTGAATGAGGGCGGCACACTGTGTGTGTTTGACCAGTGAACTGAAGATGGGATGCATGGTTCCCTGCAGCAGGAAGGGGGAGGAGGTGGTGGAGGAGGAGGCACGGTTAGCTGCAGAGGAAGGAAAAAAAAAAAGTAGAAGGGAAAATTAGATTGGAGAAGAAGGAAAAGAGGAGAAGCAGATGAGGGAGATATCTTTGTGTTGTTTACCATTCAGTCCTCATGCAGGCCTGTAATCACTCTGTGTTCATGCGCATGGTTGTCTGAGGACTTGTGAGTAAATTAGTATTATTGAAATTCAAAGTGACACTCACTGAGTCACTGAATTATATTAACTGATGTGTTATTCCTTCAGAGTTGGAGACAGGTTCAGACGCTTTATTTCCTCTTGCAGTGTGGCATTTGTTTCATTTTTATTTAATTACCGAGAGGGATGAGACAGAGGCCAGGGCGTTTCTGTGCTGCTCTCTCCCCTGACTGAACTGTGCAGAAGAAGTCCAACACCCATCTCTGCTCCACTGATGCAGTAGGGTGATATTATGGGGGAAACAATCTGAGAGGGGAAAGAGAGAGGCACTCAGGTGGAGAGAGATACTGCCATGCTTGAAGAGGATATATGCTTTGGGGGATGACCAGATGGCTGAGGCACAAGACATGCAACAAAAGGAGAGGTCAAATAAAGTGGTGAGGATAGAAGAGACAGACGACGAGACTTGAAGAGGGAGGGGATCAGTACTGCATGAAGAGACATTTATGGGAGAAAGGGAGTGAAGTGTAAGAATACATGCAAAGTATGTTTATTTGTTTTTTCTTCAAAATGATAATCCAGTTCATGAATGCACATCCATACAGTCTTTTGTGTGCAAATTGTAAGCATTTTTCATGTTTTGAAGTTATTAAGTGATGCTTTCATTAACTTTCCATTTCACTGCAAAGAAACTTTGAAATCCTGCGTTTGACTGGTCAATACTCTCCAACTGATTGCTTTTTTGATGTTTACATTTAAATTTACCAGTATATTCTCTGCTCATTCGTTCTGCTTTCTTGTTATTCACCCTTGACTGAAGGAATTAGAATGTATTAAATTATTAAAAAGTTTATGTTCAACGAATTAGTGAGGTGTCAAATTGGTGCATCTTCTGCCAAATGTAGATCAATTTAAATAATATAGTGATGTTATCCATAAATACATGATCTAGTTTCAAGGACTACTCGCTCATTTCTCACACAACATAGCTTATGATGAGATACAATGCGTCTTTGGCTGGAACAGCAAGTTTCAACCAGTTCAAGCTCATTTTCTCACAGCTGTTTGTACAAGTGATAATTGTAGCTGCTTGGCTAAAGGAAGCATTATTTTTTACTGATGAGATGACACATTTGTTTAATCATCATGATTAGCAGCACTGCTAGTTCCACTTGAAGGTTCCTGGCACTCGCTCTAAGCATCACCTTTAGGCTGTATAAACACCCAAGAAGCCTCAACATGTGCTGTGGCTTGTTAGTGATTAGGAGTGAGAAAACAAATGTATTTCTGGACAGCACAGCTTATGGTACTCCACTGAAATATCAGTAACAAAGCTTCTTTTATTTGTATGTTTTGCTACACTAACTGTGGTCGTATCTATTTATGGCAGCACCACTGCATATGTCTGTGAATGCCAGTCCTACAGCTGTGTAACCTGTCACAAATGATGCTTATGCTGCCAGACTTTGGCGAGGGAGGACGTGGAGAATGGATTTATTGTGAAGAAAGGGGGGGGTGCAGTTCTTGTGGCAAAGGTGTTTAAGATGAATTGCAGGATGCTGGCAGATCTGGTACAGTGAGACAGGTTAGTGCATGACCCCAACACAAAATAGGTCATTGTTTGTGTGTAAGATCCCTATCAAGCTTGCTACTCTGGGAGAATCTACCTAAAGATAATTTTAGATGGCAACGCTCATTGGATCAGTAGAACACGTGGACAAAGAAAAGGGTGCAGTGCAAAGACACTGCATCATTTACAGGGGCAAGATGAGAGAACAAAAGGTGAGGGCAGAGAGCGAGATGGTGCGTGTGTGTGGAGACTATGGGAAGACATATCTGTTACTGAAGCAAGGGTTTTCTTAAAGCTTGTAATAATCAGAGGACAGCTGAGCAGAGAGAAAGAGGCTGCCAGATCTTCTCCCCTAGGAAAGGTTCTGTGTCAGTACTGGCCCAAATTAAGAGGGAGTGCAGAGAAACTGGGCTTCGTAGAGGGCTGGAACTCCTACTGGCTCCCATTCAGTGTGGGAGATTGCACCACTCACCCTGCAGCACTTACCCACAATACTGCTGTCCATCTGTTGATTCACTTATCAAGAAGCTGTGTTGTGAATGTGTGTGTGTGCGTGTGTGTGTGTGTGTGTGTGTGTGTGTGTGCGTGTGTGTGTGTGTGTGCGTGTGCGTGTGTGCCTATGTGTGCGCGCATGCTTGTATGTGAGCATCTCTGTGCGTGTGAGCCTGCCCGTATGTGTGCATGCTGAGAGTGGATGCTTATACCTTGGGAGAGGTGTCTGTACCAGGACAGATAGGGAGGGAATTGAATTAAAAAGGATGAGGCAAATCCCACCAGCAAGTAGATCTCTCATTCACGCAGCAATTGTGCTTAAGAGCCAAATACTCTACGTGAGCACTGTCATGTTGTCCTCTGAGTATCAGGAAGGTTTGCGCATCCTGTAACAATGTTCTTCACAAAGAACGATAAATTCTCACTGGCAGAAAAAAAGGGTATTGTGTGTGCATACGTGTATGTGATTGAATCTTGCATTTGATTCAGATGAAGGTACAAAACACAAACTATCATGTCAGTCAGTGATAGATTTATTTCCAGTTTGGCATCAATAACCTTGGAGAATGCCGACAGTCCTCTCTTAGAGCAGTATTTGGACTGTGAGCTACAGGCTTGAATGGATAGCCTCAGCCAATCAGAAACATATATTTAACGTACAGTAGCTATTACGTGAAATTGGATAAAGCCATCCTTCCTGTCATTCAACCAGTGTGCTGGAATATTCAAAGTGTTTACGGATGTTAAGAATGCTTGATTACCCAGCAGGAACACTTGAGAGTCAATCAGAATAAGTGAACAGCCATTCATGATAGGGTAGGAAGGCAAAACACACCTGTAGCTCTGAATATTAGTTTACACATTAATGGCTTCTGACTGAATGGAAGTTGCTCTGCCTGACAATTTACGCTGTCCCACTAGAGCGCATGATGAATACATCAACAAATGGAAGCGTTTTTGCCTCCGAAGAAGTGTCATCAGATGCACATGATGATTAAAAAAACAAAAAAAAAAGGCAACTTGCTTGTATTGCTGAGATGTTCATTCCCCATAGTGGTTGTTATAGATTTGTTACAGTGAAAAAATATTCAAATGATTTATGTAGCTGTCGCCTCAGATAGTAATTTCACTGAACAGTCTAGTTTTTGCGTAGGGCTGTGATTACTTGTCGAAAGGGGTTGTTATTTCTTTAACAGTAAACCTTGGAGTTCAGATTCGTGTTAGGATGTGATCTCTATCTATAAACATTAACACAATCTTTGCATTTTTGTTTGCTTTCTGTCTTTTATTGTGCTCAGATCTCCTTTGACATTCACAGTTCGCAAAGATACCAAGTATGTAGCTGACACTGACATTGTCAAAAACAAATCTTCTGGGTATAAGGTCATTGAAAGTGAAACTATATTTATTTTTCACTTGAGGCAGAAAGAGTTGTCTTTTTCTCCTCTTTTGTAGGACGTAACTCAAGTAGCGACAGTGCTGCTGTGAGTGCTGCAGTGGGCCATTCACTGTGGATGAGGGAACAGAGCGGTAACTGGTGGGAGCTCTTGGTGGGAGCTGGAGACCTATGGTGAATGCTGTAACAATTCTATCATTTGGCAGCCACTTTCTTACCAATGCAAACACATCAGGGATTTTTGCCAACATCCTGTCACCATGTGAGCCAGGCTATGGTCACATTCATTTTCTTTTTGATGCTGTGCTTGGTGTCCCTTTGTACATTCAGTTTTTTCTGTGGGTAAATTATTGAGATGTAAAGATTGAATGTTAATACCAGGTATAAAATGAGTTTTATGTTGGGATCACATGGGTTGGGTCTGATTTATCTTTAGATTTTTTTCTTCATTAATTAATTCATTGTATCGGATATTAAAGATATTAAAGAACATTTTGAAGTGTGCCCATCACAATTTTGGAAAGCCCATCATATTGCCAATTTTGGTCTGACCACCAGTCCAAACAATTTCAGTTTAACATCACAAAAGACTAAGACAGGCAGTGAATCCTCACAAAGGGCATTTTTGGCATTTACAGTTTAATTTAGTTGTCAATGGTTGCAAAATTATTTTATTTTCAGGCAACTATTGGGTTAATTGACTAATTGGAGATATTAGGAATATAAGCAGGTTTATCTAGAAAACACTTCATTTAACAAAAAAAGAGTTAAGTGTTATATGTTAACTATCTTAACCCAAGGAGCTCTAATTTTCCTAGATACAATTTCCAAAGTATTCATTAAAATCAGGGACTATCTCATCAAAGAATAAGAAAGCAAACCAACAACACTTACATTTTCTGTTTCATTTTATTTCATTTCCCAGGATCTGCTGTCAATGCCTTGTCAAGTGCATTGGGGGTTATTTAGAGGCATATGAACTCTTAATTGGCCATTAGTGGTGGGTCAAACCACCTAATCGATCTAGTACTACCTAAAGTGATGAAGCACACATTTGTGAACATGCATAGTGGTGTTTAGCTGACTCACGTCTTAACACTTGTGTCCTCTGTGCCCTCTGCTCTCCCTGCAGTTTGTTCCCAGTTCTCCCGCGGAGTGTACGCTATCTTCGGATTCTACGACAAGAAGTCCATGAACACCTTGACCTCGTTCTGCGGCGCTCTGCACACCTCCTTCGTCACACCCAGTTACCCTACCGATAATGAGGTGCAGTTTGTCATCCAGATGCGCCCCGCCCTCCGGGGTGCTGTCCTCAGCCTGCTCTCTCACTACAAGTGGCAGAAGTTTGTCTACCTCTACGACACAGACCGAGGTAGGTGACAGCATGGGGCCTTGAGTAAGGACTTAAAGCTTGAATTACAGTGTGGAACCACAGGAAATGTTTCAGTGACTCAGAATAGCAACTGCACACCAGGGTTAGCGGAGGATAGGTTTACCCTGTAATACTTTTGGAAAGCTCTGTAAATGCTTGAACTGTTAACACTGCACTATTAGTTTTGTTGTTATGTAAATCTGAAATATATTAGCTAAATTTAGTAGCATGTAACACTTGTAATAACACATTAGCACTTAAAGAAATGACATGTTATATGAGATCTAACCCTTGGATTCTTCAAACAGTTGAGTGGTTCGTGTCAGTTAATCTTCTGTTAAATCATGTTGATATTGGCTCGTTTTTCATCTGAAATGAGGTATGTCACAGCTGCTACTAAAATGTTTCCCGCTGAAATCAGAGTCTCTGACTGCCTGTGGGGGCTGCTTATTGTGTTGCATCAATGAGGGTTTTGTGCAGTTCCCAGATTGCATTGCCTTGTTGACAATAGACACTGGTTGAATGTGGCAGCTCGCCACGTGTATGACGACCTGTCAACATGTCGAAGTGTTCATTTCTGGGATTTCTAATGTCAAACGAGAAAATGAGCTCATTATCTCACAATAGAGTAATGATCCCCGCCTCCTACAGAAACTTCAATTTGTTCAAACAACACCTAGGCAGGAGAGAAAGATATGTTCAGGATATGACAGACAAAGCCACATTATGTCTTCCTCTTTGAACAGGAACAATATGAGGATGCCAAAAAAGGGTGACTGCATACTCCTCCTGCACTGTACGCAGCAACTTGGATTTGCTATGTTTATTTGCTCATTATAGAAAGGTCCTGACCTGCAGATATGCCTCAAGCAACCCGTCTTCTCTGCAGCATGCTCTCTGCTCTGTTTGGTTCTTTTTTTTTCTGGTCCAGCCTCACACCCCCACCGTTCTCTGTATGTTGCTTTGAGGCAGAATATGGAGAGTGAGCACAGAGTCCTCTGTCTTTGGGTTTCCAGGCCTACAGGGTCCAGAGCTGAGGGCCTTAATCCTCCAAACAGCCTGCAGATAATATGTGGTTAATTAGGGTCACTCTGACTAGAACACTCATTGGATCTTCCCTGCGGATGCTAGCAACCCACACGTCCTTCAGCACAACCAATACTGCCCAGCTACCAGTCCCCATCCCTCTGCTTTTCCTCTTCTCTCTGACAAGTCAGACTGTCTGGGGCAGAGTTGGATGCACAGCGGAGGTGGGGAAAAGAGTCTGAAATACAAAAACAGAAGAGGTGTTAGAGAGAGAAAGAGTGATGACAAACAGACATTTACTTTAAAGAGAGACAGAACGAGCAGAGGGCAACAGAGAGATGGAAAGTGAGGAGGAGGAAGAGGAAACAAAACACCAGTCCAGTCCAGCAATTAAAGCAACAGCAGGTTCATGTGATTTACAGCCTGTTACGTGTGTACAGACAATTCCCTGTGTACAGTACATCCCCATGCAGGAGCCCATGCCAAGCCACTTTTACCTCTCTCCTTACTGCCAGTGGTGTAAGACGATCCCTTATTAGTGGGAGGACATTGGCCCCAGGAGGGGATTAAAGTCGTTTATTGATGCACTCCATCCAGCAGTTTGGGGGGCTTTGACACTTGGCTCATCAAGCAGACAGATGTGTCAGAGAGCCTCTACCTCTGCTTATCAGGTAGTGCAGCTCCCCTGGCAATATGGACACCGACTGCTAGCTAAACCAGAAGGAGTGACAAGGGAAAATATTCTTCAGGGGTGTATGTCCCCCCCCCCATCTCACCCTGCAGCAAATGAAAAATTGACTGGCAGCTTCTTTCGTCTGTATTCAGGCGATAAATCAGATTTGAGTTATTTAACTTTTTTTTTTCTTGTGTTAGTATTGTCTGAGCAAGAGTCCATTATCAGCAGGTATAATGTTTAACATATTCACATTCTTAGATTAAAATATGTACAGTTCAGGCTAATGGGAATGTGATTAGTTTTGGACCAATTAAAAAATTAATCTAATGGTGACAATAGATATAAAGTCATTATAATTTATCAACTGGCCACCATGGATGTCTATAAAACATTAAACTGCAATATAACTGATAGTTGTCACATTTCACTTCACAGAAATGTCACTATTGTGGTAGTAGCAGAGAAAAAGCCAGGGTTACGTGCCCAAAGATAGTACTCTTTATCCTCTGGGGACCATGACTATCTGCACAAAGACTCATGGCAATCCCTCCAATACTTTATATTTCGGTCTGGACCAAAGTTACGTGGACATTGGCTGATATTGAGTCAATGATGTTGGGGGCAAAAAACAGACCTTGACAGACATTCGTACTCTAGTTGCTTGGTGACCTTTAAATAATCTCAACATAAACAAGTGACAAAGATCCAACATATGTACCTATACTGCCTTGTTTGCATGTGCCTCTAACAGATTTCTGATTTTGCAGTTAATAACCAGTGAAGTAAACAAACCCAAATAACAAATGACCCTCGGCTCATAATGTGAGCCACAGGGCACCTGTTGCGACATATTATTTTCTTGAGTGCCTTTTTGCCTTTTCATTTGTGTTTGATAAAAGCATTGATCATACACAATACTGGAAGCAACTTTGCAATTATTCTCCAAACTCTCCTATTAGGGAGGGAAAGCACAGCACCACCGCAAAAAACACGCATTCACTAGCTGAGTTCCATCAAGAGATTTTATTCAGTCAATAGAAAAGATTAATTACAACCACACTATTCATTTGGCTCTGTTATTGGGCTGGCAAAAATGCTTTTAGGCCTTAGTGCAGTGCTTTCAGGCACAGAGTGATGGTCCATATGCTTCAGGCTCAGATGTATTGGAAGGAAATGGAGGCAAATTTGTACCCTAAATGCCAGTATCAGACAGCTGTTTGAAAGCAGACGTTATGATGAAGGAACTGCACTGCAAGCAAATGGAGCCTCTGAAGGCAGTGTTATACCAGTTTAATGAGGGGCTACTCTTCTTTTGTCTGGGGTAATATATTGACAGGGTACCTTATGTGTGTGTGTGTGTGTGTGTGTGTGTGTGTGTGATTTATACTATGTGTGGGTAGAGAGAGATGAAAGATATTATTACTCATTCTTCTCCTAAAAATCACCATCGGATACGACTGGCTAGGAAAAACTGACAATCCCCCTCAACCAAATCCTCTGTGTTCCCAATTTTTAGTTCTCCAACAGTGAATGTAGTTTTTTCGCCCCCCTATCCTTTCAGTTTGCATCAGCAGACGAATTTCCCCTTTAAAAAACTGAAGCTGTATAGGGTGAAGGTAGATGGAGCTTGCCCTTTCTGTTCTGGCGGTCAGGTATGGGCAGATAATTGCCAGGTCTGTGCAGCAGAGACAGATGATTGCAGGCTTTATTGTCTCTCCCAGGCACAATCAACCCTGATTCAGCAATCTCACCTCTACTTGATTTATGAGTCATTCTCTCTTTATTTCTCTCAGTCTCACCCTCTATACCACTTCCTTATACTGTATGTTTTTACCATTCTCTTATGCCCCTTCTTAAGGCATGTCACTGTGATTGTGGTGTTAAGGCGCCGGCGGTCAGTCTTTTCTTCTGTAATACAGTAAGAGCAAAGTTGTCAAATTGGGAAAGAAACAAACCCACATAAATTTGACAACTGAAAACAACTTTGAATGCTCAGAATCTGTTAAATCCTTAACTAGAATATTGGTACTGTTTGTTCCCCAAGACCCACCCACCACTTTTTTGCTAGGCCTGTCAAGCTTTCTGTTATAACATCTGCAGTGATAATGGTAACACATTTACCTCTCATTAATTATTTTTTATTTTATGTTTTAAACAATAGGTCCTTGCTTTCAGACAGAGGTAAAAGCAGACAGAGATCAAAAGAATAAAGAATACTTTGAATGTTACAAGAGAGAAGGCTATTAGAATGAACACATATGAGTGTCTTCATCCTAATAGCAATGAAAATGTAATGCTAGGTACAAATACGACATTAATGGGGCATAGTATAAAAACATAACTTGCAACCCCACAAACTAAGATGGTGTTCAGGCCAATATTAGTACTCATGTTTGGACATGCTAACAATTACAGCTTACATTATAGCCAATAATCCATTCCTTACACTTATGCACATGAGATGTAAATATGACTGATGATGAGTCTTCTGGCAGTGTGAAAGCACTTATATTTTACAATGACAGACATCAGTCAGGAGAGAACAAGGCTAGTGAAATAAGTGGTAAGAGCTGGGGCTGCCACATAAAATTCATGATGGTGCTGTGAGCAACAGGTTTTGAGCCCGTCTCACAATATTCATCGCAACAACAAACGTGTTGATGACATATTAAGAACAATGCTGGGCCTCCTGTCGTCTACTTCCATTTCCTCTACCAATCAATATTCTGAATGTGATACAGTTAGGAAGAAAACGATCCAACACATAACCGCTGCACAGAAAGCACAGAGCTATTTACTTTTATCATTATACTGCTGACAGGTGAAACTACAGTTGAAATAGTGTTCGATGTCATAGCCTCATTATAGCACCAGGAAGTCAAATGCTCTTTGAACAAAAACCTGTCAGGTGGGAGCTGTATTCCAGCATTCAGTAAAAATGTCTACAGGGCATTTCTTTTATTCACTCTGTCAATATTTTCAATGACCCCAACTGCAGCTGATCATCTGAGAGTTGCTGCAGTATTTCTGACCATGATGGGCTTACTATCATTACAAGTAAATATGTGCACATTCTAACCCCCTATACAGTCTCTAAACTGTATATGCAGACATTCTTATGATATTTATTTAAGTTACTCTGTCAGATATATTCAAAAAAGTTTTTAAAAATGTTGATATTATTGTTTTTACAAGGAAGCAATGGCACTATATAAAATGGAGGCATTGAACTGCACCAGAGCTATCCTCAATTTTCTTTCTAAAATAAGTTATTTGCTTCCTTCGTTATCAGTCAAGCAACTATCTCCCAGACAACAGTCTGAACTTAAACCTATATCAAACAGGAAAATTCGGGTTTCTCACTGTAGAAGCAATGATACATTTCTGTTGTTTTTAAACCTAAATCAGCTGATTAAAATTCAATTAAATCCGTCCACCAGAAAAACAAATGCAATATGTCCAAATATAACATTCATTATTTTTCCAGTTACCAAATATATGGTTGCAGATGTAAGTATAAAGAAAAAGTAATGTAATAAAAAGGTAACAAAGCCAGTTAGAGCAGTAAAAAAGGTACTGTACAGTAAAAAACCTCTCATCATACTGATCTATTTGCTCTTAGCTCTCAAATTAAATGTCTGATAATCTGACAACACTAAAAATGTTTGGGAGTTGCAAAACACAAACAGAAAAAAAAGCTGCTGTGTACACAACAGGTTGCCCTTCACACTGTAACCTCATGCATCCTTTTACATTGAAAGGCTGTTTTTTTGTTTTGTTTTTTAAATAATACATTAATGTTTCTGTAAAAAGAACTTTTTAATCATTCAACACATAACCCTTAACCAGACACACCAGACATGTTTTTTTTAGGCAGACACAATTTTACAACTTTGCTGTCAGCAAATTTGCTAGAATTCACAGTATTCATGTCCTTTTTTTGTTTTAAAGGGTCCCTTTTTGTATCGAGGGTCTAGTTGCCTCAGTCAGGAGATCTTGACTGCATGTGACAGAGATGACTGAGTGGAACCAGTGTGACACTGACAGAGGACATGCTCACACTGTGCGTGTGATCTGTAGCACTTCAGTCACATGTAGCAGCGTAGTCTAGACAGTGTGTCTATAATTGATTAGAGCCTTTCAGCAACAATGGATACAGTACTATACTGTTGGCTACCTGTTTTTATTTTGAAAACTTATTGTCCAGCTAATGTGTATTACTTATTACAGTGCAATCATTCAAATTAGTTTAACTTATCTTCCTATTTATCAAATGCTAGGAATAAAACATCTTGAAATAAATCTTTTATGCTTTTCATTATTTTCTATCAATGTTACAATATCAGAAGGTGTCAAATAATGAGGTAAACATATGTAGAAGCTAATGTCAGTTCATGACAGCAAAAAAGTTAACTGCTCCAGTCCGCTAACATTATAGCATTTTTCCATTGATTTGTAGGTAGTCATGCCAAAACATAACTCAAGATGAGCTGGAACACTGCGAGTGTTTTTCCATTATACAACAGGGCAAAGTAAAATAAGTAGTTTAACTGTTGGAGGTGTGCTATCACTGTAGCTGATTCTGCTTGTACTATTACTACCTGTATTATTTCTAATTCATTCTCTGAAATAGTTGCAAATATCTGCATGTCTTATTGTGTCGACTGGTTTTTAGCACCGCTAACAAAGCTCTGCTAATTCAGTTAGGAACACACAGGAATTTCCTGCAAATTATTCACAATAAAAGTTTCTCATTATTTAGACATCTAAAAGCTTTTGATATGAAGCAGTAAAGCAGGAGAAGTTGGGTTTGCATCCACAGTAACTTAACTTGACTCTGATATGGCTGCCTCTCTGCAGGCTTCCAGAAAGCTGGCCAGTGAAAACAAAGCAGGCTTATTTGGAGAGGTGCCTGAAAGAGACGGGAGCTAGGACTGCCTGTTAGAGACACAGGCTGAACTGAAGGGCTGCATAAAGGGCTAATATAAGATAAATAACTTGTTTTTCATTCTGTGAATCATGCAAAACTACTCTAGTGGAGTCCCTGATTAAAAATATAGAGCTGGAAATGAGCATATCAGTCAGTCAATCTTTAAATGTATTTGATTTTTATTTAATAAGGAATTGGGGACAAATGATACCCTCACCTTAAAAATCTGGTCTTTCGCGAAATCACAGCTAAGTACTACCATCTACTGACATAAAAGAGCATAACATTTGGTGGTCCCAAATTTGTTTTTGTTGTCCTTTCAAGACAAACAATAAAATAACTTATTTGTATTTGACTCATAAAATCCATTTGTTTTTGTGAGTATCACACAGGCTACTGATACAGTATCAGGCCCAAAGCATGTTACAAAATGACTGCTGGTGCACAGAATTTCCAGTAAGTAGCTTTAGAGTTGAAAGTATATCAGTTTACTGTAATAAATCAGTCGATTTTTCAGTGGCCAAAAATTATTTGGGCTATCGTTCTGAATTAGCTCTCTTCATTAACTGTATATGAAATCATTTTCTAAATTGACCTTGAGTTAATAGAAAATGTGTTAAACTACATAACTGAAGTGATATGAACTTTGACATGATTTTTATATCAAGAACATTTCAAGTGTGTGTCAAGAGCTTTACTGAAAGAATACAATTATTTAAACCATAAATTGTTACATATTGGTGTAAAAAAAAAACACACAAATATTTGAGTCTTAATAGTATGTTGCACGGAGACTAATTTATCAAATGTTTAGAGTCTCAGGTTGCCTCCAATCCTGTGGGAAAATATCTTGGATGTTTTCTTCAGCTCATCAAGATGCTAAGACTTTTTAAAGAGAATTTTGTTTACTGTCACATGCCATAGCAAAGGTTTAGGTTTATACTAGCTGCTCACTTACTCCACAGCCAACAGTTTGTCTTCTCAATAAACATGCCATTGTATAATTCAGTCATCCTCCGTTCTCCATTTCATGGATAACAGTTCCCTCTTCAGCTGTCTACATTGCTCTTTCCCCTTCTCTTGTTTCTGCCTCTGTCTCCCCTTCTTCCCTTCCTTCTCCATCTGCTCCGCTGCACCACACACACAACTAAAGACGAGGCAGGACTGCACATTTGCTTATGAGCGAGCTCTCCAATAGCAGAGACACAGACAGAGAGAGAGTTAGAGGCGGGGCTGTGCTAGTGGATGTCAGAAGTTATATCAAGCGTAGGGCAGGATATGGCCAGAAAAGGCCTTGAAGGAGGAGGCAGAAAAAGGTGGAATGAAGACAGTCCTGTAGGAGCCTTCGAGATGGTGGCAGTGACACCACAGAGCACAGGCACAAATTGGACAGCGATGGCAAAGGATTAACTAAGCCCATAATACATGATACAGATAGGATGAGATTTTAAATAGATACTAGATATCTAATAGAACTTGGCACCCCCTACTAAGTGATGAAATAGCATTGCTTGAACAGTAATAACTATAGCTTCCTGCAGAATCATGTAATCATGAATATAAAACTTACCAACAACAGCAGTAAAATCAGAAAAGTGATAAGATCACCCTCATTCAGAAGAGCTGCAGCCTCGTTGAAACCTTTTGGTGAGGTCCATCTCAAGTGCAAGCTGAATCAGATGAGCTTTTCTTTTGTGTAGCATGCTCCTTCTGTGTTCACTGAATACATTCTTCAGTGTTGAAAATGAATTGTTGCTGTGCAGTGCTGATGCTCCACAGGTTAAGCTGAGCTTCTGTGTTTCTATCACAGTAGGCATAGCTGCCAGAGACTGTCCTCTATTGCAGTTTTTATCTGACTGTGCCCTTCATCCAGCAGAAACCACCATGCCAAAGTAAACTCAGCTTCCTTAAATTATGTTCCTGTTAAGTCTGACCGTGGTCTCGCTTTGTTTGTGTCCAGTAAATATTCAATTCCTGGGTGTAGGGCGCACATAGCCTCTACTGGTTGGTTATTTCTTTCACTGAATCTCGTTGGCGTTTCTCCCAATGCAGCATCCAGGATACTGAAATACAGTCTTTTGCAATCTGTCAACTCTCCCATTTCTTTCTGACTAACTTTTTTATTGATCACTTAGTCTCTCTGGTGGCTAATTTCTCTTTGTCATTTCTGTGGAGAGGCTGCAGGAAGTTCTGTGGTCTCACTCCTGTAAATTTCTCCCAGCGTGTGTCAAACTGACTATCCTCCACACACACCAGGGCACTTTGGACCAGTCTGACACCAGGGTGGAGGTCAGTGGCTCGTGCTTGGAGTAGAGTATTAGGCCGATCCAGCAAACTCAATATTTGATGTGCCATACAGGCAATGAACTGGAAGCTGTGCTGGGTAATGGCCTTCAAAACCCCTGTGGCCTCAATTTGAACCTCTGTGCCACTGGTTTGGGTGCCTTCGATCTTACGAAGCAGGTGAAGAATGTTGCTAGAGGATTTCATGACCACTGCACTGTAGATAAGTGGCCAGAACACTGATGGTTAAGCAATCGTTGTCCTGTGTAGAGTACAGCTACAGTAGTTTGCCTGAAGTACTTGTAGAGATAGTTGCATACACTGAAAAAGTTCTCCAATGTGTTCTGAGATGACCCTTACCCTAACCATAACCATAACCGTAACCCTAATCCTTGCATGCAATGTTACCAAGTACAGTTGGTGATTAAAGCAGTGCACGCAAGACACTTCCCTCTGTATTTCTCTCTCTCTCTCTCTTTCTAAGAACCTTCTCTGTACTTAACCTAGTATGTTTCAGCTGTGATAAATCCAGTTTAGTCAGTTGCAGACGTTGCATCATATTGTTACAAGTTGCCATGAATAAAAGTCTTTCTCACACTTTTACTCTTATCCACATAGTGAAGCTCAATCGAAATATTCTCACATCTAGTGGGGTCCATCTCCAATTTTACAGTTTCCTAAGAGATTATTTAATTCATGAATTCCAATTATTTAATTTGGTCATTGATCCAATGTGTACGAAGCATTAAAGGGGATGGTGCTAATAATCTTAGCAAGGTCACTGTCCTATTTAAGACTATAGTTTATAATTATGCAGAAAAACATGGCGTTGTCTTTGCAGGAATATTCTATTTCTTTAAACCATATGGCACTTTTTGAAGTTGTGGCAAAAAGGTGTGGGGGCAAGTCATGCAGCAGGAGTAAGCTGGAGGTGGGTGCTAAATTTCAGACAGAAAGGCTTACTTTGGCTGGATTCTTTAAAATGACTTTGATGGTAGTTACCTTACTGCTGTCTCCATGACCTGCCTTGGTCTCTGTAGCTGTGGAGGCAACTGGGTTTCAACTTCGGCCTCCCCAACCAGTTTTGAGACACCCAGAGACACCCAGCCCATGATCGTGGTCTCGACTGGTCCCACTCACCACTTGCAATTAAATGACAACACATTTATTATCAAATTTCAAATGATGATGTAAACTGAAGGTGATACTCATGCTTTTGCACCCTTGTAAAACCACACCTGATCATTGTCCTATATGGGCTTGATAAACAGGTGTTTTAGGTAAATGGGCTAAATTATACTGAGGGTCGAGACTGCACATGTGGTTACCTCCAGCATGGCGGCTCATGTGAGTGGTTGTGTGATGAAATGATTTGCAACCATGCTAATAAGTAGAAATGATCTATCAAGCTGATAATGTTTTGACTACATCAATCAAAGACCACTTGGCTTTGTATTAAATCCTCATAACTCACCTTAGACACTGTAGATCAGCTGTTAAACAGGCACACACGATAACTCCAATCTGGCAAAATTGGCAGGGTGATGTGCCAACAGGGCCAAGAGGCTCGTGAATGGGAGAATTGGATGACTGCACATAGTTAGCCTCATCTCTTCTTGCTCCTGCCAAGCTAGATAGAAAGATAGAAAGACAGAGAGGGGAAGGGAGGGGAGGGGGAGCAGAGTCAGTTACTCTCTAACTAAAGCGAACCTTGCTCCCTATTCTTCAACAGTCCCTCTAATTGGCTATCCAGAGACAGTTGCCTTTGTTCCTAAAAGAGTCAAACAATAAATGTCTCCCGCTGCTCTCCTGGATGCCTTTGATGGCAAAGCAAATCAAGTCTGTCCTTTAATTTGATTGTAGTGTTTGGCATTACTGATACTGTTGTAAACAGCATAGTGAATCAAGTGATACAGTACCAAATATTATGAAGCATAGTCCAAACTCCAGTGATTAAACACATGACAAGACAGACATTAAATGTGGCTTTTGCTTCAACATAACCTGTTAAGAAGGTGTGCAGTGTCTCTTATCTTCTAACCACCTCTGTGTATGTCTAGTAAACCAAAGCAGTATTTTTCCTTGTGATACTGCAGACTATCAGCTGTTTTTCAATTTGTTATGCAAGTAATTTTTACGCCATTCTGACATATTTCACACAAATAATGTCTTGTCAAGTGCAATATTGTCAGCCGCAATTGTTGATTTATACGATTTCTTCACAATGTGAGATAATAAGTGTGAATGCCAGCTCCCTACTGCAACCATGTCTATATCATAGAGAGTGGCTTGTTTCCTTGGCTTTGTGGTCTCATCACAGCCACTATAATGGCACATCAGCTGCACCCAGCTGAGACTTTATAAACACACACACACACACACACACAGGCACACAGACACACACACACACACACACACACACACACACACACACACACAGACACACAAACACACACACGCCTCTTGTGCTTTAGTGGCCCTCTCCTTCACGCCCACTTCATAACAACTAAATTATGCATGCATCAGGAGAATAAATCAGCTTGGACACGCAGACAAGAAAGGGCATATCAGAGAACCCATAAAATGCACAAGAAAAATAATATTAAAGAAATATGGATGAAGCTATGCATCACTGGCACTTCTCTCTCTTTCTATTTTGCACACATAAACCAGTATCACTGGCAAAGTGACAACCCAATATACAGATAGTTCAACCTGCAGGAGACACCTTCGTAATTCAGTAACCCCTTGAAAAACTACGAGTTAAGCACCTGTGCCTTGAAAAAAAAAGGTGATACAAGAGCCATCGTCTGTCACAATAAGCACACAATAAACCTCTATGATCTCTCAGTGTCCTTTTTTAAACTGAACCTGGAATAAAGCCATTTTACCACCTACTCACCACCAGCTTCAGCAGCCATGAAATTACTGCTGGGAGCTTCTTTTTTCCATTATAACAAAATATTCTGGCCTTTGCTTTGAGCAGCCATACTATAGGCTGATTGCTTTAATGTTACACCATGTCACAGGGCCAGTTTATTTGTTAAAGCACCAAATACAACATATATGTCTTTCACCAGCATTAACACAACAGTAAAATAATATTTGGATCTTTTTTTGTTTTTGTTTTTGTGAAAGGTAAGTCAATCTTTTTGTCACTTCTTCCCCATTTTCAGCTGTTTAGCCAAAGCTTTGTAGCACTTAATCAATCCGTGTGTGTGTGTGTGTGTGTGTGTGTGTATGTGCAGATATGTAGCGTGAGTGTGAGGGAGACCAGGGAACAAAGACAGATAGGGAGAGATGAAGAAGCTTTGAAAAGTCTGTGGGTGGATTTTCACAGTGGAAAAGAGCTATTCTCCTCCCTCCTGCATGTATATACTTCTAAAGATACAGACGCATGCTGCTTCTGTTTGATTTGACATGCGCTGTCTTTCTGATTAGGACAACACTTGGCAGTGAAACTGTTTTGGTTATAGGCCTACTGTAAACACCACATCAAAGCCTTGGCTACACACTTTTGGGCAACTTTGGCATTCGCTTCACGGTGGATGCTCCTTCTCTACCATCAGTAGAAACGTTTAAAGCTGCCTTCTCCTGTGGGCAGGGAGAACTGGAGCTCATACTGTAGCTTGAGTTGCTATGACGTACTGCATGTAACATTTTTTCCCCCATTTTAATTTGATATAGCCCTGTTTTTTAGTCGTCATTATCTTCATATTTTAATTGCCACCTCCCTTTAAAGACATTTCATTTGCCATGTTTTTACAACTGCAACTGTATATTTTTTCAATAGAAGTTCAGAGCACAGGTCATATAAACCACAGCCTATTTTATTCAAACTATGGGTCTATGCCAGATGACTAATGAGATGAAATATAAAGCCTTCTTCATCTCCTAGCCCAAGATTTTGATCTCCACTATGCAAACACTGGAGGAATCCTCAGAGCCCTGTGAGCATAATTTAGCCCAAAGGCAAACAGTCACCAGGCCCTAAATATTGTAAGTATTTATTTTGGCTCCCTCAAAAGACAATGGAGACAAAGCATGTTTGGACTATGTATGAACTGGTACATACATACAGATGCAGTTAATGAAGAGTGTCCCTCGCAGCACTGAGGGGTGAAGGCAGTTCTCAACTGTGATTTTTATGACTTCTCCAATTGTTCATTTTGTTGAATCCATGAATGACTCATTCAAACATTATATCACAGTTCAGTTCATTTCTGACTCAATGTTCTATTCTGTATTATATTCTATTAACACAATATAACAAAAGCTTGGTTTGATCCACCATGTTTTTAGCAAACCTTCGAACACATGCACAATTGATCACCTGTCCTAAATAATGAAAACATATGTATGCTATCTGTATTTCAGCACTTCAGTGATATCAAAACACATGATAAAAAATGTAACAAATACATGCTTAAGTGGCTCCTACAGCCCTCATCTTATCTGCACATCATTCACTTTAATTGAAATAGGCCTATGTACAAACTAATGCCAGGAATTTGATCTTTAAAAAGATGTTCCTGACCTTTAATGCCTAACATATAACCCTCTGATAGTGTCTCTTACTTTTTAAAATAAGAAAGAAAAATCAAACCATGCAGAAAATTTACTTTTTTCTTTTCTTTTTTTTATATACTTTGCTCATGTCTGAAGATATCCATCTCTGATATTTCTGCCTCCATATCAGTACAACTAGAATTTCCTGAGTTACATTTTGGAGACAGATATCTAAAAAGCCTGGACAAACATGGATAAATAAAACCAAATACATCTTCATTGCATGATACCACTAGAACTGACTGATATTAAAAAATACAGCCCAATAATACATTTCTTGTAATCTCAGTGAACTGCCCATGTAAGGAAATATTCTATTTCAGCAATGTGCAGCAGCAAGGAAATCACTGTGGTACTGTTACAAATGCATCAGTGTCAACACCTGTAAAGCTCATTTTCCAGCATTCTCTGCAAATGTTCAGTCCTCCTAAACTTGATATCAGGCCAATCACACAATTATGAGTCGAAACCATTATCTTTGTGGTTTCAATCCAGTTCTTTCTGATGCCCTCTGAGACCCTGGACAGTGCTCAGCAGGGCGTTGCGACTCAGCAGAGACCTTCATTTACCAGAGGATTGGCAAGTTTAGAGGGGAGAGCAGTCACATTTACAGTTGGCTCAACGACCACAGCCTTTTTTTCATGCGTGTAGATTTTGATCCTTCTGGAATGAGTGCAGATCGTGTTGTTTGTGCCTTTCAGTTCTTGCTCCTAGCTGTTAGCTGGAAGTATCAGACATTTGTGGTTCTGTTTCATTCAACGAATATTGTAGATTGGCTGATTGTGACTTATTTACTCATATTTATTTGATCATATTAGTAGAGTAGATTTTGGATTGATGTGGATTAGTGTAATCCCAATGATGATACACTGTAATAATACATTGTAATATGTGGTATAGTTGTGTCTCTAAAGCAGACTGTCAGTTGTGGCTAAATACTGAGGTGTATGCTTGGAGAAATTTGCAATAAGGTTTTCTCTGATTTGCCTTGTTAGCCTGAATCAGCTGTGAGATATGAAAAAGGGTTGTGAATAAGAGAGAGAGAGAGATGGAGGCCTGTGACACTCTGCACCGAACCCTAATGAGAGGCAGGGAACCAAAGGAGCTGGGCAATGAGATTAGATGCAACTCAATTCAATTACTGCTGAGCCGCCACGGGTGACGCTTCAAAACTCATCCTGTTAAGATCCGGTTCACAGGCGAAGAAGAGGACTGCAGCTCTCACTCAGGCACTGCACTCTACACTGCCACAACATCTCATTTGCAACAGCTCTGATTTATAAGCACACAGGGCGTCATTAGGCTCCGCTAGGATTTGATAGCAGACTCTGCAATGTTCTGATATAAATTTAAAGGAAAATGCAGAAATAATTGAGTTTTCATCAATAGCAACGGTTTATACACACTGCTACACAAAGTACAGAGTTGTTTCAAGTGTGTGTTATAAATTACACAGCTTTGAGCTTGAACATGTCCCCCCCCTCTCTCTCTCTCTCTCTCTCACACACACACACACACACACACACACACACACACATACATATCTATATATATATATATATATATACATGTATTACATTCAAATCCACTTCACCTTGGTTCGACTTTGACATGCAAGTTTGCAGTCAACAGAAACAGTGTTGTGCTGTGTTTGGATACATAGATGTAATTATTCTAGAAGTTTCCGATATACATATATATTGCACAATGTTTGCAAAAAATGTTTTAAAATGTTTAACAGAGTAGTTATTGGCCCACAGAGCATGCAACATGGACGATCTGATCACAATAGAAATTGGGGTTAGTGTTTTACAACCCATTAACCAAAAAGTTGACCTGCTGGATACACTGAAATAAAAGACATGCAACCAAGCTTGGATTTTGTCCACAACCAGATTGAACACATCCAAAGAGAAAACAGCTCCCTCCAAACCACCATGAAGATCCTCACTAAACAAATGGATATTCTGAGAAAAGAAAAAAAAGGACATTAAAGAAACCTTTAGCTGAGCATTTAGACATGGAGTATGCATGACAACCTGATATTCTCTGGCATACCGGACAAACACATCTGACGACGTAGAAGCTCCCCTCAAAATGCACTCTCAGCTCAAAATCCCTCAGATATTGCAAACAACATAACCATCGTGTTCACAGACTTGGTAAACTGCACCAATAAATGCGCCTGACCCATTATTGCAAAACTGGAACACAACAAACAGACAGGACTCATAAAAAGCAAGGAAAGGGAAGTTAAAGAAACAAAGTTTGGCACTGATGGTCATTTTACCTGAGAAATAAACAATCAGAGGAAAATCCTTTATCCCATCATATAAGAGCATCAAATGAAACAAATAACAGGATACATTGTGGAAAAACTGTACATACAGTAGATGGACAGCCTAAGCCTTTTATTAATCAATTTCCTTCTAAGCAGTATAACATAAAATACTCTTCAATTAATCCTCTAAGTAAAGAGCTCTATTCAAACCCTCCAAACCCAGACAGACAGTTGTCAAAGCTACACACAATCACAGCAACCTTCCTTCTCTGTTTTCCCACTTGCACCCTCCCTCCCCCATTCCCAATTCTATGGTCATCCTCCCCTGTTGTTTTTGTTTTGTATTGTTTACTGGTGTGTTGAAGTCCCTTTGGCTCATGTATCTTTGTCTCATTTCTCTGCCTTTGTTCTATTTCCTGTATCTCTTTGTCTTGTACTACCCACCCAGATACCCACCATATTTACATACTGTACATAACTGCAACAATTTAACAGTCTCTGATTTACCTTTCATTGGCTCAAACATCAAACATCACAGCTGCTTCAAAAACCCACTCATTTCTTCAACTCTGATAGCCTGGTGGAAAACATTCAAAATCAGCTAATTACTATTGACTCGTTGCATGTATGCCCCTCTCTGGCACAACCCAGACTTTCACCTCAACAAATCTCTCCTTCTCTTCAACACACAGGAACAAAAATGAATCACACATCTCCACCATGTATTTCAAGACGACTCATTTATCTAAATTAAAGACCTGATCCAGGGGTATAGGGTCAGTGGGGGAAACTTTCACCAATACCTACAAATGAAATATAATATAAATAATATGAATATAATAAGTACTCCACTCCAACAACCCCAACAAGCAGGATTATATCCAAAAAATATTCTATATCCACCAAAACCCTTCCTTTTATTCACCAATTTCCAATATAGATAACAACATCCACCTCTCTGCCAACCACTGCTCAGTTTGCAGAAACTCATTTGATACAAATCTACTAGTAGTCCAGTGTAAAATCCTCCATCACTCCAAACAAAATGCATGAAATGGGTCTCTCCAACACAGATAAATATTCACTATGCACTCTAGGTACCACCGACGACTACATCCACTCCGTTATGGATGTATCCACTGGTATAACACTTGGTTTAAGGTTGAACTTCCATTAAAACACACAAAACCCACACTGGTTGCCCTCACTATCTTCAAGAAAGTCATCCTTATAAACTTGAGAACCAAAAAAACTGTGAATGTCAATCACTGAATCTTCTCACAGAACATATCAATACATCAATGGAAAAAATAAGGAAACAAGTATTTGAGAACTTGGCTGTTTGCTAATGCCACTAAACCAGCCACATACTCAGACTTACCCATACATACACATGCAGTCATATAAACATCATACACTCAACCTTTCACTGTCATACTGTCTCATATTTAATCCCTTAACACCTCATTATTGATGCTCATTTACAAAGGTAATGACCTACCACCCCTTCCTCTGCCTTTCCTGTGTGCATCTTTTTCTCTTCAACATAATATAATGGGGGTCCATGGCCTAATTTGTGTCAGTTTAGGGGTCCTTCATATGATAAGTTTGAGAACCTCTGCTGTCCACGGTGCTCCAGATCTATTTTGATACTGCAATCAGCTCATCTGGCACCTCAAACACAACATGGGTAAACACAGTGACTGACATAACACACACTAGCAGACACAGAAAACATAGTGTTTGGTAACAGGAAGAATTTCAGTCTTTTGTTTCAGTTCAGTTAATCAATGTGACAATAAACAGTCATACGATTAATAATTACACTAAACCTCCTTCACCTTTAAAGTTATCATTATTATTTATTCCTTTATTTTTAGTAACTTGTTTGCATACTTAATGTTCTATCTTCTGTCATGTTTTATTCATCCCTTCATCCCAACCATATCTGAATGATGGGACTACCCCAGCCTTAGCCTTGGGGGTTTGGGACGGCTTGGATTCAGAGGCCCTGATCCCTGCTAAACCGCTCTCCACATAGAAAGCTACTCATCAGAACCTATTGTAGAAAGCCCTCCTGTAGGGGTGGGGACTGTTATAAAGGGAATATAACCTGCAATAGGTCAACCACCTCACACAGCCCTGATGGTGGTCTGAAGCAGGTGGGACCAAAGAGAACAAGGAAGAGGAGAGTGGAAAAGAGCCAAAAATTATGAATAAAAAAGGATAACACAAGCAAACAATCAAAAATAGCAAGAAGGGAAAGTCAATAAAAATAAATACATAAAGGTCTGCCCTGATCCAGCTGTCCTGACCTAAGCAACCAGGGCTGCCTTCCAAGAGCATTGTAGCTATGTTATACACACACACACACACACACACACACACGCACACACACGCTCATAAGAGGTTGTATCCATTGATCAGCTATAGCTCAAAATGGACTCTGGTCCAGGGAAGGTGACTGGTAGGTGTAAATCTATGCAGACCAGCAACAACAACACATGCATTTTATCTATCGAGTACTATTTATTAGTTTTCTTTGCTGGTAGAGATTAAAAGTGATCAATCAGATTAAGTTTCGCTCAAAGGATTTTGTCCATTTTCAATTCTGAAGTCTAAATCAGGAAACTTTTCTGCTGACTTGAGGAGAAACAGCAGCAAAAGTAATCCATTTCTGGACAGACTATTTACCACTACCAGATTCCATCTCTTAATTTCCATACAAATGTAAAACTAGGCAGGCATGGAATCTTCTGTGAATCTTAAATGAATCCAATTGTTCCCACTCAGTTCAGGGTTTGCCGGAGGAGACGAGCGTCGCACAAATCAGCAATTTCAAAATAAAAGCCCTCAGCGATTCTAATCTGATTGACAGCACGTTGTTCCTCCTCTCACTGAAGAGTTAACATCATTTCTCATTTTCTTGCACCTCCGAAATAAAAATAGGAGATGCACTGTTTTTTATTTTAGACAGAACACTACAGATATTCACAGATAAGGAGTTCAAATCCCCAGAGTTCTCCCCTGAGTGAGTATTTGTGTTTTCTTTTGTTGTGTGAAACATTCTTAGACGTGTTATTATGTATTTCAAGCATTGTAGGAATCAGTGATTGTGATGCAGTAAACAAATAGATACTTGAAGCTCTGAAACAAATACCCACCCTATCATTTTAACCCATATGCATGGCATGTCGAACACCCAATGTGATTAGTGAGTACAAAATGGCTCATTGGCATTTTTTTTTTTTTTTTACCTTTACCAGCCTTACCTTCCACAGTTTTTTTTCCCATACCAACAGAGACCATTCTGACACAGTTAATCTGCATGACATCTCTTAATGTGAGAAGCTTTTATTGTTGGGAAGACTGCCATGCTATCCAGCTGGCTTGTGGTTGTTGGGGTTCTGAGCATATGCCTGAGGAAAATGCACAATGCAATCCAGGTTCTTCAGACCTTCATTCTGTAACTTTTGCTTCAGGTGCAGGAGATGTGAGGAAGTGTAGCACATGAGAGACTCCTGCTGCTGTGCTCATGTAAAAATGATGATACTTCAGAAAAGCTTTTTGTTTTTTTGTAATAGAAAAATTAGTTTTTTCCTCTCACAACTCACAACTACATTATGACAATTTTAAACTATACATGTGCTCCTTCTATATTGTTATTACCTTTCTACATTGTGTCATCTCAGGCCTTGTGATCTGTGCCACCACTCTTAAATAGCTCCGTGACCCAGAGGCCACAAAGGAAACATGTGTACCTTTATACGCCCTCAACATATCTCAACACAGTGTTGTGCTACAAGTTACATTAACAAACTGTTGGCTTAACTCCTCAGAGATGTGACCTGATAACCGTGTTGCCAGATAACCTTGAGGTCTGGCAGGCCAATGTCTCCAGGCAGCATGCCATTGCTCCTCTGGACAGATGACACACTGTGCATCGGTCTTCGCTACTCGCTGTGCCGCTCGCCAAAAGGTCATCTGGTGGAGATGTGGCTATGTGCTGCGGTGGGGGGAAGCACACCAGGAGCGCAGACACACACGGTGCAGCAGTCTCAGAGCATTTATGAGAACTGCTTCTCCGGAAAAAAGGCTACATGGCCATTCAGATGGAATGGAAAAGAAGTGAAATGCAAAAGCAGAGAAATGAAGGAAGTCGTTTTCTTGTTATAGCCGTTGTTGTTTCTTTGGTCTCTATGCTTGCTTTGTTGGCTGTCTGCAGCCGGTTCATAGAGATAAGGTTTTACTGAGAAATGACTCACAGTGAAAAAAAATATATGACTAATGTTTACTTTGCCCACTGCTGTTCAGACAATTTGCATAATACCCAATCACATATTAATCGTCATATAAAATCTGTATATGTCTGAATATGTGCCGGAATTTGCTGTTGCTGCAAGTTTGTTTTTTTTTCATTTTCATTCTCTGTATCAGTTAACCACATGATGAGTGATGAAAAATGAATAGTGTTGCGGAAAAGAAGCTTATTGTACATACAGTGTGCAGTTGCATTGTATTGGCTTAATAAAATATCAGCACTGTGCTTGATTTTCATTAATAACCTTCATGTTCATTCTTGTCTGTTACATTGGAGAAGAGTTAAGCCATTTCTATTTCATCTCGTGCTATGTGCAATACATCCCCCCAGAAATAGGACTATATTACTCATTCAGTGGTATGTCATTTGACCATAGTGTTTCTGAGCGCGCTGTTAAATGAAAATATTTCACGTGTGAATTAATCATTAGAAGGACTCATTCTCCATTCTTCTGGTGGCATAATGATCTCTTTCTACCACTGGCCTGGATGAATCTTTCATTGTCTTTATCTTTAAATGAGTTGGCACAATCCTCCAAGGAGACACGGGCCGGGATGTGTTTCACCGCACTGTCAGAGTTAACATGTGGCTGAGCTAAATGCCATAGTTTAATTGTGCCAGGCGCAATAACATCACCCACTGATCTTTTAATAATATGGAGATACAATTCCTCCTTTCACTTCATTATGATATTGGCTTCTCAACATGCAAATGTAAATTCGCACACAAAGTCTAGACTCTCAACAATATTTCAGCAGGCCTGCAGACTTTGAAATGCTATTTTAGATTGTAATGAGATGGCCTTTAACCTTTGAATTCAAGTAAAAACCTCTCTAGAATAAATTAGCAGCCACTTAATTTTTGCATAATTGTTACTGTGTGCCAGTCCTATTGTGTGTAATCCTCTCTGTCACTCTCTCATTCTCCCTGTATCTCTCTCTCTAGGTTTCTCTATACTGCAGGCCATCATGGAGGCAGCTGTAGCTAACAACTGGCAGGTGACCGCTCGCTCTGTTAGCAGCACAACAGATGCGGCAGAGTTCAAGCGCATCATCGAGGAGATGGACAGGAGGCAGGAGAAGCGTTATGTGATTGACTGCGAGGTGGACAGGATCAACACCATATTAGAACAGGTGAGCCTCAGAGCTGCTGTACATGTGGTCACACGCTTGTAGATTACTTTGCCAAACATTTACACTGTCTATCCAGCCCTCTGCTTAGTTAAATAATTGCCAAGCAAATTCAATTTACAAAATAACAAATATTAAAGGGCCACTTCACTTCAATTTTAAATGCCAAAGTTAATTTACTAGTCATGTTGAGTACTACTCAGCCTGTGAAAACAGTTGTGTAATGTCCTCTGTGTCTCCCACAGAGATATTTTTTCATAAGAAAATTACTCTGCACTTGAGTAAACTTGGGTAAGATTTTGAGACCGGTATTTTTTTATGAGAAACAGGACGTGGAGTACGGTATGAATATAGGAGCACTATGGAAAAGGAAAGCTGGAAAGCTAGCTAATTGCTGTGGTGGTGTATTTATCTGCTAACATGCCAGACAGAGCTGCCAGATCTCATGATCTCACACCACGTATACAGCTTCTTTTTTTTCATGTTCAGATGGGCTGAGGTGCAGAGCAGAACAAAGTTAAGGCAGTTTTACACAGATTGTCTGTGAATGCACCATCATCTACTTGAACCAAAACCGTGCAACAACAAATAATTGTAATGTACATTCTAGTAGATCTGATCATCTATTCAGATTTGACTTCTCTTTGGATAGACCTGAGCCTAAAGTAAGAGAGTGTCACACTTGGTGAGGTGACCTTATGTTTTGAAGAAAAAAAATCATGTAATATCTGGAGGGTAGTGGGTCAGTTTACCAAGAATAATGCTCATCACAATGTTGCCCAGGGAACAAATCTGACTTCAGGCTGAAGAAGCCCTTATGCAACGATGATTTGCATGGAGGAGGAGGAGTTGGTGGAGACCAAAACAAAGCTAAAATGAGAGTGAATATTGTCAGATCAGATTCAACTTCATTTGAATGAAAATGCTGCTCTGTGTCTGCTGGATATGTACACAAGCAACTGTTTGCTAACATGTTGCTGATATATCAACTTTATGATGTAATAGAGTGTCTCATGAGCCCCATAATTATATTGTATTTCTGGAATGCCTCTTTAATTTTAGGAACATTTTAGTCCACAATTAACTCCTTTTTTAAGTTTTTGCACTGCCGCTTATTTCACATGTACATTTTTACAGGTGGCTGATATCTCATTTTGGCACCAAATCCTTTGTTCTCTCTAATTCAAAGTCAGTTTGTGCAACCTCCTAAGAGCTTAACAGTGTGATGAGTTGAATAGAAGGCACAGCAGTAATCCTACCTGTTTGAGGGGTTCGATTTGACACTGTTTGGTTGGTGAGTTGGGGGCCAGGTTGTTTTAAAATCAACATGTTGTGTTGAAGCTGTGCGAGAGCCTGAGGTTGAGAGGTCTGAGCGTGAGCAGCCATTTGGAGAGACCACTGATGATGCAGCCTTTTTAATCCTCTTCTAACAACCCCAAACCCCCTCTGTTCCTCTATCACGTCCACTGCCTGAGGAGGAAATGAAAGGTCCACCAGTCCTTGTAGTAGGGGAAACACAATTACCATGAATAGATGAGTGGCTATTATGCCATGCATCTCCTCTGTTCACTTGCTCTGCACTACCCTATGCTCCTCTGCTTGCTGCCGCTGCCTGCTTATAAGGCAATCAGCTATCGAATTGGATTCTGCTCGTTAACATTCATTTAGATATTGGCTTCTCTCTGCCTCACAATATCCCCTCAACGACTGTTAGTTTCACTTGTTTTTTATGAATCTAATTTGATCCCAGAGTCATAGTTTAAAGTAGAATTGCTTTTAGTATTAATTTGCTGTGTCTAATTTAATTCTTGTGCTGCACATTTTCTCCCTTTACAATTCATGGACTATACTGAGATCTGTTTTCTTTTTGTGCTAAGAATATGCATCACCTTTTAAGAAAAGCTTAGAATATTCATTACAGATCACATGTGAGGCATATTAATGGGTGCGTCTTTAATTGCTCTCTTCCCCCTGCAAACAATAATAAAGATATAGGCAATAATCTTTTTGATGTTCTCTTGTTCCTTCCTTTCCTCCCATTAAGTGGAATGAGACCCTTTCCAGAGGGGTCTCATTCCACTCCTCCACCTCCACCATCATACATGTTTATGTCTAAAGTTTATTTTACCTCGGAAGGGGAAAATAAAGCTTTAACAACAGCTAACCTTCAAAGCAGCAGTATGCTCAATTTTACCCCTTGTTTCAGTGACATCTCAGCGTGAGACTTTTTTTTTCTTTTTTTTTTGAAGTTAATTGAAATAATCTGGCTAGCTCTGCCAATATGGATGAGTCACAGGCATTCAGGGAAGCTGCTGGACTTCACTCTGCAGCTGCCCCCTATTGGGTCATACCATTATACATTGAAACAGGGATAGACTGTCTCCCATGAGGGAAATCACACCAAAAATGGCACCCAGTGGCAGCTATGTGGAAACCTGCTGTGTATACCTGCAGTTATACTTCCATTAACCAAAACAAAAAAACTATAGACAGATAGAGTCTCATCTCTGGAGGATAGGAGTTTGAACTGGAACCTGTGTGCCCAGGCCAGTGTCTGTTTGTCGCAATGTCGACATGTCACTTCAGTGCGTCAAGGTCACTGTCTGCTGAGAGAGGATCATGAGGCAGGACAGATCCAGCTAGCTGATTGCTGGCGGAAATAGGAATCAGCTCAATGGCTTAGTTTTATGATTTCAGTCTGAGTAATCCCACCATAGAACCAATGTCTTTATATCGGCCAATGAAGTTCAGAGCGTAGAGATATCCTGAATGGGCAAGTGTCGAGCCTGCACAATTTGGTACAATTGTTGAACACAAAGAAAACTTTCCATGCTGCTCTTCATTAGCACCACATTTGAACCAGTCACTACTGCTAATGCTTTGATCCAGCCAGGCCCTCGTTGCTGTACTGGTTCACTGCACTGCACTGTATTTCAGTGTTTCCATAATATTCGTGAATGATTAAAGAGTCATCGGCTGGTAGTACATTCATTCATGTCATTAATCATATTACAGTATGATTTAGTGGCATTTACATATTTTGCTACTTTATACTTACTGTATACTCTAATACAAATAAAATATTACATTAAAGGCTGTAGTGCCATGTTTCTGTGCATATTATGATTTTTCATTTAAAACATATGGACTCTAAACCTACTCAATATATCAAGCAATTAAAATGAGCTCAACTTCAATCAGCTACAGAACTGAAATGCTGCTTACATTTTTAATGCATTCATAACGATAATATAACAATCCAATTATATACAGAAAGGGGTCATTCTGTATATTGAGTACTCTTAGATTTTACAAATCTGTATGATATATGGAACATTTTATACTGTGTTATTGCTTTTACATAAAAAAGATATGAATACTTTCTCTACTACTAGAGACATCTCAACAAGGGCTGCAACTAATTATTATTTTCATTATCGTTTTTTTTTCAGTTACCTGATTAACAATTTCGTCTTTGGAAAGTCCAGAAAAATACGAGTTCAAACAATACATTATGTTATGAAATTTAAAAAAATATATAAAACACAGAAAATATGGAAAAGGCTTCAATTAAGAAGCTGGAACCAGCAAATATTTGGCATTTTTTCTTAATGAAACAACCAAAACCATTGTTAAATTAAGATTTTTTTAATTGTATGATAAGTGATTATGACACTTGTTTCCACTTTAGCCTCATCCTGTGCCAAAGTGTGTGAAAACAATTCCTTTAAGTTGATGAAGGATTCATCACGTACACAATAATACTGGATGTGTCTGTTCCTCAGTCATGAGCACACTCAGTTGAATGTCACTTTTATTAGCTCTGTTTATCATTTGACATGAGGTAGAAACACAGTAAGACAAGTGTTTGCATACTGCTGCATCAGGCACAGTTGTGTTTGCTCATATAGGAGCAGAGTGAATCTTCCACCAAATTTGTTCTGGGATGCTGAGGAGAATGCTACACCCGGGCCATTATCATTTTATGCTGTAACAACCACTCAGGATTTATCGCCCATAGGACTTTTCCATCAATACACTGCACTGCAGATAAATTAACCCAATGGCAGTCCTTCCCTTACGACAAAAATGGGAGAGCCTCTGCCAGCTCCGCTTTCTGAATCATATCCGATGAATGTTCTTCATTGTACCATCTAGTTTTACGGTATTAAATGTTTAAAAAAAATGTTTGTGACCATGACAGAAGGGCAGTGTAAGCAAGAACTATGATTGCGTGTAAGTTAATCATCCTTGTATTGCTACCACTTGTCATAATGATGATTTTTCAGAATGTATATTTGTGTGCCTCTCTATCTCTGATCGTATGCAGCTGCATGTGTGTTACACCGTATACTGTACTATATGTGCTCACGCCTAATCTGATCCATCTAGGAGATTGCACATATAGCCTCATCTTTGCCTTCATGCTCCTTCCTGGCCCACTTCCCTCCAGGGAATTCTGAGCTTGAGTCTGCTCAGAGGCAACAACCTGCTCATCACTAGTGTAAAGAGAAAAGGCAAAAAAAAAAAAAAAAAGGCGAAAAAAAAAAAACGGCGTCTGGGACAGGCCCAGGGCATGCAAGCTGTTCAAAGACAGGCAGGCAGTGCGTGCTCTACAGACGCAAAGCACATTTTCATGCAGAAAAAAACAATAAGAAGTGAAAAGGATTCAAAAAAATGGAGAGGTGCATCTGGGGATTTGTTAGAACAACATTCTGCCGCCTGTAGAGGCATGAGGGGTGGCAATATTGTCTTCCCATGGAGAATTGGAGATCCTCCATATCCCTCTCATTGCTCTTGAATGAAGAAAAAAATCCACAGTTGGCCACATTATAGAATCAGAAATCTGTGTTTATCAAATTCAAGACAGGAAAAGAAATCTAATAAGAGGTTGTGGGATACAGTCTGGATTACAGACTGCAAGCAGCAGATAGAAAAATGTCTGCAGTAAAAAGGTCCTCAATCCATGTAAAATACAAACAGGGAGCAACATCAGCGTTGTGTAAACCAGGGGACGAATTTGTATGCTCATGTTACATATTGGCAAGCATAGATATACTGTAACCAGACGTGTTGCAAACTAAAATAACATCAAGATAAAAATGAAAATGCTTTCTGGCACTCTTTGATTTTCTAAAAGATACATCATAAAATCTGCCATATAAACCCTCTCAGGCATTCAAAGCTCCTTGATTACTTTGACTCTGTTTTCTAATAACACTTCCTGGCATGCCTCTCAATTTGTTCTAAAAGATAGAGGAGGACAGAGGGAAGAAAGTGAGCTAATGTCTGATATGAAAGGTGCTCCTGATCCTGAACATTACAGTAGCTTATTGTCCCTGGGCTGCTGAAAGGAGGGGCTGACGGAAATATAGCTGAACCCTTTCTGCTCAATGTAAAGCCGGGGACACGTTGTGCTTTCAAATCCTTAGCACCCACCTTGGATGTTGAGGGCCATTTACCTACTGCGATTATAGAATTAAATGGGATTAAAGTGTTATCATTAAAGAGAAAGTGACCTGTTGACTCCACGACTGAATGTGAGGCTGAGACTGGTGTGCTGGTACTGTGAACATTTACACATGTATTAAGGATATAGTCTTACAATACAGTATGTAAACCACTGAAATGTATCAATCAAAGAAAAATTACACTGATTACCCATTACCTATTTTCAGTGAAAACAGAGCATATTACTGCTTTGAAAGCCAAGATTTGGCACACATACACAAGGGTGTCTCTGCTGCAATGTCAGTGATTCCTTCCTCCTGAGGTGTCAAGTCTCAAATAGTTCTCGTATCTCATAGCAATGATAGATATAATCATCTGAATACGAGTCAGGTGTTTCTAAAATGTTCTGCATTTGGGGGAAGGCCAGTTTTTGTGCTATCTTCAGGGGGCATATATGATGGCTGCCAAGAAAAGCAACTCAGCCACAGCCACTACTGGCTGTTAATTACAGAGTGCTCCACCTAGAGCACTTCTACCAAGAGCCTTGAAGCAGAAATGGAGACCAAATTCCTTCTGTATCAGAGCATACAGTGCTCAGATTCATCCATCTGTCCCATAGTGTGTGAGGTTAAGTACTGTGATACCTCTGCAGCGTCACTGACCCCTGTATAAAATAAAATGTCCATTCACTACAACCTCCCTATGCCCAATTATCCCCCATAAATTCAAGGGCAACATCAAAGCTGTTAGCAAGTTACTCACATTTTATCAGCTGTATTAACATCTTTACATAACATAACATTTATTTTGTGAATTACACAAACTACAAAATTAAACTGTAGGCTGTTACCTATTTAAGTAAATGTGCATGGCAAACCAATATCTGTGCAGTTGAGTGAAGATGGTTTATTAGAAAGAAACTCCTGTATCGTTTTAATTTTAAAAAGTTGGGAAGGTTAATACAGTAAGCACACTTCATTATAGCTACATAGCAGTAGATTATGGCCCAACAGCTAACACTAGCAAATAGTAGATCATAGTTGGAATCACTCAGACATACTTTTGAAAAGACCACATCGATGTCCCTTAATCAGGATCACTGGACACATATAGAGCAGCAGCCTTTCATGTTTGTGAAAATGTAGCTAACATTAGCTCAGCAGCAAGAGCAATTGCTATTAATATTGACAACAACATAGCAGTCACTACCAATAATCTGCTTTTGATTAGAATAATAAAAATAACCTACAAACATAAACATAGTAAACCAGATGTGCTGTCTCTATGTTGCTGCTAAAATTCTTTAAGTTGACTTCAAACAAAATACTGATTAAAATATATCAGTGGCACAGGTAAACCTGTGTGTACAAAGGGAGTACTATCTTTATTGTTATCTTATTTTTTAATTTACATAATTAGCAAAAAATTCTCATTTGTTAAGTTTCTTTAAAAAATATAAAATATACTTGTTATATGTCTAAAATACATTATGTTGCGTATACTTGGAGTACAGTATTTTATACAGTCTCCCTTGTGTATAGTTTTCAATAGATGAATGCCCAATAGATCCGTTCCTGGATCATTATGGCCCAATCACAGATTATACAAATTAGTGCTAAAATGACTAATGGAATAGTCAATCAACAGATAATAAACCGTTTTGAAAACTGATTAAATGTTAAATTCATTCATCAAGGGAAAATACAAAAAAGTAATTATTTTCAGCCTTTTCAGTGTCCAAACTTTCTATTTTACATCATAATTAGTTAGTTAGTTAAGTTAATATCCTTGGGTATGGAGTATCTGTTGGACAAAATTATGACTGACTATGATTATTATGTCATTCACTATAGGATTAATCAGTTCATTTTAAAGATAATAAACAGGTTAGTTAAAAATAAAAAAAGTGTTGTGGTCTCTTTGCTTTTTGGTAGTGCAGTAAGAGGCAAAAAATAATTGCATCATTATCTACTGGTCTTTCAGATGCCTCAGTCAAAGGTATGATATTTACAAACTATAGGGAACCTATCATTTTCAGTCTGCCTCTTCCTGTGTTGCGGCAAACTCCCCAGTAGAAAGGTCAAACTTGGAGGAAAACAGCCTGGTGTTTATCGAAAATGTGGCTGTAGTTTTAAATTTAGGGCTGTCTGTCTAGCGGGCTGAGCCATGACCAGTGTGGATGATGGTGAAGTCAAGGTCATCCTGGTTGTCTGTCCCCATCAGCCTTTAAGGAAAACTCCAGTCTGCAAAAATAGAGGCTCTCCTTCAGCAGCAGAACAAAAGGTGCTGGAGCCAGCTAGTGGATCGATGTGCAAGAGGGTGCACTGTATGAAAAAAGAAGGGAATCATGTTATTGAAGGGGTAGACACACTAAACACATTGCTTCTCTTCAGTGTCACTGGGAAACAGAATAATTGGTGAGTGTGTGTATTTGTATGTTTGTGCTGTAATATAGATTAATAGCAACAGGAATCAATTCAAGGAAAATGGGACGCCAAAAATACAGGATGATAGAAATTTAATGTGTCTGAATATTTTTTGACAGCTAATGCAAAATTAGTTTTCAATCTGTGCTTCTGGCATAAATATCCATTTTAAGCCAAAAATGATGAGCAAAATCATATTAGCATTGTTAAAGTAATCATTCAACATGTTAGGAAATTCACTTATTTTCTTTCTTGGAGTGAGATTAGAAGATTGATACCTCTCTCATGTCCATGCATTAAGTACAGAGCTGGAGTCAGGATTTGATTATTGTAAAATTAGATTTGGTAGATAGAGCAGCATAAAGGTGAAGATAGATAGATTAGCTTAGTTCTGTCAACCCCTTCCAACATTTCTAAAACCCACTAATCAATCTCATGTTTTAAATCCATCCATTTAACAGGGTTTTACCTCTGCTCAACTAGTAACATCTAGCTGTACACACTCAAAACCAATACTTATTCACCCTATCAAGCAACCTGTACCCTGTAATGGTTAAAACCATTTTTCCTCAAGAATCAGTTCCTTGTAACTCCCCTTAAAAAATTGTGCACCATTAATAAAACAAGGTACATATATTAATTAATGAACTTCAGGGTTGATGGTAAATGGATTTTTGGATTGTGGATAGCACTGGGCAAGCTGTTCCACTTGCTTCTATTTATCCATTATTATCTGGTGGTCAGACCACATTACATATTTACTGAAATGAATATATTCTTGTATAAGTATAAATTCATATCCTAGGCAGAAATTAATAACATTTAATCTTTTAACCAGCTTTGGAGGGCAGACATTTTTTCATCCCACTGGGGGGAAATGTTTAGCCTTGATATTAATATTTTGTGTGTGTGCAGTTTGAATTGAATAAATGAGGTATGGCATGTTAAACACTGAGCTTTAGAGGTGTTGGTAGGTATATTGTTGAATTTTAGACAGAATATTGCTGTTCCCCCCATGTTTTCAGTGCTCACATGTTGAACTCCAGCTATGTAGTTTAACATTAATCTTATAATTTCTCTCTCAAAAACAAAGTATATAAGTATATGTTGAATTATGCCTTTTAACGTGTTTCTTTAAACATTTTAGCCTGCTTGTTCTGCTGGAATGTTTTATATATTCCTATTTTGAAGCTGAGAAACTGTTATTGCGGTTAATAGCATATTATTTCTCAAATAAAAAGAAATAAAAGAGAATTATCTCACTATTTAAAGATAGTTATCATGCCCTGCAGTATCTAAGTGTTTTCACAGACGGAGCAGACGGCGGTTCATCGCCACTGCCCATCTCAGGGTATTGCTGTCTGCCTAATTAAGGAGGTTGAGGGGAGAGGTTGGCCGGAGGTTCTGTGTATCCCTGTGTCATCAGTGTCTTGCCGTGCTCCATCCCAAGGTCGCTGCTTGTAGCTGATGCCAGACTGGCTGTGAGCTGCAGGCTGCAGACAGGGGGTGAGGCCTTTCTCTGCCCAGCTCCAGGGCAGGTGTTAGGAGCCTTACGGCCAGAGTCAAGGTTAGCACACGGTGAAGGAACATGCAGCCGTGGGATTTGTCCAAGAAAATGCAGCACAGTTAAAGTCCTAGAGTCGGACTTGTGAACGATTACAATAGAAGTAGCCACGATCTGTCAAGCTCTTATAACACTGCAGCAGAGGTGTTCATGGTGGTTTCTGTCACTTACTCATTAAATACAGATTGATGGGTTCTAAAAGCCAACTCCTGCTATTTCTACTTTATAATCAGCTCATTTTCTCTTTGTTTTTATTTCACTTTCGTGGTTGCTTCCGTCTGTCTGACATCCTGCAGTGCTGGAAGTTTTAAAGCCTTAATGATGTGGAAGTTGTCAGAGAATGTGGACCTAGCGAAGCAGCTTGATAGCATGAGAGAGAGGTTTTGTGTGTTTGTTCTCCATCATGTGTCTCTTATTGTAGGAAACGCTACCAACTTTCTCCCCCTCTGTGAACAACCTTCAGATGTCCCTGAATGAAGGAGAGAAGTGGTTTATTTAATTTAGGAGGGTGCTCAGTCTAAGTAGGGGTAAGATCTAATTGTTTGGTTCCACTGTATAATTGTGCTCCCAGGTCAGCTAAAGTTCAACAGAGCTAAATGAAATATTGTAATTGTAGATGAAATGGTTGAAACTGAAAACGTCCTTCAAAGATTTTTTTTTTCTTTTTCTTTGCTGCCTCAGATGTGAAGATACAAGTTTGCTTTTCATCACTCTCTACTACTCAGCGGGAATGTCGTAAATGATCCACAGAAACAAATATCTGACGTCCCCGGCCTAACACGCACACACAAACAGATGATAAACTGACAGTTTGTTTTTGTGACAGAGCCAGAGCCAGAACATGTGCAAACATGCTGATTTTGCTGTAAACTTGTGTTGCTGTGTTTGTAGAACGCAGATGAAAACTGAGACATGGTTGACAGGTTTCTGCATGGCAGCCACTCAGAAGTCCATCCACAGCATGCTGGAAACTCATAAATAACAGACCTCACAGGCTGAATTGAAAAGCATGTCCAGCATGTAATGCACAGCGAGCCAGGACAATTTAGAGTTTCACTATTGTATTTATATCTGCAAGGCGGAACAAAAGGAAAATGTAGAATAAAAGGCAGCATATGGTAGGTACCACACTGATGGAATGGCTTAGAACACCACTTACTATTTTCAGACAGGCTGCGTGGGTTAAAACATGCTGTTATGCTCCAAAGGTGTGATTTTTTCAAAGCAGAGCGAGATCTACATCTTACTGTCTCACTGTAAATTTCTTTGAAATATTTTTTCCTGTTTTTACCTTCCGTACAGCAGTTGCCGAGGACTCACATCCCTGCATCGTGAATCACTTCAAAGTGAATGGAGTATTCAAGGGTGTTCCACATTGTTTCTGTTTCTCTCTCATTATCAGCTCCTTCTTAATGAACACTTCCTTTCCTTCCTTTTGTTATTCCATATAGGCATCTTCACTTTTGTTTCAACTTTAGTGGCATCCTGCGCTCGCAGGACGCTGCTGCATTTACAGAGATTGTTTTAGCCACTTATATGAGCCACAGCTCTTAGCTCTCATCTCATGGATGGTTTACTGTATCGATGTTTTTCTTCCATAGGTTGTGACCCTGGGGAAGAACAGTCGTGGTTACCACTACATTCTGGCCAATCTTGTGAGTAATGACCGAACCACTCCTTGGGGAGAGAGTGGAACCTGCTTTTGGCTGCACGTGATGGGACTAAGTCTCAGCCATGAACACAAATGTGCATGCACAATAAATGAATTTTGGGCTTTTGTGTGAAATGAGAAAAGAAAAGGCCTGTGTTTTTTCTCTGTATAGGGCTTATTTTGTTTTTCATGTCTTATCAATCACAATCTGGCAGACTACATTGTGTATATGCCTGTGAATTTACTCCTATCAATTTTTAAATTAAAGTAATAAATAAATATCATTTAACCTTTTTAACCACATTTGGAGGACAGACATCCTTCCCCCAATCCCATCCCCACTTGGGGGATGGAAATGTTCATTCAGCCTTGATATTAGCATGAGAGTTTTTAGGTGGAAGCCAGCCCTGCTCTCAGTTGATGATCCCCCGCTGCTGTTTCCCAGACTTTAGAAGATGTGATTAGCTATGCAGCAGGCAGACACATGTCCTTGCACGCCATGACACAATGCTGCACTTAAAAAACAGCAATTTGACCATAAAAAAAAATAACTCCATGTCATGGCTCTAGGGTGAAGAATGAAATTTAAAGGCAGATGGAGGAACAGAGGTTTGTAAAATGCATTAGAAAATGTAGTTTTTTTTAAACATGGAATAAAATCAGAATGAAAGTAGGTCAGCTGGTTCAAGTAAAATATTTTGTCTTCTACTTGATCTGACAAATTCCTCAGTATAAATTGGAAGGTTGTTTGTCTGTAGATGAAGTACACCACAAAGTGTGAAGAGGGATTGTTGCCTCAGTGTAATAGCAAACACATGTTGCCGTCTCATACAGCAAAGAGTTCTTAATAAAATGCACCTTGCACACGGCCAAAATACTGCTAATATTTTGTGGTGTTTAGCCCCAGGTCATACTAAAAAACCTCAAAGAAAAACAAGTTACTTGAGCCTTCTCCTCCCCCACTTTCCTTTTGTCTCATCTCAGGGATTTTCTAATGTGAGCTTGGACAAAGTCTTCGCCGGTGGAGCCAACATTTCAGGGTTTCAGATAGTCAACCCTGAGAACCCGATTGTGCAGCAGTTTATGCAGCGCTGGGAGCGGCTAGATGAAAGAGAATTCCCAGAAGCCCGAAACACTCCGCTGAAGGTACTTTGCTTGCGAGGCCTTTCATTGTGCATGCAGAATACAACGATCACACCCTCTGAAGAGTTCTTTATCAGTTCTTCCCCTCCTCTCATCCTCTGTTTGCCTTTGTCATTCTCTCTTCCTCCCACCCCTCGCTTCCTCCTCTTTGCTTTGCATCCATCCCAGCAATCAATATATTGATAGGCAGTGCAAGGCAAGGTTATATCGTAGCTTCAATTTACATCTAATTAAACAATGATCAAGAAAGAAATGGATTTTGAATGGCATTTAATTAGATTTTGTCATGGTGCAATGGTCAACAAACAAGTTGCCCAACCCTCAGTGGTGGAAAGGTCAGGCTAAGTTGGAGGGGAAGTGCGTGGGAGATAAAATCACGCATTAATGCTCTAGTCTGCAGTAAAAGTTTTGAAAGAGGTCCTGACCACTAGACAAGCCCTGGCTTTTCTAATCAAATCTGTCTAATCAGACTATTTTTATCACAAGCAAGGCGTCAGAGAATGCTCCCATCCCACCCACACTGACCTGACCCCGAGGCACTCAGATAAACGAGTTGATACTGCCAGAATTTTCATTGAGATTGTCTCATTATAAAACTTGCACAGAACAATTTGAAAGATAATCATATAAAAGCTATAGTGGCTATTTGTCATTATTCATATTAATAAAAAGAACATTACACAACCATTGCACAGTATAAATACATTTCATCTTAAGGAACCTGTGATGGCTTTAATACAAAAAACAGTTTGATTCCTTAATATATCTTTATCTCTCTCACCACATGTTTGTCTCACTGTGTGTTTTGGTATTTTTTGGGTGTTTTACAGTACACTTCAGCTCTGACCCATGATGCCATCCTGGTGATAGCAGAGGCCTTCAGGTACCTGCGGCGCCAACGAGTGGATGTTTCTCGCCGGGGCAGCGCTGGAGACTGTCTAGCCAATCCTGCTGTACCTTGGAGCCAAGGCATCGACATCGAGAGAGCTCTCAAAACGGTAGGGGGGTGGTGGGAAATGAAAAGAGAGAGAGAGAGAGAGAGAGAGAGAGAGGGAGAGAGAGAGAGAGAAAGAGAGAGAGAGAGAGAGAGAGACAGAGAGAGAGAGAGAGAGAGAGAGAGAGAGTGGCAAGCTGATAAGTAAGAAAAGGCTGGAAGAAGTGAAGCAGAGATAGCGCGTGAGAGTGTGATAAAGATGGAAAGTGACAGAGAGAAAGGAAGAGAGTGCAGAGCTGTTCTCCTCCCTCTGCCTCCAGATATCTCTGCACAGAGCTCACTCAAATCCAGGCCTTCATTACCATAAAACTACATCTTTTATTAAAGCGTATCCAGTTCATCATTTGATTAACAGACTAAGCGCACTCCAGTAGCTCCATGGACATGAGCACCTTAATACCAGCTATATGCAGTATGCAAAGTGAATGCTATTACACATTACCCTGTATATGTCTGTCTGTCTGTCTGTCTGTCTATGTCACATGGCAGGTCCAAGTGCAGGGTATGACTGGGAACATCCAGTTTGACAACTATGGCCGCAGGACCAACTACACCATAGATTGTTATGAGATGAAAACAGGTGGGCCAAGGAAGGTAAGATAGAGCAAGTGACCTCCATCCGTTTCCATCCATCAACTGTCAAATCCAGACCTGATCAAAAATCCTGGTCCTTATCAAAACACAGTATACAGCTGGCACATGTCATGGTTTGGTTCATTACTTGTCAAAATCATGGAATTGGGCCAACGTGTAATTTTGTATGATTTATTGATAATCTGTACCAAAGAACAGAACTCAGTGAATATTAACCCCATGTTTAGGCGTGCCAAGATTTTGCCCTAAATCTTTTTGGATGATCGTGTGACATTTTCAAACAAGCCCACACCTCCATTTATTAAAGTGCAAAGGGCTTTTGTGGTGATGTGGGACCAGCAGAGCTGAAAGGACAGTGCAGAGTAATGCTGATTGCTTTTCTCTACCTCTGTTAGGTAGCAGCACTGATGAGCTATGCCAAGCATTACAAGCCTCACAAATCGCACACAGTCTGCAATCTGATAGCTAAAACTGTCCTATCAAAAGAATGATATAAGACTATTTCTGTGTCGGGGTATAGCACAGACATGATTTTTGGTCCTCTCCTGACAGTAATTACCATTCAAATAACCAATTACTATAAAGGGGATCCAAGAATTCCTCTGGCTCCTCTTGAAAACGGTAATTCCCATGGTACATTCACATTATAACCGGTACCATATGATGACCTCTGGTTTTATTTTAACCTCAGAGAGTTCCAAGAGACAGCTGTGAATTTCTCGTTAGCTGGATAAGTGTAGGCTCAGTTTGATATGATGCTTGATTATGCTGCTTGCCTCACAGCCCACACTTCAATTAGCATCACATGGCCTTCACAGCCATCCCCACAAAGCCAAACAGAGAGGAGAGAAATGGGGAGAGGGATGGAGAGAGGGGAAAAAGGAGGTCAGGGGGAGAGAGTGAGGGAGCAAGGGAAAATGAGACAAGCCGGGCAGCAGTTTGTCAGGAACTGGAGCCCCAGTCACCCCAGTGACAGTTAGAGGATGAGGGTTCTTAGCTGTGACTGTCACAAGTGATGTATGGGCTGATATCTGTCCCAGCTGCTAAGGGTGACATCAGGACTTTGCCTCTGGAGCAGCACTCTATGACACAGCTCCACACGGCTTCGTCCCCCAAACGGCACTTCTCAAATACCCTATCACTGTCAGACAAGACGGGGGGAATAAACATTTAGAGCTTTCAACGGTCTGGCAAGTGCACTAACTATATCCACAACTGTAACCACAGTTTGGAGTTTTAAGTTAGAGAAGTTTGCTGCTTTCTAGCGCCTCCACTTGGTGTTTTAAAAACTGTGCAGTCTTGTACACCTGTCTGGCCCAGACATTTAAAGATCTGAGGGGGAAAAAATGCAGACCAGATGTGAAGGGAAAAATCCTAGCCAGCAACAGTTAGACTATTGGCAGCAACATATGCAACACGTTTCATCGTGAGCCAGACCAGCCCTTATTTCAGATGGGCAAACAAACACTTGACATCGGTTTGACTTAAGCATCTGTACAGCAGAAAACAGAGCAAATGCAATGGCAGGACTTTGTAGAAGAAACTGTGGAGCCACTGGAATATTATGCTAAATTATTAAATGTGTATGCAGTTCACAGGCCTGAATATCAATTATTTACCGTAAAACCTGGGAAGCTGAAGGTGGGAGGGATTGAAGTTGTCTGCCGTATGCTCGTCTGCTGCATTTTAGCAATTTAGTTCCTGCACAGTTTGCTGTTTGAACTATGGATGACAAAATCAAAAAACTAAAGTATATTTTCATAATAGCTGTGATCATGATGCTATGCATGCTGAATGTAGAAATACCAACTTGTTGTGTATTCCATGCTGTGCCACTTCTATTGTTTTAGTATTCTGCTCGTTCACTGCTATTTTGGTCGAACTTCAGCAGGCCTCTGGGAAATGCAGTGTTGTTTTAATGAGCCCTGCACCCTGGCAGTTCCCAGAAGTGTCTCTGCTATACTGTATGCTCACTTACATATCGTCTGAGGGCTAGAATGCTTAGTTCAAAAGACTGCGGCATCACTAACCACTGTCTTCTCTTTGCAGATTGGGTACTGGAACGAGTACACGCGATTTGTAAATATTATGGACCCGCAGGTCACCAACGACTCCTCAGTGGAAAACCGAACGATTGTGGTCACTACTATTATGGTACACTTTCCATGCAGTTTTAAATGTTTCACGTATTCTGCCACTCAAGGTCATGGTGTTGATTCCAATGAGTGATACATTCTGTCCTGGGCGGGTAGAACCACATCTTTTTTGTGTTGCTTTCCATCCACTCACTACACGTTGAAACAGTCAATCCGAAACAAGGGGAGTGTTTCAACTGTATCCGTGTGGGTGTCAAAGCATTTTGATTTTCCATACTTCAGTGGCCTGTCGTAGCAGTGACATCACAATAATGGTATAAATGATAATGGTTGACTCCATCAATTACAAAAGCATACAAACGCATACGTAAGTAGACCTGTCTGTCCTCATCAAGTAAATGTTCAATGACACTTGGGATAGACTGGCCGAAGAATGACTAGAGGATGATACTGCAATGGTTTCTTCAGCCGGGCAAAGCAAAATAATCAGTGTTGGAGGAGGGATAAGAGGGGGCGGTAATTTTCCTGGTTATCCCCTCTCCAATCTATTTTGTATTGTTCCTCCACGTGTTCTGTGTTGAAGTATAACCTCTAATCAGCACATCAGGAAGCAGCATCAGGAAGGATCATTTTCTGGGCATTTTTCAATGCCATCCTGGCAAACTATGACAAACAAACAAACAAAACATTTTATTTTTATCTGTGTTTACTCAGCTAAATGTTTTAGGTCTATGGGATAGCTTCCATTGCAAATAGATTTGCTGACTGTGTAATGGCATTATAATTACCTGATGCAGCACCTCGTTCTGTGCAAACAAACATTTTAAATGCTAAAGAAAAATGTTTGGAAAGCGATAAGAATCTCTGCTGTTTGTGCACAGTTAGATTTCTATTTGTATTCCAAGGCATAAGCCAGCGTCACTCAATAGCAAGTGGAAACATTTAACGCGTCTAGATGAGGAATACAGTCATGAGGTAAACATGTGTTAACTGGAGGAAAACACTGAATGGATCCAAGGTGAGGGGATACGTTCAGCACAGAACAAACAAACCATTGCTCTCCTACTTGCACTCTAATTGTGTGTGGCTGTAATGACAATGCCTGCTCTCCTGAGCGGTCCTATTGTTTGATAATGATGATGTGCTCAGTAAGAGAAAAGACAAGCTGCACCAGCGTTTTGAAAAGGAGAGGAAAACTAGCACGCTCCCGCTCTCCTGATGTAATTATTTTATTTATGGAGTATTTTTGCACTTTTTCTGGATAGCAAATAACAGCTCTTGTTCTTTTATTTCTTATTTATTTATTTATTTATTTATTTATGTTTGGAATGAAACAGCCTTTAACTGCGCATTGGTGCAATGTGCCTGAATATGTTGAGATAGTATGGGCACTCTCTGATCCCTCTCCTGTCACTGGCATTTACTTATGAAACCCATCCCCATTCCCATCCCCACCCACCTCTGAGCTGACCCACACCTTGCCTACCAATGACTCCCAGCCCTATTAAAATAGTCATGGCCCTCTGTTCTCTCCTACAGAAAAAACAAAACTCTGCTCTCCCTTAATTTAACCCTTCCTTTATGCACCCTTGGGTTCAAAATGGGTTGTCTGAATTGGGCTTGGTGTCTGCTGGCTGCCACGGCTTGATGCAAGCAGTGTGACCACATGATCACGTTGCTGATATCAGTGCATATTTGTGCATTTGCGGGGCATCATCTGTGTATGCATGACTGCATGGATGTGGTCATAGCAGCTTATAATATCTTGAATCTGTGTGTGTGTTCAATGTGTGGGTGTGTGGGTGGGTAGGTGGGTGTGTGCGAGTGCGTGCGTGCGTGCGATTGTGTGTGCACGGGCAGAAATGAGCGCATGTATGCATATTTCTGTATAATTGAATGTGTGCTAGGGCATGGGAGTGAATAAACCAGCGTGTGTTTGAATCAACAGGAAGCTCCTTATGTGATGTACAAGAAAAATTATATGCATCTGGAGGGGAATGACAGATATGAAGGCTACTGCGTCGATTTAGCATCTGAGATTGCCAAACATGTTGGAATTAAGTACAAACTGTCTATAGTAATGGATGGGAAGTACGGAGCCCGAGACCCCGAGACCAAGGCGTGGAACGGGATGGTGGGTGAACTGGTCTATGGGGTGAGTACTGGGAGCCTCGTTTTCGCTGATTACATGACAGTTTGCAAGGAACTTCAACATGAGAGGAGATCTCATTTTTCTGTCTTAAGGTTATCACCAACTCGTTGTGAACTCATCAGCTCTTGCCCAGTTCAAAGTCTAATGCTGTCTCAGGAAGCTCAGCTGTGAGTGAATTTGTCAAATGCAGCCTCAAGCATTGGGGAGTTGGTGATCATCTTGAGACGGAGAAAATGAAATCATTTCTCAGTGCTGTTCATTGCAATTAATCTTTCTTGCTTAGCCTAGAAAGCTCTCTCTCTTACAGACGCAAACAGAGGTAGGTACATGAAAACAATGAGTCCATATGGCAAACACACTGTAATCACTTTGATGAATGAAAGATTGTATGCCTTTGAAGTGATTGTGTAATTATGTCCAATGTTTGATGTGTATGATGAATATGCCACATTGTAAATTCACAGCTGAGAAAATCTGCTTTCGAATCAACAGCTAAATGGTGGTTTGCGGTTAGGAACAACAAGATCCATATGTGTTGTGCTCCATAAAGGTTGAACCTCTCACATTAGCAAAGGGTCATGCCGTGTTTTACATCTGACAGAGTGAGCAGGCTCTCGCAACACCCCGAGCATTCCAAAATTACCCCCCTTCCCCACCTTTCTCCACAATAGTTGAACAGGGGCCAAATACAAAATGCATGAGCGTTAGGCTTTCTCATCTGTTCAATTTCCCAACTATCAGCCTGAGAGATTGCCTGGTTTGATGTGCTATTGCCACCAAATTATCTTTCAAATGGGAAAAGTCCACTCCCTGCAGATGGAAGGTGAAAAAAATATCCTCAATCACATTGCTGTCAAGTCTTTCCAGGCCTGTTTACAGCAGGTGGGCCAGGACTAATACTTTTGTACATTTTGACCTTTTGACCAGTAAATTAATTTGATTTTAATTGTCTTTTAAAGGTTAGGCCCGAGGCTGCTCTTTATTGCTTTGTTTCGCACAGCATTGATTGAGTGCTGGTTACGCCTGCACGAGGATTAAATGGTTATAGCCCTTCACAATGTTGTGTTGACAGGGTAAAGAAAACAGTCATGTTTATTGCATCTATTTGTGTTGCTCCTAGTTTGACCTTGTTAAAAAAAAAAGTCTCTGCTTGTGCCTGCGTCAATCCAATGTTTTCTCAATTTCGACACAAAAAAAGACAATAGAGCACAATGCAAATAATTTTCCTTCACGAAGCGGCTCCTTTGAAGAGAAGCATTTATTTAATTAATCACATACACACACGCTGCAGTAACACTGTCTAATGTGATTAATTATTTTCTTCTGCTTTTACAAAGAAACCCATTGTGATTTCCAAAAAGGCAGCACCACCTCCATGGATGTGTTTAGATAATATAATGTGATTGAAGCAGCAGAGCAAAGGAGGAAGATAAAGAGAAACAGCTTGGGAAAAAAAAGGCTAATGCCAGAATAAGCTGTGTTTGGGAAATCCAGCCTACTGAATGGCATGTGATTAAGTCTGCACAGCCACAGCTTGCTATTTTCTGTACAGCAGCCTTTTAACATTGTGGTATTTAAATCACTGCCAATTATTAACACAGGTTACTCTCTGAAAGCAGCTTTTTAAGGATATCGTACATCTTTGCATTTTAAGGCAAAAAAATTAAGTTACTTAAACAGGAAAAGTTATAGTGAGATATACTCTGAAACAGCTTGTACTTCAAAATTGCTCAACTTATTTATTTTTTCCCCTCTGTATCTCCTTGGGTCCCGATTAAGGAAGCATTTGGTCAAACATGACTCAAATCACCCATCTGCTTTGGTGGATTTTTTTTCCAAGCTGTCTCTGAAAGTCTTGCAGTGCCTCCATGAGCTTTCCCTTCTTTCTACCTCCCACAATGTGGCCACATTTCAGTAAAAACTTTGATTAATTTAACAGTATGAATCTCAGATGTATTAGCTGCCATCCCAGGTCATAACACTGTGAAATGCTCTATTTTTCCCGAGTGTGTGTGTGTGTGTGTGTGTGTGTGTGTGTGTGTGCTATGTGTTTTTCAGCCTGCCTTCAAATGTCGCAGTCGGTGGTTTGTTTGTTATAATCATATGTAAAATGTGTGATAACAACATCCTTTTATATTCCCTCTCTCTCCTCTAGCTAACGATCAGCTCCAGTCATTTACACACACACATGCGCATGCTCGCGCACACACATATACACATTTAAAATGAGTCTTTATGCAGGTCATAACTAATGCTTGCTGTGCATGTCCCTGTTTCCAGAGAGCAGATATAGCTGTTGCACCTCTCACCATTACTCTGGTTCGAGAGGAGGTGATAGACTTTTCCAAGCCATTTATGAGCTTGGGCATCTCCATTATGATAAAGAAGCCCCAAAAGTCCAAGCCTGGCGTTTTCTCCTTCCTGGACCCACTGGCCTATGAGATCTGGATGTGTATTGTATTTGCCTATATTGGGGTGAGCGTGGTTCTGTTCCTGGTCAGTCGATTCAGTCCTTATGAGTGGAATCTTGAGGAACAGGATGAGACCAAAGACCCACAGACACCACCTGATCCTCCCAATGACTTTGGCATCTTCAATTCCCTCTGGTTTTCTCTGGGCGCCTTCATGCAGCAGGGCTGTGACATATCTCCCAGGTGGGTCAGCTCCAAATAACACCAGGACTGGACAGCAGTGCAGAATAGAAAAATATAGGCTACATGAAATTTTATCTCTGTGTTATGAGATGTGTTCTTAATAGGTACAAAGAGTCACCCAAGCATGTCTTTTTCCTTTAGGCATTCATATTTATTGCCATTACTATAAGTGTAATTGATTTTGTCAGTTTTTGCTGAAATGATCATTATTAAAAAGCTTTTGTCAATACTTTCTTCAGGCTATGAAATGAACTTTGATCCTGATTGTTTCACAGCTATTTAAAGGCTTGGATTAGAGTACATTTTCTACAATTTGTACTACTTTCGTTGGAAATGTTGTTGCTGTTAGGATGCTGCAAACACAACTGGTAGATCTTAGCAGATGATAGGCACCACATGTCACCAAGTAATTACATTCCTTGTTTCCCTGTCATCCCCCGCCCTCTCTCAGGTCTCTGTCAGGCCGTATCGTTGGTGGTGTGTGGTGGTTCTTCACCCTCATCATCATCTCCTCCTACACAGCCAACCTGGCTGCCTTCTTAACAGTGGAGAGGATGGTCTCTCCTATAGAAAGTGCAGAAGATCTGGCCAAGCAGACAGAGATAGCATATGGCACTCTGGACTCAGGCTCCACAAAGGAGTTTTTTAGGGTGAGTCATGCAACAGTTTGGTTTCACACACGCACACACACGCACACCAACTGACTAATCAGCAAGTGGCTCTTTTACTTTCATCTCAAAAAGACCCAAGCATTTTGCACATCAGGTCTGTTGAACCATAAAAAGATTTTTAAATTCCTTGATGAACTCCTCCTTGCAGGATTTCCATTTTATACCTTTAAAGCAACATTCTTGACCTGCACAAGATTGCTCCAAATGAGGCATGTTGACAGCGAAGCAGTTCTTGAACTCTCATGACATGAACGTGAAATTTATGCGGCAGTACTGCAGCGTGCAACCTTGAGGCACTGGGGCTGTCAGCAGAAAGTGTGATAACAACGTGGAAGACTCAGAGGTGATAAAAACAGGAGGCCAATCAAAGGAACCACATCAGGCTCAAACTCAGAGGGGTCAGCTCATGAAATATAATTAGCTAGCTGGCCATGGCTGGCAAATTGGACCTGATGAAGAAGAGCCCTGTAGGTCAAACAGAGCAGTCTGAAAGACGGTTCAGATGGAATAAGCAATATGTCCAATGGCATGAGGGACTAGCCTAGCAATTAAGGCATAAATTAACTAAAATCTGCAGCGAGAGTGTGTTAATGAAAGCCCAGCACATGCTTGCTATGGAAGCAGTTTAACAGCCCTGCATATTTCATTCTGAAATTCATAGATGTCTTTGCTTTTGGCATGGCTACATCGCTAGTCCAATCCTTTGCATTTGCAGCGCAATAAGTTGAAAAAGAATTAATGAAACAGCACTGTGCCGGTGATGACGAAAAGGCAATATTACAGTCTTTTATCTTACACTCCCTCATTACTCATCAGCAGGAAAGAAACAATTCATATGTTTCACAGCTGCAGCCTGTTGGCAGAAAGAGCAATTCATTTGTGTTACCCCTGGGTTGAAATGCTCAGAACAACAAAATGCACAATCAAATATGCAATCTTTTTTTTCAGACAAAGAAGGACGAGATACAGTGTGCAATGTTACATTTTTAAAAGACTTTTGTTTTAAGTCTGTAAACTGTCAGGAGACAGTTGTAAAAAAAGGACTATGAAGATAATATATCCTGGGAAACATGGCATGTGACGTGTATGACAGCAACACATTATTCTCCGTGGAGCAACTCACAAAACCTGTCATCACTTTTCCTTTCATCAGAGTTGCAGCACAGGTGTATACACAGTGCTGTATATGTCTTTGTGTCACAGAGTTGATGGATGCCAATTACAGATTAGGTTTCTAGCTTGACAATAGAACCACCTCAGATCTGCAGGTAGAACAATCTTAGAGGTAGTCGGGGACTCGCAGTTTTCTTGTGTTCTGTATAATGAGTGTCCTAGTTACATCCTCAAGTCTTCAAATAAGAAATGACATGTGTGAGCTGCTATTCCAAGGGACTTTTAATTAAAGCTGTAGAGGGCTGACAAGGAAAAAAACACACTGATTAATAGGAGTTCAAGTTCTATTTCAGATCTGTTTTTCAGGAAATACATTCAGGCTTAATTAGACCCATACGGCATCAGCCAGCTGGAAATTTTAAATCGAGTCCGATGTTTCAAACAAGACATATGCCATCTTCTCTGACACCCCTGGCTTTAATATTTGATGATTTCACCTGGTTTATTTTACAAAGCTGCCTGAGAAATAGAGCAAAGTTAAATAAGATAACAAAGATAAGACAAAAAGTAAGACGCAGCAATACAAATTCTGAGCTACCAAATAAACAAAGAGAACATAGAGTATATACATACAATATTATATATGTTGTACTTTCTCTTTGTTTATGTTTAGATTTATATTTTAATAAATCCCTAATGAAAGACTGAATTAAAACCATTGTCTATAATCAGTCTTGATGTACTGTAAGTCCATTTCTTGAACCCTTAAGCTAGTCAAATGGCTATTGTGTCTGAAAAATGGGTAGTATTCACAGCATTGTCTGTGTCTTCATTTGGTGTTGGGAATGAGTCGAAGCTGTGCAGGAATTTTCAAAAGGAGAGGCGCTTGTATAGATCCCCCAGAAACTCCTGGTTCTGATGCTCACAACCAACTAGGACAGCTGGCCTGGGAGCCCGTTGACGTGCCCAGCGGAAGACTGAATGGCTCTAGGCGCTTGGCAGTGTGTCTCAACCCACTCTTGGCTCCTCTTCCCTAGACTACCCTGCTTGTTTGGGCACCCTCTCTCCTCTGTCTTCAGCCTGTCTGTTTCTTTACCTTGAGACAAAGCTGGATAGCTTCAAGCTTTGTGTTGCTCTTCCCCAACATAACAGCTGTCATGCGCCGCTGCACCACTGTGGTTTGTTTCATCATTTTAATTCTTGTCATGGATCTTTTCATGCAGTCAGCTGAATATTTGTGTTTTGGATGATTAGAAAATGATGAGTTGTGCCACTGAGGCCATGTTTATCCTCTTGATGAGGTTTTATTCCATTAAAAAAAAGGCTTGGCTCAGTTACATTTTGAAATGTACATTGTAGGAGAAGCTGGATAGTAATAATGGCTGAGATGATAAAATGGGCTGATGTGGCTGTTTAATTACGTGTAAAGACCGGGGTGAGACCATCAAAGACAACCACGCTGCTGTCCCTTCATGCACCTCATTTAACTGTGCAACAATGAAAGAATGATAATTGCACAGAGAAATGAGACTGCAACATTGTTTTCTCTTCCCCTCAAAAGACGATACGTTATCCAAAGTCTCAACAACAAACATCATGCATCTTACTGATCTGCAGATGTGGTGAGGATGGGAACAACAGCTTGAGTGCAGCAACCAATGCATTTTACAAAGCATGAAAATCAATTTCACGTCTCAACTATTGTGGCACAGGCACTATAGCTTTTGCATGGTCCAACACAATGTTTAGTAAGTAGCTTTTTTATGCAGAGCAGACCTGCATTAGTCCAGGGTTGCATGAAGAGAAACTGGCAAGGAGATTTATACAAGGAATCCTTAGGTTGCCCTGAAATCGTATGCGGCACATTGTAACACAACTCCCTGAGCTCGTGTCACTTTGTGTTTCAGCACAGTGCAGAGTGAAGGGGAGGCTCCTATAAAGATTACAGGCTGTTTGCATAAAAGAGAAAGCTGACAAAAGTGATGATAGACTAGTGTGAGATAGGCGTAACCTCTAAGGGGAAGCAGTGTCCTCAGAGGGCCTCATGGAACTTTAGATGAGCAACAACAGCAGGCGCGGAAGGAGCTACTGGAGTCCAAGAGCAAGCATCAAAGATGAGCAATTGGTATTCAGGGCGTAGCATGTGGCACTTCAATGACAAAGTACACCCCCAGAGCCTCAACTTTCATTTCTGCATACTTGAGATACAGGTAGACCTGGCATAGAGGATATTGAGGGAAAGTGGTGATGTCCACAAACAAAATGGAGGGCAAGTTAAGTAGAAGGAAATGTACTGGTGGGTGTTTGGAGATGGCATTTAGATATACAAGCAGTGAAGCGTATTGGGGAAAGGCTGTAATGAAAGCAGTATGCGATGCCAAAGGAAGAATAAAAAATAGGCTGCAGTTTGGAGGTCTGTGGACACAGGTGTGGAGGAGCTACACGTACCGCAGGATCAATACAGATTAAGTGGTTACTTAGAATGGAGAGGGCAGTTTCTTTGAGTTTGCACTTTAATCACTTGTCCCCTCTCAGACGAATTCTGGATTAACAAAATCTTCAAACTATACATTTACCAATGAAAATAGAGAAATTCTAAGGCAACAACAACAGTGCGTTCATTCAACCATAACTGTGTAAAATGTATCAATTAAATGTCATTTCTTGTAGTGTAACAGAGCTAACACTTGTGAATATGAGTTGTTTGGGTTTTTTAATTACCAAATGAGTATTAAATGATTTAAATTGTCACTCATTTAAAACATGAACATTCACTGCTTGCATACTGTTTGGCCAAAACCTACTGTACACTACCTGCCTAGCACCAAACTACAGTAGCAAACAGACCAGCTGATTAACATAGTGGAGCGATTACCAGCTAAAGAGCCAGATATTTCCCTCAGGAGCTGATGGAATCCAAAACAGATCTATAAGGACAGCAAGTATTTGACTTGATGGCCAGAAACATGAATTCAAATAGATGCTAATGTTGCTAGCTGCAGGGTGCGTAAATGAACAACTGTATTCTAACAAGTGCACCATTAACCTTTTTGTGATCAATTTTTAGTTGACAAAAGTACAACAAAGAAAAATGATACCATGAATATCCTCTCCCTGGTTGTTCGGAGGTTGGTGGCATTCTCAAATGGGGACCCTACACACCCCCACTCGGGAAAACACATTTCAAACATACAGGCTCTGCACTGTATCTGTACAACTATAGTTATAGATATTGTCTTCCCATTAAAAAATGCTAATGGTCCATAGTTGAACCTAATTTCAGTGTCCTGATTAAGATCATGTGCATCTATAGCTTCATTTTATGCCATCACCAAGAAAAAGAGACCTGCATTTGTTTTCTGACTTTTATAAAACAGTAGGAAACCCACTGATTCAGATGGACTAGCAGGAAAAACACCTACACAGATGATATAACTGTGTCGCCTGTGTAGGTGGGAGGGTTGGATAAGATCCACTATTAAGGTGCTTCATTATGAATATAGCATCATTATGACTGTTTTAGTATTACCTAGAAAGACATTTAAAAGAGGAGGTAATGCCATTTGCAAGTTACCCAACATAGACTCCTGTCTCTTTAGTTTATTCTATAGCTTTCAAATGTAGCCACTCCCTGTTAATTGGCTGGGAGCTCATTTTGAATACAGCTGTATGTTCCAACAGGGCCATTATATGGTGTGAAAGAGAACCACATGTATAAAGCTGTATCTATGGCAGTATATAATTGCTCAACAAATTGTTCATTGATGATGGACTCTCGCAGTCATTGTTCCGTAATTGAATTTTAAATGACCACCGTAGACTGGAATGTGAATGATTACATTTTTAAGGGGATGAGAGCAGACATTCAATGCAGTTATGATGTGTTCATGTGTAGAAATGTGTATGTGTGTTTCTGTGAGAATGCACATTTGTGCACCAACAGTTAATAATCAAATATCTTTCTTTCCCTGCTGGGCTTTCTCACTGTATCTTGTTTTTTCTCTCATGTAAAAAGCCCCTTAAAGCATCGCAGTGGTTACTTTAGTTGCAGTGGAATAGGTTTTGGTCGCACTTTGTCCCCCACTCTGATATTGATGAATTGACTTCATAAAGCACTGAGGCAGCACACTCTGTCGTCAGTAATCAATGCCCAGATCCATTCTTTTCTCTTCATTTGAAGAGGCGTCTGGAGCTTTCCCACTGCCTAGCAGATGAGCCCTGGGTCTTTGGGGAAATTGTCCTCTAAAACTAGTGTCCTTTTCAGGATGTCTGACACATGCAAATTGAAACACATTTAACAGGCTTATCAACAAAAACATCACATCTAACTCTGACTGTTTCCCCCTCAGCTGTTGTATTTTCATGAAAATACAACAGCCAATGTCCCAACTTTAAACTTTTCCATCTGAGCAGGGAACATTCATCATGCAGACTTTTTAATTTGTGTTTGTTGCTGTCTCATCTCATCCTCACCCTTGGCCTGATGCACCATGACAGATGCCTACAAACAAATTGTATGTGATTACATAAAGCCAGTAAAGCACTTCCATTAGGTCAAGGTTAATGCTTTTGTTTATTAATAGGGATGCATTAGAGATGGATATGCTCTTGCTTTTTAAAATTCAGGACAGCGATGAGTCTGTGTACTGCTCCTTATGTGTGGACGTAGAGCTCAGTATGCATGGACACTTACTTAAGTGTACTTGATTTTCAACTTCAGTAGCTGAGCTTTACAATACAGGAACTTCATATAACTGAGGGAACGACTTGTTAATTAGGACTGCGTTAAACCTTGTTAAATATTGTTAATACCTTTATTGATTACCTTGTAGTTTGTTTTTTTCAATATTGTGTTAAGTCTGTACACTGTCAGAAGAAAGTACAAACATTCAAATATATAATTTTACCATGGCATGAAACATACTTAATTTGAGAAGCCAGATGCAGCAGTAGCATGGCTAACCATCATCAGAACCATAATCAGGTCAGTTTTTAGCCATGCTAGTGGCTTTGCAACCATTGGTTCTTCACAACTTTGGTCTCCAATTGAATATTTCAACAACTGTGTGATGGATTTACATGGTAATTTGTACACACATTCATGGTCCCCATAGAGGGTAAATCCCTCAACATCTACTGGATGGATTGACATACATTGTTGTACAGACAGGCATGGTTCCCAGATGAGGAATCCTACTATTTTGGCATTTAGCTCAAAGCACTGTGCCTCAGTACACTAGCGAGGCTGCAGACTTCTTCAGAAATGTTGCTTATTTGTTGATTACTATTGATGATTATTAATTATTTCATTGGTAATGTAATGACTTGTGACCTTGTGAGGGAAGATTTCTTAACTAACTAGAAAGTATCTCTGGCAGATATTGGTATATCAGCAGCTTGTCCTTCCATTTTCAAAGCCTTTGGTTGATAGTAGATGTTTTTATTCAGCCAGTTCTTGAAAATCGTCCAACCCCAGCAATTTCTTTCTGGCCTTTACTGAAAGAAAGTATGTTTTCTTATGTGGGATCTAGTCTGCAGTACACACAGTGCCACTCAGGGACTGGCTCATCACTGCTTGGACCAGGATCTGTTCAAAGTGTGAAATGCCTATGCCAAAATAAATCCAGCAGCATTGAATAATTTAATTGATGCTTATTATAGATAGTGCTCAACTCTCTCAGATTTTACAGGCTCGCTAAGCCTGACCCCAGGCGCTGGAAAAATGCTCATCTGTTTCACTTTGTTATGGGTTGCCTTGTGTCTGTGTAACCCGCTTTCTTGTTCACTTCTCTTGCTTCCTATGCGCACTTCCTCTGAGTCACAGTTTGGATGTAACATCAGGGGCAGTATTGTTGAAATGAATGACTGTAATAAGTTCTACAAGTTAAAATTGAGTCAATCAACTGTGGCTCAAATTCACTCAGCTGAATTTTCAACATACTGATCCAAAACTTTTGCTCACTTTTCATATAAGTGATCATTACCGACAATTCAATGTCACAAAAGTTTAATTATTGAGAATATTTTTGCATGAACAAGCCCACAAATCACTGATATACATATGTTAGATTTTCCACAAAAAATCCAATTTGCATGATAGTACTTACTATACAGGTGATACAGTATGTGATTCTCATTCAAACTCAGTGAATTTGAGCCTCAAGCGGCAACATAATGTTTAAATCAGTACATTTATGCTGATAAGGAGAAATGGATTTTGTAAATTTTTGTGCCTCATGATCTGAAACTCCACCAGCTATATTCCCTGGAAGTATTTAAAGATATCACACAGCCACATTAAAAGATGTCTATAAATACTTCATGATGCCAGTTTAAATCAAGTGATCATTAAGCACAAAAAAAATCCTACAAAATCCATTAAACACTTATGTTTTTTGGGTTTCTAAACTACTTCTCCTCTCTTTTTTCCTTCCTGTACAGCGATCCAAAATAGCAGTGTATGAGAAGATGTGGTCATACATGAAATCTGCTGAGCCCTCAGTGTTTGTTAAGACCACACCCGATGGCGTAGCCCGGGTACGAAAGTCAAAAGGCAAGTTCGCCTTTCTCCTTGAGTCCACCATGAACGAGTATATCGAGCAGCGGAAGCCATGCGACACCATGAAAGTTGGAGGGAACCTCGACTCTAAAGGCTACGGTGTGGCGACGCCGAAAGGCTCAGCATTAAGGTGGGTGGGATAATATAACAATATCTTCCATGTTGTTATAGTATTCCACCTACCCTGATGTCCCCTTGTTTTCATTCTCTTCTCTTCCTTTTCTTGTTATTTTGGTGGACATGGAGGTAACGGTAGTATGCCACGGTGCATTTTGATACAAAGGTTAATAATGGTAATAATGTCTTTTTATAGAGTTTTATATATGTGTTAAGAGTTGTTACTTTACAGTGGAGGAATCAAATCCAGATTATAAGGCTAACGCTAACAATCATTTCATTATTAATGTCTCTCTTACTGTTGCTTTTCTCTCTCCTTCGATCTCTCCTTCTGTCCCGTGTGCTGTCCTACCTGACTGTTGTGTTGTCACTTTTAATTTAACAGTTCAATGGTTTTTCAATTTAGCCTTTAAAAGCTGCGCTGTCACTTGTGACGAATGTTAATTGCATGATGTTTGTTGTTGTTACTTTTCTTCTCAATGACAAGTGTCCCCATCCCGCACACTTCAGTTCTAAACTACGTAACCCTTCATGCCACCTTTTCCAAGATTTAACACTGTCTTTACCTTATATGAGCCTTTCTTATCTTTCCATATTCCTTAAATTTTTAAACAATTTGTCCTTTCCTAGATCATTCTGATTAACAGATAGTATTCTGTGCGTAAGCCCCTGCATAGACAGTGGTAGTCTCACTACCATGACCTATCATTATTATGCTTAATACGATTATTACTTTGCATTAGATTTCTCACGGACCTGTGCATTTTCTTACAAGTTATGTTTTATCGTTTCAAGAAATGCTGTTAACCTGGCAGTTTTAAAACTGAATGAGCAAGGCCTCTTGGACAAATTGAAAAACAAATGGTGGTACGACAAGGGAGAGTGCGGCAGCGGGGGAGGTGACTCCAAGGTCAGCCTCGATGTCACCACAATCGGGTACCATAGTGCAGAGTAATCGGCAAGGCTGTTACAACAACCCAACCATAACCAAACCAACTGTCCACTTCAATCAACCTGCTGCTGCCCTACAGCAGATTACCAAATTAACTGATACCCTGACCACACTGTTTAACAGCTCAGATCAAACTAAGGAGCCCTTGCTTAGCCAACAGATAAATGTTCTTGGCAGTTATTGTAATTGTAGTGTACTCAGACTTAAATACAGTGCAAATAAAATTTAAGGTAGGGATTTTCTTTCTGTATGACTATGTTGTATTTACTGGGAATTCTAGGAATTAATAGAAGGAGACTATGAGGAATGTGCTGCCCTACAGTTGTGAAAGGTTGAGCTTTGCTTATTCATCCTTTCATATCTGTAGGGCAGATCACCTGGTCTCAGATGTGAGGACTTTGTCTAGGTAGTTTTGATAGTTTGAGATGAAGCATTTTTAGGCGTGTCAATCAACAAGAAGATAGGCTTTCATTTGCCAGTAAACATTAGATTATTTTGCATCAAAAAAGTTTAAAATCTCCAGCTTTCCCTCACAAATCTCTTATCCTGTAAAAGATGGCTTTGCAGTTATTGATTGCACAGCTGCTTTATATCCATGACACTGGCCCAGAACCTGTAAGCTCTAAAGCCAACATGACAAATTCTTCGTTAATGGCAAAAGCCTCAAAATGGCTGCACAGCTGAGGCCGAAAGGAAAGCAAGGGGAACAGCGGCGTCTTGAGGGGACTAAGCATTGCAGGAAAACGTGAGAACTCTAATTAAACAAAAGACTTGTGATTTCCTTTTAATGGGTCATCTGATGATCCACCTGTGGTTTGAGTCCAATAGATGCAGTTCCTTTCCCAAGTCATTAATAACCCAGCTCTGACCTTTTTTGACCATCAGATATTTCCCTCTTCCCCCGTTGTTGAATGATGAATGATATTTCTATCAAGCATTGTTCTATTTTCCCTAAATGACGTACAAGCCAGCAGCATTATATTCTTTACAATGCAGGTCAATTTAATGACAAATGATGCTGTCATAGGTCAGTTAATTGGCTGAATAACAGACAAGATGCAATGTCCTGTGTACAGCAGATGTCACCATTACTTTCTTAATATCATTTGTCATGGATTGGCCTGGTCCACAATGAATACTTACGCAACATAAAATCACATTAATAGCAAAATAGCATCAGCACAAGCATGTCTTCCTAAATGACTGTGGTTCATTTTTGGAAAGGATTTTATTTATTTATTTTAAATGTTCAAGAGTCTACCTTTTCAATGTTTGCATTGCTAACATTGCTATGTCCTGTAGTTACTGAGCGAGCTCAGGAAGCCTTGCTGTGCAACTGAGAACTTGTTCAAGAGCCGTTTGAAAGCAGCTGTCTCTTGTGCTGTCATCGATCTTTTATCAGGCACAGGTATGTACTGTCTGTTTCCTGGCTTGTTTTGGCTCTCCAGGACTCAGTGGAAAGGCCCGATTAGGCAGAATAAAGTGGCCTAGAGCGCTCTGTTCCAAACAGCGCATTGTTTGGCCCCATCCCACTCATAGCTCCATGTTCCAACAGACATCAGGAGATGCATATAATCATACACACAGCTGCATGCACAGCCACTCACTCACAGTTAACACTTTCTTGCCCCCCGGCACAACACAGTGCAGCCTAGATTGAGTTTCAGACACAGAGCATGTTACAGGGTAATTGCATTGTTAATCAATGTCTTTCTGAGCCAAGACAATGATCCGGTCTTCACGATCCGTTTCTCAAGATTGGCTATGAGGGATATACAGTGGTGTAATCTTCTCTCAGTGCATTATGCATTGCATAGATCCCCTTGGGGGACATTGTTCCCAGGGAGTAGTCGGGTCACTTATTTATCGATGCACTATTTCTCTGTGGTTCCAATTTGCTTTTCAGAGAGACTGACCTGAACCACAAATGGTCCAGGGTTAGTTTATGACCACAAAATGCGATCTTCATTCCACTGTACAATTGTTTTTTGTTCCCTTGTAATTTTGTTCAATAAATTATGTTTTATGTTAACATACAGTACAATACAACATGATGATGTGACTGCTACAGATGTAAAAAACAAGAAACAGCAGTGTTATACATTATATTATGCAGCTACAGGCAAATAAGAGATGCATTATTCCACTGATAGTTTTGAGCTTTGTCCTGTAGCTCTGTGCAGTTTGGTTGGGATGCACTCATCTGACACTAATCTGGTGTAATTGGAAGATAAGATTTTATTAGCGATATGTCGGGATAAAACACATAAGAATTAATTAAGCTTTCACTTTTGGGCATAGTTTCTTGGATATGAAATTGGTTGTAGCACCTGCAGAATTGATTGTTGTCATGCTAATGACAGTAGTATTAGCCATCACAGAATTTGCTACAGTATGATATTGTGTATGTTAAGGTAGTGATTATGAAATGGAAAAAGCAAAAGCTCTATCTTTTATATTTTTTTGTTTGTTAAGACAAAGTTCCTGTTGGACTGAACTTGTTAAATGCTGTTCAGAAACCCCTTTTAATTCATGACCTGACCCTAATCCAATGTACCCAAGTGCTTTTTGATATTCATAGACCTGCAGATCGTACTTTCAGTACCTGCTTGTCGCCCTGCTAACAGCGTCTGCCGATTACTCAAAGCGATATGGGTAGGTCCTGGCTTTAGAATAGGGGTTATAAAGGTAATAGGTAGAATGCCTGCTCTCTGTGATGTTGATAGCCAGGAGCCCTGCTTTATCGCTTTGTAAAGTATGTAGTAGTTTAAAAGTTGAATAACATAAAATAACATAATATAATGTTATTTATGTTATTTCCCACGTGAAGAACTCCTGTAAACCTTGCAGTATTGAAACTCAGTGAACAAGGCATCTTAGACAAGCTGAAAAACAAATGGTGGTACGATAAGGGTGAATGTGGAACCAAGGACTCTGGAAGTAAGGTCAGTCGCTGCAGGTCTTTTGTACTGATTCCAAATTGCATTTTGACGTACTGTTCATATGCAAGACAAGACTTCTCTAACATCTATAGTATACATTTTGTTCATTTGCTACACATAATTTTTTTTTTTTTTTTTTTTTTTTAGTGTTTTAATTTTTGCCCTGCCACAAACTGTAACACAGTGTACATGTGGCTTTAATACAAGGCACTGCTTCCCCAAATTCTTTTTTTTTTTCTTTTATGCTATATAAATTAGAAACTTTTTTATGCAATATAAAATGTAGAAACTCTCTTTTTTGTAAGAACTGTAATGATAATGCTATGGGGAAATTGCTAAAGTGCCGTCAAGATAAATTTCAATTGAATCACAGCAGTTACCAGTTGTTGATAAATGCTATTTTTGCTCATTTTCACTCTTGACATTCATGATACTTTGACCATTATGCTGCTGTTCCTATTTACCAAACTGTTAATGAAAATTTGATTTATTTGTGTTGTTACTAGTTTGCATAGAGACGTGTCTATTAGATTCTTTGGCCTCCTGTGGTGTGGTGCACAGGCAAAGCCTCTTATTGTGATGAGTTACACAAATTCTACTTCCCTAAGCAGCGAATGTGCCGCAGGGTGTCCTCTAAATCTTGCGGCTTGCTCAGAGTTGAGGTTAGAGGCTTTGTTTGCACATCACAAGAAGTTGAGGAATGTAATAAACCCACTATTTAACCCTCTGAGATACAACCAATGTCTCAGATTATACTGTAGGTTTGGATCGTCAGATAGCGTCAACATGTGTCCATGCTCATAGGGTTAAACTGCAAATAGTAAAACTCTAATGAACAAATTTTTAATGAATATGTTTGGTAGGTAAGCAGCAGCAAAATGGTTTGATTTTTAGTGTTTTTTTTTAACTTAAATGGAGATATACTTCATCTACTATGAATTTGACTGTACTGTATGACAATGTTGCCATGAGAGTTATACGTACATGTCACTAAGAGGATTGAAAAGACAGGGATTTACAGAGATGTCGACCTATGCGATACTGACCAGCTTCCTAACATGGTCAAGAGCAGAAGCCACTTTACATACATGTAGTGTAAGGAAGGAGAAGCTCTACATTCACCAACAGATTAACAGTGTATTAAAGAGTTGGCTTCTTTCTCCTTAGTGGAGAATGGTTTGACTATGGTAGTCTAAAGGTCCTCTTAACTTAGTGACAACCATAGGAAAATCAGTTCAGACGAAATTATAGGAGCTAACCATAGAAACTTCATTACATTTTCAGTTTTGTTGCTTGTAGCTGTTAGTATCCATAATCTGCCATCAGTAGCACCAGTAAGATAGAATATGATGATTTACTAAAGCAGTCAAGGCTATGTGAGGCTCAGTTTGAAGGATACAGGCTGCATTTTATTCTGTTGTCCTTGCTCCACTGCAAAACTCTTAACTGTTTTGTTCACTTTCCCCCAGGACAAGACAAGTGCTCTCAGCCTAAGCAATGTGGCTGGTGTCTTCTATATTCTGGTTGGAGGGCTGGGGCTGGCCATGATGGTGGCTCTGATAGAGTTCTGTTATAAATCAAGACAAGAAACCAAACGGCTGAAATTGGCCAAGAATGCCCAGAATTTTAAGCCGGCTCCCCCGACCAACACCCAGAACTTTGCCACATACAGAGAAGGCTACAACGTATACGGAACCGAGAGCGTTAAGATCTAGAGGTAGGTAGCATCTCCTTACTGTCCTCCAAGCCCCCCCGAGTACCACAAGAGATGAATCATTTAGCTTCCTGTCATTTCAGTTAGAGTAAATTATTCATTTATATGTGTTTCTGAATTGCTACTGTTTGTGAAATGGTTCATGGCTGTCATGTTGAATACAACAGAACACACATGCCTACTTAAATATTTTTAAATATTTTTTGCACCTTGTAACGTATAGCGTCATGGATAGTGCCTCAGGCTACATGAATGCTAAAGCACGATGTACAGTTATTTTAAAATGGACTTTTTTTGCCACTTGAGTTCAGAAGAAGAACCTGGAAACACAACATTGGTATATTATCACCTTATAAAGCTTATATAGTGAAGGTGGTAGCAAGTAGTTCCTAATTATAGCAACCAGCAGGCACTGAGCAACATTAGCATTCATCAATCTTCTGGCTCTAGTAAGTCCAATATGCACTCTTCTTTTAGCTATGTGCATGTCTCACTACATGCTACACACTAAGTTCACTGGCTAGTCATCAACTTGATCTTTTTTTGGTGCTAGGTAGGTTATCAGTTATTTTTGTTTTTTTAGTGGGGGGGAGGGGGTCCTACTGAAAACAGCTGGCTGCTTCAGCTGGAAACACTGACGACAGCTGTGAGACTCAACCCAAACAGTAAAAATGGGGACTATAAATCCAAAACAATAAATCAAATGACACTAAAATGCTCGGTAAAGCTGAGGGGAACATCTGAGATGGGTGATAATTCGGGATTGTCACTATGAGCGATCACTTTCATATTACACATAGTTATTCAATGCATCGTTAATTTAAAATATTTGTAAGTGGAGCTTTAAAAACCTGTCTTCCCATTACTCTGAACAATCCACAGAATACACTGTGAACAGGGGCTATTTCTTCTGTAGAAAGTTAATAAGTAGTCCCACCTACTGTAAGCCCACTCATAATAAAATTAGTATTAAACTCAAGCAATTCTAAAGCAATGCACCAGCCAAAGGGAAGCAGACAGTGTTCACACCATTTTGATATAAATGATTATTCTTGTGTTTGATTGGATGTGTGTTCTGTTGTATCTTGTTAAATATGCAAGCATGCATGTCTGTTTACAGGAGTGCAGCTGTACTTACAGCACAACAACAGACCCTGAAAACATGTTTTCTCAGTCTGTGTCTTACTTATTACATATTTGATCAAACTACACCCTCCATCCAGATGATGATTTTGAATGTTAAATTATTAATAACTTTTCTTAACTTTAACTTGTGTTGATTGGTGGATTTTATACCAAGTTTTCAGGAGCTTAACAACAGATAGAGGCAATAGAGATACAGTAGTTAGAGAAAAATCAGCTTATTTTTAGTTGGATGAAATAAACTGTACTTTTACAAGTATTTTTACTGATTTATTCTTTCATTTTTACTACTCTTTAAATTTTACTTTTTAAATTCACTGTCACAGATATGCACAGTTCCCACAAAGTTCCAAAATATATATTTTTTATCTTACATGCACATGATATTATTATCTTAATATGTCGCGTGCACAAGTTAACAAGATATTATCTTGTGCGCACAGCATATTTTCTCTTGTGCACAATATATTTTATACAAGTTTTTCCATCTTGTGGGCGCAACAGATCTAATTCACACAAGATAATAACTTGAGTGAACAAGATAAGACGTTGTGCGTATTATATATTTTCTTGTATCCATATATAATCTTTAAGAATGTCGAGGGGTCTGTATTTACCCAACATGAGTTATACACAGTTTGCCTGACATGAAGCCTCAACTCTTGCCATTTTTGCTTTTGTTCTGTATGTTGACACAGGTTTAGGAAACATTTCCATTGTCCCTTACAACTGTGACTAAACATATATAAAAAGGACTGGATCACAGGGATTGAGCATCGAGCCAAATCCTCTCGGTGGATACGGCAGGATAATCTGCAATGACGACACGACTGGACTGGTCATGGGAAGAGCCAATGCGGTTCCCTCCCTTTAGTGCCTTATGGAACTCTGAGTCCAATCAATGCAACTCACTCACAATGATATTGCTTTTTGCTTGAAACTCATATAAAACAGAAGACTGGTGCAGTGATATATATATATACATATATATATGTATATGTATATATATATATATAGTACATTTGACATGTTACAATGAATGAGAGAACTAAAGCCATCATTTGCAACCCTAAGCACATTTTGAAGTGCCAGACAGAAGACAAATCTTATATAACAAGGGTCTAATTGGTTTCTTGTAATCAATATGATCAGATTACTCTTCATCCTTCTGCTGCCAGATTTTCACTGGTTATGTGTTAAAATAAGTTTATTAGATCTCTTCAGTGCACTGTAAGACACTGGTTATTAGACATTAGCTTTTATACTGCTGTAAGTCACTCATAGTGACCTTGTTCTTGTTTTAAAAGACAGATTGATCTCATTTGAGTGAAAATGCCATTTAACCCAAAACAATTATGAGTGTGTTGTTTGTACTCTAAACTCTGGTGCTGCTGCCATTGTCTTCTAAACGTATGATGGGACTCACGAAGAGAAGAAGATGATCTGGTTTGGCTTTTACGCACTACAGAACCAGGTCACAATACGCACTTCCAATACTGCCAAGAGTGTGTTTTGTATGACAATGAGTGCGTAAAGCAAAGTGTTCATGCTTGATTATGAAATCTGTTTGTGATTTACAGTTTGTAAAATATCAAAGGAGCACTAACTCACAGAGGTTTGTCGCTCCAAACAGTTTTTCCCTGAAGTCTAGAGTCATTCAAGTCTTCTGTACATGAAAGTAAAACCAAACAAAAAGGGTAATTCAATTGTAGATTAACTGCAATCCAATTAAAGGATAACAGTAATGGCTTTTCAACCGTAGTATTTTGGATTACCTTACCATTTTCTTTAACAATTGCACATTTTACAATGATCTGTGGTTTGCTTTATAATTTGATTTCCTTTAATGAGCATTACAGTGTTTGGTGACTATACTTAGTAAATGAAAAAGAAAAATATATGAATACAACAGAAAATAGATTTATACAAGGTTATACCAGGGAGAGTCCTGAAGCTTAGCACATTTCCATATTGCTGTAATAATTTGTTTTCTTTCAAAAAGACTGTGATTCCATAGGATTTAGGAAGATAATTATCTAATCACCTGAAACCATGGGCAGATAGTTTTGTATTTTAAAAAAATGAAACCGATAATGTGAAGAAAAACAATGACTTGAGAAAGATGTGTAAATTTAGATAAATGAGAATTATTTATATTACATGATGAAAGATTGGTTTCCCTTTTTTCTCTTGATTCTTTTCTAAGAAATTGCATGTGAAATCAGTGATGCTTGATGAGCTCTGCTACTCACATACTGACCTTAGGTTAACGTTAGAAATCCAGCCCTGGTTATTCTTTTGTAAGTCTGTTTCACCTTTTTCGTTTTTGTAAGTCTCACCTTCTGCAAAACTAAAATCGCCAGGCATAGTAGTGAGTACAAAAGAGCAAGAGATGCATGCATAATTTGCTGAACCTCATTAGTGAGGCGCTGTACAGAGAATTTTAATACATTTTGTAAATAAAAATGTACAGAAAGTGGTCAATGTGTCTGTGTTAATATCATTTCACAACATTATTTGAAGCGGTCCATGTTAAATAAAACACTGTGGAGAATTGTGTGGCCTTCAGGAGCACATCTCAGCTCCGGTTAAACACGCTGCATATTTTGAGTCCAGTGTGTTACCAGTGGAGTGCCAGTGGCCTGACCAGACCCTTCCAGACATATACACAAACAGAAGAGTTTTTCCTATAATGGTCCAATATTGAGCCATTAGTCAGTGGAAGTGTGTGTGCATGTTTTGGATCAATAGTAAGCACCATCTGCTTCACTCTCGCTCTTCTTCCTTGCATCTACTGATTGAAGGCTCCATTGACAGCTTCACCGGGCATGTGATCTTTCTCTCTCACTCTGTCTTTATAAGATGCTTTGTGACACAATCAATAACGTATTATTATAACCACCGACTGCTTACATAGCATACGGCACATGGTCGTTGTGTAGCTTATAATTCCAGCACAAGTTTCCAGCTATGAAAACTATATTTTAGGGAGGGCATTTTCATCAGGATTTACTTAAATAAATGCAGCAAAGGGATGGTTAATCATTTAAACCCTGCTTATCCCCACAGTGTAAATTCTCACATATACTGTATAGTAAATCAACACAATGGATTGCCCAGACAGTCTGTGTCATTTTGCTGGTCTCTAGGTCTGCATTGTGTGGTAAAAATTAATTCCTCCTTCCAGAGATCCAGCCTGCCACAGCTCAAATAACAAATCCAACAAACATGGCAAAAGACCAGGATTTTTTTTTTTTTTTTTTTTTTTTTTCATTTTTGGATGCAGACACTATGCACTACACTATGATTCAGGATTTATTCACTGCACCAGTCCTGTGGAACAGACTTGGGCTGTAGAAATGCTACTGTACAATCCAAACAACCCATTTCTGACAAAGCATGAAAGGATATTGCTTTTTGTTCTTCTTTGCCTCAGTGCCTCTCTTTTTTTCATTGTTATGCCTGGACTGCTTTCAAACAGGAACAACACAACGTGGGGGAGTGGTGAACGAGAATGGCACTGCACTGCAGTACATGATGCTCATGAGACTATTCTGTGGAATAGGTTTAGTCACCTATCAAAGAGGGCAGCACAGTGGTGATTTTTGTCCTGAAAGAATAGGAAAAAAGTGAGAGACAACAAGCAATTAGGGCGAAGCCTTTCATTCAGAAAGTGACATGGGGAAAGGGACTGTTAATCTAATCACAGGACCAGAAGAGTACATTTCCTTCCACCAGAGGACAACTAATCATCCCTCGCTGTGTATGTGTCACTGCTCACTTCTTGCATGTGTGCAACTGTAAGACTAGTTTGGCTTCTGGTGCTCGCTGCCTCTTCGGGCCTGTGGCTGTGAAAGTTAATCTGATCTAACATGGGTTCCGCCACTAAGGGAACGATGGTTGTATGTGTGTATGTGCGTGATGGAAAAAAGAAGAGTAAGAGAGTGTGCGTGAGAAAGAAAAGAGGCAAGGGAGAAAACTCTAAAGGCTGAACGAGGACATGTCATGGGCAGGTTACTTTGATTACTGCCACAGCAAAAAAAAAAAAAAGCTTTCTGGTTCACTAGCTCCCTCACTTTGCAGTGTACTGCAGTCTTTCACCCTATCTCTCTCTCTCCAAGGACACAATGAATAAATCACATTCCAACTCATTTGTTCCATTTCCCTCCTTTCTACACTTTAACTCTTCAACTATCTTCAAGAGCACCTGAGAAAGGCTGTCCTGGCAAATCAAAACCGCACTTGACATTTAAGTTCAGGTGACATTGATCAGCTTCCCAAACACTTACAGTACAGTGCTATTCAAAAAAACAGCTCAGGAAAATTTTTGTGCATTGACTTTTGACATAAAACAATTATGACTGACACTTATTTTGATTATCAAATAATAATTTTAGCCATTGTTAAAGTAAAAATGAGAGGATTTGAGGTTTATACATATAATACATGACAGAGAAACTGAATGTCTCTGGATTTGATTGGATCTTTTGGCATTGATCAAAACAAAACATTTGAAGACATCATCAAGGGCTCTATGAAATGAATAAAGGCACATTTTATTGACAAATGGATTACTAAGATTAATCAAAAGAATCATGCACTTGTGCTGTTTCTCATACTTTCCTCATTTGCTTTTCCTCATTTTCCAATTTCTGGTTTGCTGCTCTTCCAGCTCTTTAAAGCACATTTTAATGACTACAAAGACAATAAAGATGTAACAAGAAGACACATGGATATCATATGTGAAGCCTCTGGGGCAGAGTTGAAAGAATGAGATACAAAAAAAAAACAAATATTATCACAGAAACACTATTAGCATTCTGTACTGAAGAGATAACAATTTGCGTGAACTCTGGCCACCACTGAACAAGATCATCACCAGCTGCATAAAAGATTTACCGCGTTTTGGAGCTATGTCTCCCCTTTATGTAAAACTTCACCACTCCAGACGATGAGTAATGCTGGTCTGACTCACAGATACCATGTAGATAGCAAAAGAAGATCCTGTTACAGTTTGTCTTAACCTGAAGGGGCAAGATGCATGATATGACTTTGATATCGCTGTGATCCCTGCCAATAGATGTGCCAGTTTTAGTATCACACTGAAATAGCTGCCTTCGTGAGATTTTTTTGTGCACAACAGACTCAGGCTTCAGATTTAATAGAGAATTAATCCAGAAATACACAGAACACAACTGCAGCTCTAACAACAAAAACAGCTCTAATTGAAAGGTCAGGTGAGGATGGCAAGGGTTGCTCAGGCTGAGAGACTGACCAAGTGGAAGCAGAGTCAGAGTCAGAGTGAGCACATCGACTCTCTAGTTCAGGAATGTAGCAGCAGATTAAAGAAAAACTCCACTTTCAACTCCAGTTCCATAACATATCGTCAGTGTTGTATTCACTCTTCCTAAGCCTTGCCTCTGTGATACCTCAGGTCATAATATTTCTACATTTCTTTCATTTCCATCCAAGAAGGTGAAAGTTGTGCTCAGGGAGAGTTTTATAGAAGATGTTGAACCCCTTGCTCAAAACACAAAATATCTTGCAGCTGCATTACATTATTAATTGCTGAGGCTCTGTGGAGAAATTTACTTCTCCTCCTCACAGTATTAGTGTTGGTGCAATATGCTGAGTTTATAAAATGACTTTGAGGGCCAGAAAAGAAAAATAATTGTTTGATATTGTTGGCTGATTAAAATCTATTGTAGCTGCCTTTATCATCATAGCATCTTTATTTAGTCACTTATCTTTATCTTCCCAGAAATACAATAAACCATATACTATTTGGCATTTTTAAACAGTGTATTAAAACTTAATAAATGGTCTATTACACACTGAGTATTCCCCAATGAAACAATCTAACCGAGCTCATCATGTTAATGTCAGGAGTCACATTCATTCATATTATGTAATTTAAGCCTACAAATTTTGAACCAGGACCAGCAGTATTGCAGATCAAGTATATTTGGACGTCTGCTATTTCAAACATATTCCACCTACATATTTAATCAACATATACTGTAAGTATAGACATATATTAAGTAGGCAGCTAATATTAAAGGACCAAAATCCACGATTGGGACATACCTAATTACAGATGTTATAAACATTGATTAATATCAGGAAGTATTTATAAATACATAAATACATATATACATTATAATACAGTTAAGTTAAAATGTCTGAATTTTTACACCTACATCATAATGTGTTATAGACCATTTATTAATATGCTGCTTATAATGTTGCAAAATATACCAACAAACAACTAAAGGGATTAATGGTTGAAAGTACATGACTGTTGCTGTTCAGATATATTCATTTGTTAGGCAACAGTTACAACATATCATGTTAAGTTGGATTTTTATTTAAATCTGATCTAATAGTTCCCAGATCTCAAATAAATTCAGCACCTGATGGAACAATATATTTACAAACTCTGCAAGTACTGCATGACAGCTCCAGTATGCATGGACTTACAGTATATCCCTGTGGCGCCTTTCTAGCATCTTGCTGAATCCACACTTTGATTAATGCCGCTGCCGTGTAGGTAAAAGGAAGTCCTGCCTGGTCCGAGCCAAATGTTCTGCACATGAGTGTTGAGTGTGCTGTACTGATTTATGCCATCTTTGACTGTTCATGTATGTAGTTTTGTACTTTTTCTACACATGTGAAGGACAGCAGATGGTATGGAAAGGGCTTAGAGTTTTGGATAAGAAAGAAATGAACAAAAAAGTAGCAGGCAATGAAGTCCTGCAGAGCTTCATTAATACGCTCCATTAGAACTGACAAGTAGCTCAGTGTGAATTCACATCTGGACATTGCACTTCTTCATTATAGCTCAGGGCAGCAGGCATTTAAATAGATTTGGCTTACGGCTAACTGCAAACATATCCTATTTGAAATAGAATTTGCTGAATGTTGACTCAAATATATTTGTCTTCATTTATGAAAAGAAATGATCATCAGTCATCAGTTACCACCATCCAGCAAGTGGTTTTATTTCTTACAAGAGGAAATTGCTTTGGTTGCTATTTGCTTTGGTTGTGCCGGTCACTGGTCTTCAGTGCTGGCTTTTACAGTCTAATATGTAATCCAAACATCGTAATAGTTTTTCTATGATGTTATAATTGCTCCTCACAATAACAAAAGGAAATATGAGTCAGCTGTGGTCCGTCCCTCTAGAAACCACTGATTGGGTTTTGATGAAAGTTCAGGGAAAGATGTATTGGGTGTTGTTGCTCAACTGCTGCATTTTTAAAATCACAGTTTGTCCTATAGAGGTCATGGATTTTTACTAAACCATGGGGACTGATGAGTTCTCACATTTTCATAAATAAACAGATCAGCTCATACAAAGGTCACTATGTAATTTGTTGACTCATCCATGAGTCATATGCAATAATATCTGAGACAGATTTGGGTCAAGGGGCCAATTTTCAGTTTAACCCCACTGTACATTACCTTCTCAGCACCATATAGTCAACAGATACAGTTAGCAGCTAAATGGGGAACATAATGGAACGTTTAGCTGCTAAGGATCTAGTCTTTAGCGCTGAAGATATATCCCTCAGGAATTATAGAGACCAAAAAGTGAGTATTATAGTAACAGTCCTCAGGCCATACCAACATACTGTAAGCCACTGCTTACTAACAAGTTTACCATATCAACTTAAGAGGTGGTGATACAGTCAGTGTGGTGTTGTTTCTTCTGCCCCAAAGTGGGAAAAAGATTATGCTTTTTGTGATTTCCTGCTATTTATATACTGATTTTCTGTTATTTATGATATCGGATGTTAAACATGGTCAAAATGAATTAGAGTTAGGGTTTGGATTCCAGACCAAACATGTTGAAGTTGATATTTTGAGTAAAGAAAGTAGTGAAACAACTACTTCTATAGTTTGTTTCATGGTTTGTTTAAATTGCTTCCAGAGCCAGTAGGTCTACCAAGGAGCAGCTTCTGAAAACTCACCAATCAGAACAGAGTGGGCGCCTCAGGAGGATGACCTTAAAGAAAAAGGAGCTAAACAGCCAGCCAGTACAAGATACATGAGGAGAAACATTTAAATCATGTAAAGATTGCAATAGAGCCCCAGATTAAAATATAGACCTGGAAATGTGCATAATATGTCCCCTTGAACTAATTAAGAGAATTTAAGAGAACATTCACATAAAAGAGACCAATGCACATTCCCAGTGGGACAAACAACCATCTTCTATTAAAGTATTATAGTAAGTTATATACACTCATGGGTCAGTCCATTACAAGCCCAGTGTATCAAAAAAGGAAAGGTTCCGGCAGTACCTGACAGTGCATAAAGTGTCTTTATTGTTTTGAAAAACCAGGTTTCCAATACAACTGCAACAAAAAGTGAACAAGGTGTAGGCCAAGACATTACTTGAATAACAAGGATGAGCAGAGTGAGAGAAGTAATTTTCACTCACCAAATCATCAGAGGACAGAAACAGAGTGTATATGTGTGAGAGGGTGTGAGAGGTAGAAGGAAGGATGTATTAATACTGTGGTTGTTTGATGTTTCTATTCATAACTGACAGCAGTTACAAGATAATAGTAGTGCTTTTTAAATTTGACAACGTCTTACAGCACTTATGCAAATAAATAAGATGTCCCCTCTGAATGTGAGATTGTAAAAAACAAAACCTGCATGAGAAAAACGGAAGAAGGGATGTGTCTTTACAGTGGATGAGTGACAAAGTCCAGGTCTTTGAGCAGGAATGATGTTCCTGTCACAGAGGCTCCTCTGGAACCTAATTATAGCTGTAAAGGCAGAGCGGCTCTCTCTCTCTTCATCTAGGTACTGTATGCGGTGTGAATATACCTCAAAAACACCTTTGAGCAGTATCAAAAGTTCAATCAAAGCTTCACTTTAAAATGTTTTTTTACTCTACCAAGATACAATAAATGACATCTAAAGAGTTAATGCCATCCATGCTACATGTTTTGCATACAAAGTCTCACTGAAAGCATTAACATAATAAATAATCAGTGTTTCAGATGCGGCAGCACCATTCATTTTTACCATTCTTCAAACATACAGGCATTGTAAGGAGGCCTGTAGTCTTTTAATAAGATATTTCAGCGTCTGCATGAATGTTGATGTTGCTTAATGCTAAAATGCCTTTGGTTGTGAATGGAAAATCAATGAGGTGCTGTTTTATTCAGACATTTTTAGTAAGTGGAGGGTGTTAAGTTGCTCTTAACCCAAGAATAAAAGTTGTATAGTTTTGTAGCTCAAACAGCAATAAGGTCAGTGTAGGAGTATTTGCCAGGAATTGTGCATGACTTGGTTTCCTCTCAGCATCGGAATTGTTTCAACCTGTACAATTCACATTACTGTTGTTCTATAAAATGTTGACAGTGTTTATGTATTCCCATGTTGTGTAGAGCATTTAGAGCACTGACTGAAACAAACAAACACAAACAAAAACTTAAATTCACTATTGTTTGAAAAACACTGCTGTAGTGTGGTCTCTAACACACATTGTATCCATTGCAATGGACAACATTGTTTCACATCATTGCCAAGGTGAATTCCCTGCCAACATCATGGGAAACCTTGAGGGGGAGCCAGGGGGGCTGTGATGGAAACCTCTTATAAATTCAGAGGAATGGCTGTTTCAAGTGGAGTCATCAGCATATTTTCAAATTCACTGTCATTTCCTTCAGTGACCAGAACAACAAAAACACTTTATCTGCGCCTTCCGCTTTACAGACGTTATTCAACAGGGACCACCTGAATGGAAGCGCCGAGCCTGCAAGAAGGGCCTCGTCCAATCACAGGTGTAGGACAGGCGTACCAGCCAGAGAGGGAGAGAGTCTGAGCAGCGGAAGAGGTATTGCTGCTCAGAAATTGCATTAAAGGAATATGTGATATCACAATATAGGTCTGGCCAATATATTCATTGTAAATGTCAGAGAGGCATTCTTGGTTATGACATGCAAAGTTTGGAGTGTAAGTTTTGAAAAAAAAAAGAGGATTTAGCTGGATTTAACTGTTCTGTGTGGCTGAGTGTTGCAATCTTTTTCCTTAACACAAAACATTTTCTGCACTCAGGAGGTAATGAAGACAGGGTGAAAAAAAACTTCAAAGACAGAATCCTTTAGGAAAAATGTTTTACAGTGCCAAATTTATGGGTTTTTTCAATTGTCTGCACATAACACCCATGTCTTCTGTGGAAGGCTATATTTGAGCCATCTCCCTCAGCAATAGCTCAATTTAATAGAACAGTAACGGGGATACTAGCCTAGAACACTGTTCAATTTGATTACGCAGTTCATAGGGACTGCGGACTTTGATAAAGGATTGATTTATTTTGCAGGGAGCTTGAAATAATAATCCTCTGCTAAACCTTTATGGCCTCCAGGCACAAACTTTTAATAACGTTATGAGAGAGATGAGAATAGTGCATTACTCCAGGCCTGGTGCGACTTTGCTTAGCCGTCCTGTACAATAGGCTCTTCCCATAGCTGCTGGTGACTCTGGATGATGGGTTGTTTGTTTTTGTTTGTTGGTATGCTTCTAAGCCATCCAGCAATTTGCCCTTGGGTTTATCATAAAAGTCATGTGTGCATTTTTAAAAAAAACTGTGCCATGAATCATACTGCTGTTGAGTGTTTACAAAGACAGTATAGTTCTTTAAAAGCTACAGAATCCTTATAATAGTTGTGGAGCTTGTTATTAAAAAAAGGCAGAGGAGAACACAGAGGTTATAGACTTTACAGGCTGCAACCAAATGTAAAATTAAGAAAGGCTGGGATAAGGGCACATAAGGGAGATTGTGTTATAAACAGGCCGAAACTGCCTTGAACTGCCACTGGGGGCTCATAAAAACTGAATGCAGACTGTGATTTGTGTGAATTATTTAAATTGAGGAGGGCAAAGACCATACAGATGCTGCATTCTCAATGAGTGCTTGTGGGCAAGAACAGAAATGATCATTAGAAACCTATAGATTTAGTGAATTGCAAGTAAAAAGATACTGTAGACAGTCTGGTTCTAGACAGAGAAGCGTGTCAACGTTGTACAGGTTTATACATTTGTGATTTTAGGCAAAATATGACGATTAGTGTCCAAAAGCTTGATTTGCTGCTCACTACTGAGTGAAATATTTAGTGTCTATTATATATGGAGAAGTGAATGAGTGAATAAGGGAGTGATTTTAGACACAGCCTATGTTCAGATAGACAAAGCCAGCAACAACATTAGCAAACCAGCTGGTTGTTGACTTTGTCTGCCAGCTGTTTGGCATAAAGCATTGTTTAGCATAAAGATGATTCAGATCAGAAGTTTTCAAAGTGGGAGACAGGCCTCAATGGGGGGGCTCTGAACATTTTGAAGGGAGGCTAAGTGAACTGAAGAGAAAGCATTAGTATCAAAAGGAGCTTGTGTAGAATAGTCTAAATATATGTGATTTGGTTAAAGAGATAGTTCGGAGATACAGTAGTTTTGGGGGAATTTTACTGTTTTTCTCACTTTAAAGTCAAAACTAATCAATGCCTACAGACAGATTTTGAAGGCTCTGTATTTGCTGTGGTCTGAATTATGTCAAACAGCAATATCAAGCTATCATCATTCAATTGTTGAGTGTCTATGGGATCAAATAAGATAATCATGATTCCATAAGCATCCAGGAAACTAAGCAAGTAAACCAAGGGTGGTGAGGGGATGCCTTTTTCCAAGCTTTGTCAAAGGGGAGGCACACTGTTTCAGACTTTGAAAAACTTTGTTTTAGGGCTTTTTTTCCTGAAAACTGCCTGCTGTGCCTGAAAATGACAATGATGAGACTAATGAGAATGAACCAAAACCAGTATGTGTCAGGTCATAAAATTAGGGCTGCCGTTGCAGTAGAGCTGAGGAGAACTGTGGCGTCTAACGAGCAACACCTTTCACATACTAGTAGTTGTGTGATTAAATATGAAGTAGTGCAGCTTTAATGAAATTAACTCTATAAGGAATTCAACAAGAAACTCTGTCAAATGAAATATCACAATCCCTATCTCAAGAAAAATGGCATCTCAGTGCTGATGTTTCTATGCTATGAGATACTGTATGCCTATACTACCTCCCCCACACACACGCCATCATATCATTATGGCGGGATGAGATAGGTGTCTGGCCTTACTTGCTATCATCAGCCCAAGATGTTATTATTTCACCAGCCGGCGCCCGTCTTCCACGGCCACAAAAGCTCATTACGATTGATAACTGATAGCATCTCTTAATCATGACTGGACAAAGGCTGTGGCCATCCCAACTAGTCCCTCGATTGAATTAATGGTATTCATTAAGCCCCAATGAGAGCCTTTACAGATGCCGCGACCTTATCCTGCCACTTCATCTTCTTGGGGATTGACTGAGGTAAAATACAAGCACAGGGTGGGAAAGGCAGCAGAAAAAAGAAAGAAAAAGAGAGAGAGGGAGATTGAGATTAGGGGAAGATGGGAAAATGAGCCCCCAGAGAAGGGAGAAAAGAGGATTGTAAAATATGAGAGGTGTTCATTTCACTGCCTGTAGATTGACACATTCCCACTGGGGGAATGGTGCTAGCACAGATTGTCCCAGAGCAGATTACCATCAGCTTTGCAGTGACTTTAGCATGCTTGGACTAATGGCCCTCTGATGCTATATTTCATAAAAAGTCTCTTGAAACATATGTGAACAGCATTATAGAGAGGGGGGCAATCACTTCCTCCTCATTAATAGGACTAACCTGAGGCATAATATCCTCTCCGGGACCCCAGACCTTGAGTTAGAGGACATCATTCAGCTGCTGCTTCAAAAATGAGCACTAGCATGATCATGCCTGCCTGTCCAATATGAATCATTTACAGCCGTACTCCAACAGCTTGCTAACACGCTGCTGTGCTCTTGGACTCTCTCAAGCAAATCTGAATCAGCAGTCCAGGAAATATACAATGATTTTGACCCCTAAGGTCCATGCAGAGGAGCAGTATTATGTATTTAAGGCAGCATTTTACAATGTTCACCACATAAGGACAACTTAGTGTTGGGTGCACTCTTTACCAAATGGTGCTTTGGACCTGGTTGAGACTTGGCTCGTTAGAAAAGAAGACTTTTACGTAAATGTTACTTATGATTTTATTCAGACATGACAGGTTACACAAAAAGCCACAAGACTTGATATTTTACATCTTGCAATAGAGCATGTTCTGTGATCGGGAGGACATGTTTTTGTTACTCAAGATATTCCGAAATGACGATGATGTTTTTCGTGAGCAAGGCAAAATGCAGAGATGTCTGAGGAACATTAGCAGGAGACTGGATAAAAAAACAGAAACAGAAAAGAATACTTGTATGATGGCTACTTACTAATTGTGCTGCAGTTGAAAATATATGTGGGAGCTAGAGAGCCACATGGATGAGTCTTCTGGTTTAGTGCACTTTGACAACTTTGATGTGACAGAATTCAGCATAGACTTGTGCCACATTGGAAGTGTTATGGAAACGTCACAGTCCAAAGTCAGACATGACATGTTAAATGCGCTTTCAATATTACATTACTTCTGAAACAATGTTATGACCCACCCACTTAAAACATGAAATATTTCAGTTTTATACAGATATTTATGGAGGTTGCCTTCAAAAAAGGTTTTTTGATGTGCCATGATGAAGACGATTGTATTTAAAATATTAATAGGTTTCCGTACTACAGATAGAGGTAAGAGGCTGTCAGATCTGTAATAATTTATGCAGTAAGCTTCATTAATAGTCCAGCAGCTCTACATGCAGAGAGTCAGGACCCCCTTAAATTAGTGCAGTATGTCAGGTGAGCAGAGCCCTGCCACAAAACTAACCATCTCCCAACACACACGCAAAATCTACTACTATCAACAACCAGCCTGGAGATCTGTCTCGCAAGCAAAGATAAATTTAATACATCTGTAGTTGAATTATTGCACATTGCTCCCATGCTGTGCCTTCAACAGGAAAAAATGGCATATCAAATGAGTGTGAAGCACTTTGCACCATACATTTGAGAATCTCTCAAAGAAATGCAGTATGGCGCCCTCTGTTAAAACAATGTCCCTGCACTGCTGCCTTTGTCTGAATAATAATTCTTTGAAGCAAATACATTTCAATATATAGGCACTTGATGCACAGAGCTTCATGAGGACAGAGCGAGAGAGAGCATGTGCGTAACACAAGTCTACTGAATGTTTCAAAGTGTGTACATATACAGTAGATATAATTCAGCCCTCCAGATTTCATATTTAAGACAGGCACAAATTACTTAAATGTGTACTATAGCTGTTCATCATCGTCTATGTCAAGTCTGTGCACGAATAGCACTCCCCCTTTGTGAGCCATATAGTTGACTAATGCATGTGTGGTAAACACACCATTTCTTTCATTTAGTCACAGCTCAGTCAGTAATTACACAGAGGGATAGCGATCAGAGTAATACTCATTGTGTAAAGCTTTAGTGGGTCATCTGCAGTGAGACAGAAATGGAAAGAGAGGGAGGGACATGGCTCTGTATAAACCTTTCTGGGTATCAGACTTGCACGCAGTGTGTGTAAATGTGTGTAAGGCCTGTGGAAGAGCTGCTAAAAGTGTTTGTAATTATCGACTGAGTTGTGAAAATGCTGTCATTAATAAACAAACATGCTTGGAAAAATTGCAGTCATCTGTGAGTGAAGTTTTCTGGCGTTTTATAGCTTTTGTCTCCTTTTTTGTATGTACATGTGTGCACATGAAAGTTAATGAGAGAGTCTACCATTTAGGGGTTCTAAAGTTCACTGGTCAAGCTACTTTATTTTTGCCCTGTCCTCCTTTTTTCTCTCCTTTTTTGCCCTCTCCTCCACTGTGACTGGGTGAGACAGCCGTGGATCATCTGTGAGCCTATTAATTAGTCCAATCACTGGCAGACAGGCCTGTGTTATCACTGCAGCACGACAGTCTTTCAGAGCTGAAATTAAACCATGCACACTACTGTTTCAGTGCCAAGGGGAGTAGAGATTTAGCTCCACTGGCAACGCGTGTGGATAAATCACCACCACTAAACAGACTGTAGCAGTGCCATGGCAAAAAAAGGAAAGGGCAAATAAAATGTGCTGCTGTTTTTTGACAAAAAAGACCATTATATACGATGACAAACCAGTGATGAGCATTTTGATTCAAAGAGAAACTGTTCTGCTGCTTCAAAAGGAGGGAATGTCTGTCAGAATGAAAGTGGAAAGACATAAGAAGAAAAGACTGAAGAACCTAACTGAGAAGATGATGCCAAAAAGATCGTCGGCAAACCAAGGTCTCCTTTTATAGAAGGAGAAAGATAAATGGCAAAATGTGTGAGAATTAAGTGATAGAGAGAATGAAAGACAGAGGACTGGAAAAAAGGCAGTGATTGGAAGTGTGTGCATCCGTGTGTGTGTAATAGGCATGTCGGTGTCTGGCTTGTCTATGTGCACAACTGTCTGTGTGTGTGCGTGTGTGTGTGCTCATATGTGTCTGGGCCAGACTTTGGGTTGTGGGAGTATCATGAAACTGTGTTTCCCAGCTTAGGTCCTGTTTACTCCCCTTAAAATGCAGATGTTGGTAATAAATCCTGCGTTTGCTCATTTATTTGGGGGGACTGCACCTTGCTTTATTAAACCCATCTATCACTCAGGGCTCCTGAATCAATGGGATGCAGAGGAAAGCAGTGTCAGCACAGAGGCACGCAGGGAGAATACCAGCAGCCTGTACAAGTCAGAGGAGAGAGGAGCATTGAAGCAGGAATACATCAAAGCATCTGTCACACATTGTGAATGCATGGTGACAAAGGTCAGTTTCTTGTGTGCATTAATATAAAAAAAACAGACTCATACTTTATGGAATCAGCATGCCGTGCAGTTTAGAGTAGAGTAGATAGTAAATGTAGTTTCAATGCTGAATTCTTAAGAGGAAACTGAAAAAGTATCAGGTGCAATATGTAAATAAAGACCTAAATGCAGTCAGGTAATTAATTACATTGAATCTGCATTTAGTATTCAGATATGCAGTGTTGTGCCGTATGGGGCTCATCTAGGGGAACCAGGGGTGAACTGCTTGAATCTGAGCCCATCTGGAGACTCCCTCCATGGGATTCAATCTCCTGTGGTACAGAGGGCCACATCAACCTCTTTTCCACAGCTGCCACATTCACCGCCCAGCCTGTCAGGCGCTTGTTAAATAAGTCTGTCTCAGCCTGTAGACCTGTGCAAAACGAATATGGAAGAGATCTGGCTCAGCAGAGGGGGATGAGAGAGTGGCGAAAGAAGAAAGTTGGAGAGCAAAGTGAGAGTGGGAGAGGATAAGTGGGCAGGAGGGAAATACACATCTATGGTAAGAGGTGAGAGTGTTGCTATGCAAATGGACATCAAAGGCTCAAGATCAGTTTGTCCTCTTCTAAGTGTTGCTGCTAATCGCTGAAAAAAAACGTCTTCTCTTTGGATGGAGAGAGCACTACCAGTGAGGCAGAACTTTCTCTAAGATGTTAGGAAACCTCCCTCCATCATTCATCCTGAGCTATGAAAGAGCTGTCAGTTGCTACAGTCAGTGTGTTAAGTAATCTGTCAGTGGCTTATATATCTGTCCACCTGAGTCTGCTTGTTTATTCATCCACAGAGAATGGACTGATACAAACAAGTGTACACTCTCGCCACAGCTGTTGACTTGAGAGTCAAACTCAAATAGATTTACTGACCACTTGGGGACAGCACAAGCTGTAAACATAACACTGACACAGTATCTCCTTCAAAATTTGTTTTGGTGATTGTGTTAGCAAACAGTTGCCTATTTACACATCTAGAAGACAAAATGCAATATTAGCATTCATTTGAAGTTGTGTTTCTGTCGCCTAATGGTGGGCCCTGTATTCACTCTTCCTTTATCTTGTCTTTGGTTTCCACCTACTCCCTGAGGGATATATCTGTCTCTGTAGTTGCTAACTTTGTCTGTGTGCTGTTTGATGCTGGACAGCTGCTGGAAATGATGTGCCAACTGTACTCAAGGTTGATGGGAGCAAGTCAGGCAATAGATCTCTGTTGGCTTATCACTATAAAAGACCCCAATCACATAATCATTTGAACAATGGTTGATAAAAAATATTGATTAATGCAGCTTGAAATCGCAAAAGTAACTTAGTACAAACAGACAAATACTTAAATACCTCAACAGCCACACATGTTTCCACTGACTCTGCTCAGGTGTGCTAACTTCACAAATATCTTTCTGAGCCAATTGTTAGTTTTTCTGCACCGGCTTGCTTGGAAGAAGTGACACTGTTATTGGTTCATAAAGTTTGGTGACTTTTTGGCTACGTTCACACTGCAGTTAAAAGTGACCTGAATCCGATTTGTTCACTCAAATGTGACCCATATCTGATTTGTTTCTGACAATGTGAACAGCACAAGTCACATTGAATCTGACATGTCCAAATCTGATTCAGGACACTTTTAAATGTGTTACTGAATCAGATATATATCAGATTTTTTTTAATGCGACCTCAATCTGAACAGTCAGGTCGCATTTAATGTGGCTTTGACGTTATTCTGGAGCAACACACAGCAACACACAGCTAATGCTCCACATAAAGACATCATTAAGGTATTCATTTTCTTTCTCCTCTTCCTCCTTTTTAACATCACCTACTCACAAATTTGCCGCCTACCACCACACACTGTTTTAAACATTAGACCATAAATGAGACTACCAGTAACTTCACCAGCTGTTGCTGTTGCCATGTTTGCTTCTGTAAACACTATTCTGTGCATGACGTCATTAATGATAAACTGAGCATGCGGGTCACTTCAGGAGCGTGAGCTGTTCACATCGCAGTCCACAGACCACATTTAAAAGTGTAATATGAACAGCCAAACAAAAAAACAGATTTGAGCAATAAATGGGAATTGAGCATTAAGGCCTGCAGTGTGAACGTAGCCTTTGATTCCTGGATAGATTAGTTCTACACAAATACAACCAGTCCTGAGAAGGAGTCTAATCAGGTAAAATGAAAACACCTGTGTGGGTTGAGTTACCATGTGCACCAGATGGTTTGTTACACAGAACCATGGAAACTGAAAGGCAGGCACTGTCAAAAAATACTTGGCAGGTGATTGGATGAACCATCTGTCTATCACTGTCAATAACTGTCTTAACATGTGAGGCAGCTGGATTCATGAGGCTAATTGGTCAAAGCCACCAGTGATTCAGACACAAGCACATAACTTGAAGATGGATTCTTGTGTGATGTCATGAAGTTAAGGGCTTATAACCATCATTTTAAAGTTTACTTGAGCAGGGTTCTCTCTATACTTTACTTTTACTGCATTACTTTTCAGAGGGAAATACTGTACTTTTTACTTGATAACCATAACTACTAATTGCTTTTTAAATTAAGCTATTAAATATAAAACAACACGTTTTATACAGGAAATAATATAGTTCAAATGAGTTTGAAATTAACCAGCTCCAATGATAAAAATCTTGCTAATAATGATACTCTATTCTCTATAATGAGTATTTTATTGTTTACATACATTTTGCTGCTAAAACATTTCATTGAGAAGAAATTTGAATGACTTTATTTGTAACTGAGCACTTACATTGTGCTATTTCTAATTAAAAGTTCTGAATCCCTCTATTACTGGACACACCAGAGTCAGATAGTTGCTAGTTAAAGGCAGCAGCTGTGGAAGAAACTTGGTAAGAAGAGTAAACAGACCAGTGCATCACCATCTATCAGAGCTAACAGAAAAACTCCAGGGCATGTTGTAACAGCCACTCATACTCGAGCTGTCTGGGAGGCCTTGTCTCTGTTTATTAAAGGGTCAACACCCACATGAGATGAGCTCACTGGAAGGTCAATGCATACATCACTCCTGTGACTCTCATACAACCATCAATCATTGTCCTAATTCAATTCTATTGCTGGCAAGTCAGGCAATTATGACAGCCTAATTGCAGGTAATGTCAGTGAAAGCCCAAAGTCAAACAGAGACATGCAATGAACTGCATACTGAATATAGTCTGAAGGAAACATGACAGCTTATGTACAAGCATTTGGTAAATATTCAAACAAACAAGCCACTGTTATCTTATACTTCCACATTAAGCACTCTCTGACACATTCAAGAATGGCCTGTGAGTGATGTAGTCAAGTGCCTAAAACAAACATTTAGAGAACGGTGATAAAAGCTTTAATTTCAGAATTTCAAGGACTTCTATTGGGCAGGATAGACTTACGGTGCCATGACGCTCATGCATAAATCATGCAATCATCATCAATGCATATTCAGAGAAGCTGTATCGTTCTTCTTTTCTATGGGAGATTAGAAGGAGCCCGGACTGTGACAAAACCCAGCTGATTGTAATGAGCTTTTTTGTGGCTTCCTGCGCTGACAAAACAAGCCTAAATTAATCATGATACCACCCTCCTACTGCGACAAGGAAGCCCTAAGCTCCTATCAGCACTCCCTGTTGTAAATTGGACCCTGAGACAGAAAACTCTATGATGCAAAGTGAATTAGGCTCCAAAGCGCTTTAATTTAAGTCATTCATAGCAAATGGGTGAAAGAATATGTTTTCAATAATTGGCTTGCCTTTATGAAACATGACTCAAACGGTTGCAGTTTGTTTGTTGCACCATCTGCAGTGAAAGGCGTTAGATAAGTGAGAAGGATGAGGGAATAAACAGCAGAAGAAACACACAGTGAAACCTACAGCTGCTGTCACAGGAAGCAAAATGTGAGTGTGTGTGTGTGTGTTTGCGTTGATGTGCGGGCAGAGATTTGTTATTTTTAGATTTTTTTGCACATCTCTATTAGCCTGCATTGACTTTCCATCTCCCCCTGACAACTTAAGCTTCATCCATTACTTGAGTATGTATTGGATTTTCAGCTAATAGGCCTCACTGGAAATTCAACCAAAGTTCATCTCTCGTCAGGTAAAACTTGTCATGTGTTTAAAAATGTGTCACTTCATTTGGCACATAATGCTTTGTGTATTAGAATAAATGTGCCATTCTTCATCCCCGTCCCCATTACTGTTGCTATAAGGGGTTAAAGTGGGCTGGTGGGCAGTTTCATACATAATAATGTCTAGTTTATTTTTTGTGTGCTGCAGCCTCGTGTTCCTTCTAGCTGATGCCTTGAGATACTTCTTTAACAAATCACAAAGTTGTGTCACATCACGGCCTTGCCACCCACACATTGTTTTTCTGTTCATCACTTCCCTTCAGTGAGTTGTGTGTGCAGATGTTTGCAGTTGAGGTACTTCAGCATCTAGCTAGCTACATAGGGGCAGTGACCCTTTTTCTGTAGCGGTAGGTAATTTCAAATCAAACATTTCAAATGCCACTAGTACGGTAGCTGACCCTCAAATCCGGATGAATATTTCTTCATTAGAAAGTGCATTATTAACATTAATGTGTGATAATGAAACATTGTAAAGTTGGCATAAGAAATGTCATTTATTTTAGAATTTTAGGAAAAGAAAGTTCTCTGGTTAATTCAAATATAACACAACCCAGAGCCACAGCCACAGAAATGGGTGCTTAAAGGAAGGATAGCTGATCACATAGCCTGTCCACAAAGAAAAGCAGTCCACCAAAGCACGCAGTACAAATTAATTTGGAAGTTATTTTGAGGTGAGTCATTTTTCCCTGCTGCACCCACCTGCCAATTCCCACTTTAACCTCTGGTTGCTACAGTACACTTGTCATGCTTTCCATTATCCTACAACGCATACTGGTGGCAGATTTACCGCTCAAAATTCTTTAATTTTTGAGACAATTGCTCTATGATTTTTTAGACTGTAATAAAAAGCAGGCTTTGCAAAGTAGTGACAAAGGAGAGACTTTTGCAGGCAGACAGTTTTTAAAAGAAATGTATTAATATTACTATTATTGTTGTTATTATTATTATTATTATTATTATCATTATTATTATTATTATTATTATTATTATTGTAAAGTCTAAGTTAACATAGGCTGCATGGCTCCAGCTAACATTTTAATGTTGCCAGCCAACACTTACCTTAGTTTACACACTAGCCTAATACAGTAGCATCCTAGAGTAACTTCCATACAGTAAGGAACCACTACACACTATGTAGGTTAGTGTTAACATAACTTACAACACAAAATGCAGTTAGGTTATCACAATAAGCTAGATAGCTGGATATGCTAACCTTTGCAACTTATCTTGTGTCTGTTATTTAGGAAAGGCTCAAAAGAGACACCACCCTCCAGACTGTTTACACGCCAAGTATGACTGTTACAGCATGAGCACACTGCTTTGGCATGTGGACAAATCCCTAAGCTTGACAGGCTAACCATGCTTAATTAAGGTTGCTAAGCGAAGATTGGACAATCACTGTTCAGGGGAGAGATTTAGCAAATGGACAATTCACCAACCTTTTGATTTGATGCCAGCTTTGCCCAGCTGTGTGACAGCAGAATCTCATCCCAAGTATGCACTGACTGCTACTAATCACTGCCCTTTCCAGACTAATGTCACAATGGACTGTCTTTTACAATGCTAATAATAGAATTCAAAGCAGACACAACTGAGAACCCTTGACAGCATTTTAATTACACATTTAAATCATTTCCTAATTGTATTGGAGGCAGTGAGAACTGACAACCTAGAATTATAGCGCTGGCAGTTGCTTAAATTTGTAAGATGTGTTAGTTCTGTCCAGGCATGATCAGATGCATAATGACGTTACCTTATCAGCTTACCCACCAGTTCAAGGTGTCCTCCTGGTCAAAGATGATGATACTGTGTAGGTTATGATTTGACAGGAAGCTGAGTACACGCCTCATCAAATTGTTTAGTCACAGTGAGACGCTCATATCTTCTGTCTAACTGATACTCGTCTCATGATTCCATTACCTGGAGTGCCAGAGGGCCCTTGGGACAGGAGCCATCTACACAGGAAGCCAAGAAGCAAGTGAAGGCAGGGACAACATGAAGGTAGTTGCTCAGTGGACGTGGGAAACATGAATATATCAAAAAGAGTTGAATGTCTCCTTCCCAGGCAAACCGATTGCCTGGATTGGGTAAATTTCATTCCAGCCATATGCCTCAAGGATATACTGGGTCTTCTCATTTTAAGGCTCATCTTCCCAATTTTTGCATGTTCAACATTTCGTGATAATAGAAAAACTGGGTCAAACTAGCACTCTCACATTCCAGTCACATAATTTCAATGGAGTGAGAACTTTTGAGCGTTTCCATTGTACTCTGGGGTGCTGGAAAGAAGAGAGCCGTTTTAATTCAGCGAGTGAACTTTGGTGACTGCTTTTTTCCAGCGGGATATGGAAGGAGTTACACAACCATGGTATGCGAATAGAGGAAGGGAAAATAATTGTAAGCATTTCTTAAGCACTTCTGCCCCAAGACCCATTGCCTCAAGGACAGGTTATCAAATCCAAAATCTCACAATTGCAACAAAACCTTTGAGTTCACTATGAGAACAGGGACGCCCCAAAGTAATTTACCCAGATTGACCAAGCACATGAATAGAGTGTACTCTAGAATGTAATAAGGCCATAAAATGGCAAATAATGAACTTTAATGGATTTACCTCACCTTATACAAACTATCCCAAGAGATGTGACATTACAAATGAGGAAATAGCAGCTACCAGAGCAACATAAGCCATAATAAACTTGCTGACTGCAGTAAATATGACATGTAGTTTAACTGGTGCTGAAAGGCTATACTGACTATACAAACTACACAGGCTGAAGTGACTTTGTCAAGGAATTTGGTAACCACATTTATCCATGAATAATCGTTTTTAAAGAAGGCTTTAACAAAGATTTCCTGGGCAGAAGGAGCAGGCGAAGGGAAAATGAGTGAATGTGTGAGGAGGAGTGAGAATGAAAGAGGAGAAGGAAGAAAAGTGGAGGAGGGAAACGGTGAAAGCTTAGGCACTAGGACTGAGTGAGGACTATACTGTAGGCAGCTATTTGGACGTCACCTGGACTTCTTATCAGGTTGCAGTGAGTGGGGCTTTCAGAGGGTTGTGAATGGGAAGCTGGCGCTCAGCACTAACACTCATTTCAAGGCTCTTTTCCTCTGATGATGGTGGCATTTTAAAGCAGGTCAAGCTGACAGGGCAGCTGCCAGGACCCTTGTGCCCCCCTCTGCTTTAAGGAAATCTGACTGAAGGAGTAAACGACTGGACTGTCTAACTACCGGGGCAGCTCCCGGAGCCACATTACACACACCAGGGAACAGAAAAGCATGTTCAGCCAGTGATATATCTACAGACATGCACATATACTCTGAGCTGTACAGAAATGTAAACACTAACAGTAAATAGCTGTATAGCTACAAACAGGTAGTGTGGTTTGTCTTTTTGTCAAAGTGTGATTCTGGAGATAATGAAAAGCACATACAACAGTATATAACATAAAATATTCCTATAGCATGAAGTGAAAACATTTTTTAGACACAAGCCTTTCAGGAACTAAGAAAATTATAATTGGGGTGGAAGAAGTATTCAAACAATTTACTTAACTAATACCACAATGTTAAATATATTATGTTACATATACATCTCCTGTATCTAAAATTGCACATGAATTGATTACAGAAAACATGTACTTAAGTAAAAATACTCATTATAAAGGAAAAATAACATAAGCATGTTATATTATTATTTATTGAAATGTTGGATCATTATCACTGATGCATTAGCATGTAAATTGCATTTTTATACTAAATGATCAAGGTGGAGATGGTGTAAAGAATTGTATACACTGTTGGATAGTGTAATGTGTAATGTGTGTAATAGTGTTATGTTTTACTTCTAGTAAAACATTAAATGGAGACACTTTTGTAACTTATGTAAAGAACTAGAATAACTATTTTTTACCTATGGGAAAATGGTTTTGACCTTTTCTATGGGCCCAGTAGATGCCAAAAATGGGAGAAAATAACTGATGCTTATGAAAAAAAAAACTGAAGCACATGCATGTGTATTAATATGTCTTTTCACTAGCAATGATATCAGCTTAAAAAAATCAGACACAATGAAAGCCTGACAGTCATTCATCTTTAGCTGGTGTTTTGGCTGAGTGGAGCTGGAAGGAAAAGCAGAAGGAGGAAGAAGAGAAGGAGGATGAGGTTTTTTCTTTTCCACTGAACATTAGTCCTTGGGTCTGTCAGTCAGTGCTGATCTAGCCTTTTTGTTTCCTTGCTGATTCCTCTACTATTCCTTCTGAAATGCTAATATGGCAACTTAGTGCGCCAGCGTCAGCCTTTCCCAGCCTTAGCTTCACATCTTTACATCTCCTGGATGAAATCACTCTCTCTCTTGGTCTGTCCCTCCTTGTCCTCTTATAGACATGCACAGCATGAGCAGGAATTGCAGGGTTTAGTTTCAGCTTATTTAAAATATCTAAAAACTTAGGAGAAGGTCAGCGGTTTTGTAAATACTGCATTCTCCAAGACAAGGAAGAAAAACAGCCACATGCTATTAAGCACTCCTCATCACAATTCACCAACACATTGACCTTTCTTTGTACTGTTTTGAAAAGAACCAATTTCAGGCACCTTTATCAGCTCTATGCGTGGATGAAAGCCATAATTTCAGCTGTTTCGCAAAACTTCCTTTGACAGTTCTTTCAGTCTACCTGAGTCCCCAGGGTTCTCACCAGAGTATGAGAGAGACAAATGCTTTCACATTCTCAACACATAGTGCCACATTTTTCCTGATGCAGATGCACACAGGCTTCTATATCTTTCTGGCAGACAAATGTAACTACTCATTCATCCAAGGAAAATGACTATGACTGTGATGACAATTAAAAAGGCCTCTGCAAAGCAGTGTCAGTCAAACCAATGCACAAGGAGTTCAAATGTGGGTGTAATCAAAGAATCAGATGGTGCTGCTGCTGTATCTAAACCTCAGATCTGACTTGCCGAGGAACTCTCAGAATTACACTTCACATTATGATTACAGTGTGCCACGTCTGCACTCTATCGGATCTGCTCTATGGTTGGCTGAGTCCTTTCCCAGTATCTATTCTAATAAGCAGCAGAGTTAATCGAGAGCATAGACCAACACAGCTTCCCCCTGGGAGCAGCCAGACAGTGCTGCTGACTGTGGCGCTGACAGCCAGAGAGCATTAAGCACTGGGGTACTGCCGCCCAGTGCAGGGGCTCAGTGAACCATGACGGTGTCATTTCTTTTAATAGGGCTTCTTTCTTTCTCTTTCTCTCTCCCATAGTCTATTTCCTCCTCTCTCTCTCTCCTCTTTCAGCCTTGGTTTCTTTCTCCTCTCTTGCACTGCCAACCGTGAACTTTGCCCAGCCTCTCTGTCCCTCTAAACATCCTTATTTCTAGCTCTCACTTCCTTTTCTTTCTTTAATCATGGACCTTGTCTGCCTATTTAAAATGCAAGACATGGGGATGCAGTTGTTGCTGAGAACCCCAACGGCGTGTGGGGAACTCTAATTGGTTTGCTTAACCTTCAGAGCACAATGAGCAGGCTGTAATGAAGGCTCATGATTCATGGCCAGGTAATAAAGCTGAAGAGGGCCGTTTACCCAACAGCTACACACACACACATACCTTAAGACGCTTTGAGCAACACACAGCTGCATATGGGATTTAACACAACATCAGGAGTGTGTTGTCAGACAGGCGTATGGTCCCTAATAAAGCCTTAAGCTATTCTACTGAGAGACTATTGAAAAGCATTCCTTCCTGGCAAGTGATTTTGATCAAAAACATGAAACCAACATGGCAACCAGGTGCGGATAATTTAAATGCTGGATGCCAGGAGGGAAATTATCAGGGTATCTGACAGTTGACAACATAATGTAAAGCTTTTCAGGTCAGCAACTCTCCCTCTTAACACAAAGTCACTCTGCTTGTAACACTCAACACTCCCTGTAACTTTCACTTGCTGCAGCCCAAAGCCAAGATAAATTCCATGCAGGTTGTTGTGACAAAAGACTTTGAAAAAGGACAACATCTGAACCCTGATAAGAAGACAATATGTGAGAGTGAAGGGAAACTTGTTAGCACCACTGGGCAACACTTCTCAGAAAGCTGAATTAGCTTGCGTGTGTGTGTATGGTGGTGTGTGTCTGCGTGTTTGCACTGTGCATGTTTGATGAGGATTTTTAATGAACTGGCGGACTCCTGGTGAATATTGCTGCGTCAGGTTATAGTCTGCCTTTTAAGGGCTTCTGAATAAGTTATGATATTTGGAGAGATAATGAGATGGAGGGAAGGAGATAGAGGACATGGAGGAGCTGAGATCATCAGCAGAAAAGTCTTAACACAAAGAGACAGTTAGAGGTTTGAAGCACTTTCCAAGGTCAAGCTGAGATATTCAGACCAAATGCTTCCACTATTTTAAACCCATTCCAGCATTTAAACAAAGTCATATAATGACTTAAAAACTAGTCAAGCCTACATTTGCTGATACAGTACAGTAGGCAAGATTTCTTTTTCTCACACTCTGTATCTCAATCTTTTAGGATCCAATATTTCTCCATCTAATATGAACATATTGCGATCATACCAGAACTCTCAAAAATAAATTGTACTTGTTTATCCTTTTTAAAGTCAACAAGATATTGGAGGGATTACAACAACTAGATATCATTTTTGACAAAAGTGCAGTGAAGTCAAAGATATCTACTATACAATGAGTTAATGGCATTGCAACGCTATTTGATTGCTGTACTTCCACCTCGGTATCAAGGCTACATTTCAAATTTACTCTCCCTTCAGCCTGTGTTGCCACAGACACACTGCAAATCAGAGGAGCACTGATGCTCTGACGCACAGATGCACTTTGTCATATAGGTGCAATGAATTATGGTCATTGTAGTTCCCTAACAGGCTTTCAGGGATAGCAGCATTAAATCTTGGTAGTTTGAAAACTGCATCACTGAGAACCTCTAGCTTCATAGAACGTGTAATAAATCCAAAACAAAGGTTTACTTATTGGATTGTTAATTTAGCTGGTAATACATCCTGTGGAGCCTACAGTCATCTATAAATAACCACTGCCTGTGCTAGCCCAGATGTACTACTAATGGACTACTCTTTGCCAGTCAGTCAACGCCAGTAAAAAAAAAAAAAAAAAAGGTAGGAGTAGCAATACCTACTCTGTTTGCTAGGGAAGATGCTTAAAGGTTGAATTCAGGTTGAATATATCTAATTGGAATTGTGTCTAAATTCAAACCACATATGACTGAGGCCTGAGCCCAATTTGAAACAAAACTACGTGTGTACAGCGACATTAGTGAATCTATGAGGCTGAACTAACAGTGGTGCCTTTAGCTAAATGCTAACGTCTAAGATACACTCAGCGACAATACAAGGATAACATATAATGTTTACCATATATGGTAAACTTGATATATCTTAGTGAATTGTGTTGCTAACGTTTGAAAAGTAGCTTTAAACTGGTACAGCTGAGGCTACTGGGAATGTCATGACAGGTGTTTGGTCTTAAACCAAAGTATTGAACAAATGATAACTTTGACCTGACAATAGTGCTAGCTGAAAAGCCAAGAGATCCCTGTAGTTATTACAATTAATTAACATGAATATACACATTTTAATGGTTATCCACACAATAGTTGAGGAGACATTTCACTCCAAAGGACAAGTTTCAACCTCATGGCTGCACGAGAGGAGAGGAGAGTGTGTAGGGACATGCATGTTTTTACCAAATTTTATGACAGTTTATCCAGTAGTTGTTGAGATATTTCAGTCTGTGTTGGATTGAGCAACACAACCATCACTAGAACCCTTACTAAAATTAGGATAACACTGCGTGCCTGGTGTTGACCCTTTGGGCTGTAAAATCTCAGGAGTGTGAAATATGAGAAAAAAATGCAATTGCATATTGGAGTGGTACTGTAACTGTAGTCTGCAAGTCACGGTGGCCCTGCGCTTTGTTACTTTAAATGACAGAACACAAAGGTACTTGAACAGATCTTATGTACAGACCAATCAATGAGTTATTGGTCCTTCACTCAGTCAATGGGATGACTTCACTGTGAAAAAGCCTCACAAACCTGTTAATAAAAGTTAATTTCCCCCCTCTTGATGACCAGCTCCTTTATTTCTGGGCCTTTAACCTCATGCTGGCCCACAATGCCATGCAGTCATGCTAATAAGACGCGCCAGCTTCTTCACAGAATTTATAACAGACAGTAAATTATCTATTCAATGGCTAGTTGTTGAACCCCATGCTCTGTTCTCATGTTCCTGTTTTCATTACTTTAAATAACTTGAACTAGACAGTTTAAGAGAGACCTTATTATACATTATTTGGAAGTGAAATGCCAGATATGCTTGTTCATTGTTTTCTAAAACTGCATGTGCAAAAGTTAGTGCAAATTCTTATATCACTCATAGCTTTCCTTGTGCACTACATTGTAAAGCTGTGTCGAATCATATTCCACATATTTTAGAAGTGAGTTCATTGTTATAACTGACTGCAGTGATGTTCACACCTATGATGCATGTTGTAAAAACATGTTGAAAATATACTTTATGTGATGTGAATGTGGTTTATAACCACTGCTGAATATTAACATAATATGAAAAACAGGGCATCAAGCAGGCCTACAATAGTGAGATTCCTGCACAGAAAATGTAATTATATCACTCATTGAGACCCAGAAAGAGACACAGGCACTGGTGGGACATCTCCCCCATCAAAAGCAAGTAACAGGGGACAAATGGAGTCAAAACACAGACTATAGAGTGCTTTAACCACAGAAAGTTAGATTGACCAGTGTTGGATCTTTTTCCCTCTCTGGTCCCCCTGGTAGCCTTCGATTGAAAGCATCACTGGTGAGCCATGTTTGTAGACCTGAGAGTGCTGTGTGTAGTTTACTGACACCACATTACATGATGTCTGGATATCAGAGTAAACATTTTTCAAACAGTGGTCTCTCACTGCCATTTAAAGTCTCCAATGTGTGAAAGTGCTTGTTGCGGCAGCATTAATACTGATCTTTGTGTTGTGTGTGTTTTTTGAACAGAGAATTAGAATAACAGAGAATTCATGCGTCAAGATGAATTAGTTCATTTTCAGGTGGTTGAACATATGCCACCTTTGCCTGGGCAATTTAATATGTTTCTCTCATGGTGTGCTGCAAACAACTTTTTTGTAAGTTGCTTTCTCTCTCTTTGGTGAACACAATAGCAATTACTTTCGGTGGTTGGCTCTTTCTACACCTCCCATTCACATTTTTTTGTGTCTGTCCATACAGCTGTTTGGGGGAAGAGGGGGGTTGGATTGTGTAACTACAGCCAGTGTGAGAGCTCCAGTCATTCATCTTATAGAGCACAAGTGAACTCACCCCATGAGGAAAAAATATGAACACTGACCCGAGCAAACGGGTATTTTTTCTTCCCATCAGTTACTGTGCTGGGAAATAGGGATCTAAGCTGAGAATAAGAGAGAGATTGAGGGACACAAAGAGAAGAGAAAAGATGTGTGACAAAGTGCACTGTTCGTGGTACATGAAATGGACTAAGGTCACATGGGTGCTGTGGAGGAAATGGAAAACGCCGGCATATGAGAGTGTTAGATTATCATGACATGATATTGTTGAGGACACAGTGAAGTCAGATCAAGAGGGTGACACTGCAGTCACCTGCAAAATATTCTGCTTATTTCAAGGAGAGAATATAAGCTAGTAAAACACAAAAGACAGAGAGAAATAAACAAAAAGCGAGAGGGGCTGAAGGGTAGATTGCCCCTGGGTTCACCTCAGGTGTGCCTCTTGATCATGCTGTTGGTCTGGCTTAGAGGTTTTGATATGGGTAGTGACTGTTTATTGAAGCTGGCAGAGGTTGTGCTCTCCGAGGTGGCAGCCTCATTTGAGCCTTAGAAACAAGCAGCGTGGAAAATATCCAGGGATCAGAGAGGCCGTAAACCATCATCCTGGCACATATAAAGGCTCATATAAACATGCATCTCACTCATATTTCACATCTTTATTGGACTCAGCTTCACAGCACACCCAAGATATACAAGTGTCTACAAGAAGATAGTCTAAATGATCTCTTTGTCACTGTACCTGCTTTGGATTAGTGAGCAATTTGATGCCGAAAAACTCAAAACGTAAACATTCCTCCGATGATGGAGCTGGCAGCAAATCATCACAAATCTTAGTGGGATAATGGCTCAAAGTATTCTGATCCATATCTATCTCTTCCTCAGTGGAAAGTGCCAGAAATAGCATTTCATTTTGTGAAATGTGGTGGATTATCTTATTTTAGTTTTCAGTTTACATTGATAACCCCAACCCAATTTATTTCTAAGCTATTCATTCATTATTGGGTTTTTTTCTTGTCATTGATTTTTTTTTTTTGACCATTAGTAATACAATAATGCAGGTATTATCATTCAAGTATTTCAATGATTTTATTACTACAGTGTCACTGTTTATCACTTTAATCATTTCGTAAAGTTTTGAGTTTTCATGACTTCTATGCTGATAAATATTCTGTGGTCTTTGGACTTCACAGTGAAACATACATTTTAATTAGGGCCAGAGCATTGACTGGTGTAGAGACCCTATTGTCATGCATGAATCATCACTTATCCAAATGAATCACACTATTGAGTGGTAAAGGTGCTCATGAAACTTTGCATCAGAAGTTGTGAATACTGACATGTTCTTTGGGTCGTAGGCATGGATGTGGCGACATGGCAAAATAATGCCCACTAAAAAAATTTAAAGTTGAAACCCCAACTTTAGGTTTGTACTAAAGCTAGTAGGCACATGATCATGTCCAGGGGCAATACCCAAAGCCCTACAGGAAGTCTGTGCAATTTTTGCACAGATTTTGCGATTTACAGGTATTGTGCTTTAACATCCTCCTAGAGAATTAACCAGAACAACTTCAACTTTGGTCAATGACATCTAAAACTTCTGCCATGATAGATTGTCCAGCTTTTGAGTTTTCATAGAACGCCCTTGACATAGCTTGCCATGAAACAGGAAGTTGTTGTAACTTGACAGAATTGTCCAATTATTTTGTCCAAATGTACCAAGCTTGATTAGAGTACAGACCCAAATACTTTCAGATGTCAATGGTGAGTCATTGCGCCGCCGACTGACAACATGAAGTCAACCTTATGACAAACAGTTTACAAGAAATGCAAATGGTGTGGTCTACACATAGTATACTACCACAAGGCATATAATTAGTGTGTGTTCCCTAGGAAGTGATATGTAACTCCTTTTTGCAATGTCTGATATTCATGATATTACATATGCATGTCAAGTGACCTCCACTAAATGTATTGCTGCATTAATAACCTACATGTGTAGCACCACCTACTGGCAAACAGAAGCAAGTCTTATGTAAACTTGACTTACATGAAAGTGTGTGGCATGTACATTTAGCATGTTTTCAAGCACAGGAAGTACTAGTTGAATAGTCCTACATGCAGTGTCCAATATATATATAAATTCATATCCATGTCAGTTATCCTCTGTTACATGTATTGCTGCATCATGTAACTCTGCAATAACAGCACTTCAACAGTGGCACGCCCTGACGTGCACAGAGGTGTAAGGACCCGATCATTGCTGCTTGCAGCTTTAATTAATATTGATACCAGTTAAGCATGAATAATGCATTCCAAAAAACCAAACTTGTTAACATGTGATTAAATATTGCTCAATCATTGGTTAATTAAGCATTAATAAGAGAACAGCGGCGTAAAGTGTTACTCTGAATTCTGTTCATATCCATTATGTAGTTTATAATCAGCAGGGTTATATTCCTCAGAGGTACCCTTAGTTCTTCACCATGTGTCATGTGAACGTGCTGTATGTCTCTCAGGTCCTGTATGTTAATAAACACAATTACAGAATCTTGTCTCCGCTGATGGTGCTGCAATGTAACATACTCAGTTACTCACAGAGGAGTAGTGCTGAGCTTCAGGCAAGACAAAAAAATTACAGCCTTTACAGCAAAACATCACTGTTTAATGAATTACCTTAAACAATGGAAACTTGGCACATGAAAAAACTGCTCTAAGGAACAGAGACTTTAATAAAAGTGTGCATAAACTTAACAAAAGTTTAAATATGAAACTTTGGCACTTTAACTTGTAACAATTGATAATCTGTAGACAGTAGTAGTGACATATCACTGAGTCTGGGCTTCCACCTTGCCACCTTTACCAGTCAAGGGAGGAACTGCTTTTTCATGGCTACCCATTTGGAGAAAGTGGACTAATACGACACAATATGATAAGCAATATTTTTATATTTAAAAATGGGTCAATGTGTAATGTGACAACTAAAGTGTTTTGGTTCTCGCTCAGCTACAATGTTCTGATAAACCCACTGTACACTACCTGCCCAGCACCAAGACAAAACTGGTAAACAGGATGGAGCATTTACTAGCCAAAAAGCCAAATATTTTCCTCACAAGTCGGTGGAGACCAAAATCAGAGCTAAAGTAACAAACACAACTCCAAATGAATGTTAATGTTTCTCCAATATTGTGTTGACTGTTTATTCTGCTGCATCCAAGTAGCCAAGTAATCAAATACTGCTTAAAGCACAATTCTGAAGTACTTGAGTATACAATTTATGCTAGAAAGGAAATATTGTACTTACCTCATCATATTAATTTGACAGATATAGAGCTCTGCTAACTCATAAAATCATGAGTTCTATTAATATCTGAATCTGTTAAAATTATTACAAAAAACTACTACTTACATTTTAATGAATAAATGATAGTTATTCTATATTATATAATCATAATAATGTAACACTCTGAGCTGGGTCATTCTGCATCATCAATACAGTTACTTTGGATACTTGTACATTTGGGTGGTAATACTTCTGTTCTTTTATTGAAGTAATGTTTTAAATGCAGGCATTTTACTTATGACTTAGTATTTTTTTCACTGTACTAATACTTAAATAAGTATAGTATTTGAGAACTCAGTAAATAGTCAGTAAAGTAAATATCTCAGTTTAAACAGTCTTTGAATAGCCTTTTGGTTAAAATACACACAGTGTACACCTCTCTCACGCCCTATGTTTCCTGTTTGTGTTAAAATACCCCCTCACTATCCAATAAAGCCAAAATGCCCCCAAAATAATGTAATTCTAACAAAGACCACTAAACTGAGCCAATGCTGTGTGTAATAAAAATAATCAATTACTGAATTTCACAGAACAAGCAGCAAATAGAAGGAAGCGGAGAAAGTGAGATGAGGGCACAAAATCTGCACAGTACAAGAAGAAAGGCAGTGAGAAAGAGCACTCTGACTGTAAAGACAGATTTATAGGTAGGAAATCAAATGCCATAGCATATCAATTAGCCAAGGTTACACCTGTGCAATCCAATGTGCAGAAACAGTGACTTCTGAGGAGGTAATATTTGGGGTGGGGAGGTATAAAACAATTTATTGTAATATGTAATCCATTACTCATAAGTCATTTTAGCTCATAGTTGACTCCTTATAATGGCAATTGGAAGTCGATTTCAATTTGAGCACTTTTATCAACGAGCAGAAGAGACGTGAAGATGGAAAGGAGAAATTAACAGATAACACCTCTTTAGTTGCATCTTCCAACAGCTTGTTAAAAACATGAGCCTCAGCCCACCGCTCAACTCTCCATAGCAAAATCTAAGAGTGCCTATTCCTCCTGCAAAACTCTATCATCTGGCAGGGAAAGCCTCTAAATCTTGTTATAAGCTCAGAGAGGATAGAGTGGCACACCATTTATGAATGCTGCATTTAAGCCTGGGGGATGTTATAAGAATTATTCCTGCTCTTTTCTATGCCAAAAAGTTGCATTTAATTGTCACAGGCTTTAAAGTTGTATGTTTGTTGTCAAAAATGAGGCAGCAGACGGTGACACTGTGTGAGTTTGATCTTTATCTCTCAGGGCCATCTGACCTCTTTCTTCCACAGAACCAAACAATGCCAAATGATTTTTAAAAAAATTGATAGATAAAATAGCCTGAACATATATATATACATATATGTATGTATGTATATGTGTGGGCGTGTGTGTGTGTGTGTGTGTATACATACATATGTGTGTGTGCGTGTATACATATATAATTCAGGACTGGAATATACATATATATTCCACTCCTGAATTATCTGCTTCTCAAAGTCATTGTGGCTGCTGTTCGGATGAAAAGCGTGGCAAACATGCTTAGGCTGAGCCCTTACTCACAGGCTCTATGAGGGTTACTTTGAATGCCTTTCTCTCTTCGATTGCACTATCTTATACTCTAACAATGGAGAAATGACTTTGCAGGAGAAAAAGAGGGAGAATGGTTGAGATCAATAGTCCACAGAGAAGCTATATAAAGCTATACATATAGAATATAAAAAGCAAGATGTTATTTAACCATCCCACAAAATAAAGCTGTTTTATGTTTTAAGTTCAAGTTCAACAGGACACTGGCATGCAGTGTTATTGATTTATGGCTTGGCAATGCTGCCCTTCAGTGGCAGCTGACTAGAATCACTTTTTTCTGCAGATGAGGAATGAAACAGAAATAGACTCTGATACAGTGGCAGTCAGGACAGAATCAACCCCAAGAAATATAGTAATACATTCTCACCTTCTTATAGTAATCAAATTCACGCTGAAAGCATTTCACAATGATGAAACACCCCTTTTTCTGATCTCCAAAAGTCATTCTTCTCAATTATTTTCTTCTAGGATACCAAGTGAAAACCAGGAATTATTCAGTGTCTGTCAGTGTAAGCCCATATTATGAAGGAGTGTACCTTTCCGTAGGTCAAGTACACGCAAATGTCAGGTTTTGTCCCAAAGAAATTAAGACAGATGTTTTGTGACACTTGCCCGAAAACTAATCTAAGCTGGTGATCCATCAAGCCCCAAGTTTCAGCCGTGCTCAGTGAACGGGTTTCATCATCTCAAGGCTCAAGGACGGACTGATCCACAGGCTACCTCTGGTTCCTTGCCTCAGAGATCAAAGTGTCTACATCTGAAAGGAACACAACGAAGGTTGGCTTTGGATGTTAGAAATGTAGAAACCACAGTGCCACATTCAATCTTGTTAAAGCATTGTCCTCAGCTGGCTTTTATGGTAACACAAATGTCAAACTATTCCCCAAGTCCCGCTGAGTTACGCGTGTTTAGAGTATTTGATGGTGTTGTACACAGAGTGGTGCTGACCTCACTGTGACATTGACTCTCTTCCAGGCTGGTTATCATACTTCTCAGACTGACAGGGTCCAGATGCAATTAAATATAATCATATAATGTGCAGTCTGTATAAAAATATAATTTGCAATACTTTTCCCACTCTACACCATTTGCTCTTTTTTAAAATAACAACAACTGTGCAATATTTACCAGGGTTTTGAGTCAATTCTTCACATGGGACCACCACTACATGTGCCACCCACATAACAAAACAAAGTGCCCAAACAAAGTATGCCCATGAAAAATAGCACGTCCAAAGCCTAAAACGCATGCATAAACAGTATACATTACATCAGTGACCACCCCTCCCTATTCACACTCGCATAGCAGAAAATAAATCACTTAGGAGGTCATGAAATGTATTTCCTGCCTCAAAGTGCAGCGTAATAATCACACAACACTGTAAACAACACGCTGACACAAAGAGGGGGAATATTCTCACAACATCCCCATCATCATCATCATCATTATTCTCTCAGAGGCCTTGCAGCAACTCGGTTCCTCCATTAGGTGTCGCTCAATTACTGCACCTGGTGCGTGCAGCGCCCTCAACCTCTGGCCCGGATTGTCTGGCTCGTAATTGGCCCGGACCAATCACAGAGGAGGTAGGCGGGTCTCTATTGTTACTACAGATACTCCAAGAAGTTTGAGCCGACCTGCTGCTGCTTCACCTATGAGTCTCCACGTAAATGAATAGCCGCGGCCCGCGCGAGATAAACGAGCTGATTATGCCGAGATAAAGAGCATCTGGCTCGCGCTCGGTCCGATAATGGCATGCGATGGTTCATCTGCTGAGGATTTCCCGGACAAAGTGATGCCCAGGGCAGCTCCCTGCACGTGCAACAAGAAGTGCAGCAGGAGCAGGAGCAGTATTGTCTTCCTGGGATTATTCCTGCTGTCGCTGTCTTTGCACGCTGTCACCCTCGTCTGCTATTTGGATCTGCGGTCCGAGGTCAAAAGGGAAATTATCCACCAGAAGCGGGACTCCATGTTGACACTTGCGGGGAGTGACCTGGCTGACCCGGCGGCGGTACTCTCACCCGGCCACCATCAGCGTTTGGACTCCGGCAGCAGCAGCAGCAGCAGCAGCCGCGGCGGAGAGGGTCGTGAGGTAATTTAAACACATCCAGAAAAGAAAAAGAAAGAAAGAAAGAAAGGAGGGAGGAGGGGGGGCAAGGTGAAATACAGCAAACTAAGGGGAGCTTCTTTGAGGAGGCATTGTTTTCATTCCTCACACGGAGGCTGTTCGTGTTCATTCACCTCCGCTCAGTCCTCCTGTTCCAGTATCACGGTGTCAGGTTTTGTGTCTGCGCTCTGTCATGGCATGTTTCTGGGCAACTTATTTTACAGTAGCCTGTCACGACGTTTTGCCAGCTCAGTTTCCAGACAAATATGTTTTGAATTAGCGCTCCCGTGCGTGTGATTCCGCCTCTTGGACCAAGATGCACAGAGGTATTAGCTTTAAGTCTGTCACCTGGCCAAAGTCTCCTGTTCAGGTAAACACCATCCAGGGAGGAATAATCAAGGAAGTTAGAAGGAGGTATGGTGTTAATTTGCCTTCATAAAACAAGCTGTTGTAGAAAAGAAGAAGAAGAAAAAAATCTTAATTCATCTACTTTAGAGATGTCTTTATTCTTTCCCTAATCAAACCCCATTTTCACCAATTTGTCTTGATTCCAGAGAGCTCTCCCTGAACAGACACATGCTGATGCTCCTAACTTTAGGCAATGTGCCCAGCTGGATTCACAGACACAGGTCAGTCAATGTGCTGGAGCAGGTGGACGGAAAATTAACTGGATCACCAGCAGGTGCAAAGCCCAAGGGCTGATGTAAATTCATCAGGACTTAGATGGGGCAGTTGGTACTTGGAGCGGAGCCAGCCTCGTCTCACATGTGTTTTCTTTTCTGGCAGCGGCCTGATTGAATGTTCATTGTGTTGTCTGTGGCTTTGGCAACAGCCCCCCCACACACACACACACCCCACCACCACCACCACCACCACCACCACACACTCCCTAATTTCACCAGTACAAAGGGACCAAGTGTAGGTCTCAACATTGGATTGCTTGCTCAATTAGCTCATATGTCGCCAGTTGTGCAACCTCATTTTACAGAGAAAATGATCCTCTGTGTGGGGCACCGGCTGGACATTTAGTTGTGAATGACCCTCAATTTGACAGGAATCCAAGTTATTTAGGATGGAGACATTTATTATTTCTCTGTAGGAAACATAATCTGGATCCAGCAGGTTTCTATTGTTGATATTGGTGTTTGCTCTATAACATTTTCCTTTCACAAGTGGGAAGCCAAGCCTATTCATTTAGTCCTCTGTGTGTCCTTTGCTAAGCTTATTTTAGATAGTAGTGGTTTCCCTGGTTAAAGGCGAGTGAGATGGGCCTGGTATTCAATCCAGATGGTGACGCTTCATGAGGTGAAAGACTGTGGCCCAGCTGTAAATATTTAACAGCGCTGTGATGCTGTCCTTGCCAGATGTCTGCATTAAACAACTCTGATTACACATCCCACAGTTTACATAGTTGGAGAAACAGGAGGATGTGGCATTTGGATGCAGCGGCCGCACTTGTTAGCTTTCGAGACATTTCCTTTGAAGAATCTCTTTTGTAGGCCTAAAATTGTTTATTGGATTTTTCACACAAGTCTTCATCAAAGGCACCTCAGCGGCATCAGTGAAATTTGATGTGATGTGCAGGTATACAGACAAGTGTAACAGAATATGAAAGTGCACTTAAAAAACAAAGGAGAGCACCAACAATCAGGTACAGGAACAAACATACTGCACATAGACATGCATCAGACATGAAGCACGCAGGCTTAGTCGTCATATAGCAGCAGTATGTCAATGTCAGTGGAAATGAAATGTGTAACCAGTGGTCAGATGGACTTAGTACACATTGTGGTTGAGTTATATTATGAGAAAGACAAGTCGTGTGGCTTCTCATCATGTAAAAACAGCTTTGCACACTGAATTTAGTGCGTGTCAGATGATGTTTGGAAGTTCTCAAACAGATTTATCTGTGTCAAGCGTAAATCATCCTCGGTGAAGAGCGCTCTCTTCTTCAGCGGCTTGTTGTGTTAAACAGAATTCAAAGAAGGCTGTTGCTCAGTTGAGATCACGATATTAAGGAGGATGAAAGTTCCACTAATTGGAAAAAAATGGAAAATGAACATCAGCTTCAAGCTGTAAATATCTGAACTTGTCCAAGTGCTCATGGAAAAAGGCTAAAGTGTTTGCATCTGTTTTAATGTCACAGTTTCAAAATGAAAACCCTGTCCTGTGTTTATGCAGGCTGCAAATGTATTAGTTTAATAATTCATTCATTCATTTTGTTTTAGTTCGGCAATATCAGATTTTAGCGTTTGATCCAGTTTGATCACATTTTAATACATTTAATCACATCTCTGTCTTATTCTGCATCAGCCACCACTTGTTTTACAGGTTTTCACTGAAAGGAAAAAAAACCCATGAATAATTGGCAGAATTTATTCATACACACCTGATCTGAAGAATGTGATTGCAGCTAGATAAGGATCTAAGCTGTAAAAGATGTAATACTACAAGTCTCTAATCAGTTTTCAGAATCTCTTTGTGAGCAAGCCAGGGACTGCTTGTAACTCAGGTTGGGGGTTGATGTTAGGCAAAGCAGGAAACGTTATCAAACCAAATTTGTAAGACAATATCACACAATGTGAGCCTATCCATATCTGTCAGTATGCCTATTAAAGTTTATGTAATCTGTTTCCTCTGATGGAAATACAGAAGTAATAACAAGCATGTTTTTGAATATCGCACTTGAAAGAGATTTTACGACAGAGATTTTACCTCACTAACGAGAAAGTGTAAAAATAAAAAAAAAAGGAGCAAAAAAATAGAAACTTTTCTGGTAAGTTCATTTATTTCAGGCATGCGGTTAAAAATTCCATCCCACATAACATCTCACACTTTCTCAGATCCATGTAGTTGCTTCTTAATGAAAGCAGATGATTTCGTCATTTATGATCTTGGCCAAACAGTCTTTCCCTCAACACTCACAGTTGGTATGCCCTTGAGCAAGGCAGTAAACCCCAGCTGTCCAGCAGATCTCACCAGTTCCCAACAGTAAAAAAAAAAAAACCCTCCCAGGTGTGTGTTGCTCTCTAGTCTGAGGTTAAACTGTGATGCAGGGCAATAGTGAATAAGAACAAGTGTCACTTTCAGTCAGTCTGACATTTTGAATCACATGACCTCAGCAAGTAAGCATAATAAAAGTCACTCTGCAGAATATTTAATAGTGTTATCTCAGATAGCGTTTTATTCTTCAGCCTAACATTTTTCTTATAACCATTATATGAAATAATTTTCTCCTCTGATGTATGCCTTCAAAGTCTCACAAAGAACAGATGCTGAAACATCTGGAGTCTAGTTAACGGCTATTAAAAAAGTCAGTTTGATGGGACACAAAGTCCTCAGCAGCATGCATGCTCTGGGGCGCCAGGGTGGGCTGTCACCCACATTTATTTTAATTGTGACCAGTGCATGATTAGCTAAAACAGCAGTATCATATGTACAGATACAGCGAGCCTCCATATTGGGATTAATCAATATGGACACGAGTGTCGTAAAAGCGCAAGGCAGAGGAGGTAGAAACATCAGAGATATGAGGCTGCAAACTTTTCCATAGAAAACTGAATTGCCTTGACAGACAGATGGCGTAGACGCCCAGTAAAGATTAAGTCCAGAGTTGCAAACATCTAGCAAAATAATAAATTCTCAAGGCATTCACGGCTTTCAGCTTGAAATCACTTTGCCAGCAGTGTTGCAACAATCTGAAGTGTGACTGGCTGCTGACAGGCAACATTTCCCTCAGGTTGAAGCTCCACAGCTTTTATAGATGACAATCTATGGATGCTGTTATTAAATTACCCCAGTTATGGTTCAAAACACATGGCCTGTTGAAGATATTGGCTGAGGTATGACCACTCCTTTTTCTGACATTTAAGAAGAAAACACGCTGTCATTGTTCTATCCGGGAGTGTGAATCACACGAGTATTATGAAGCTGCTCAACATGCCATTAAAGTTAGTACAGCAGTGACGGGCATCCACTCGCTCCCAGTGTGCATCTGTTACCCTCCACCACCAGCCCTCAGTTTCACCTCTTCAACTTTGTAACCTCACACTCTCAAATGCAGTTTAGGGACTTATTTTCACTGCTTGTCTGAGATTTAGAGGGGTCAGTAAAACCAGAATTGCTACATTTTTGGAGAACGTGTCAGCTTGGAACCTCCCCCCCGCCCCCACACACACACACACACACACACAATAAATTTCAAATATTAAGATTGTCAGGAAATGTCAGTAGTATAAGTGTAGAAATTGGTGCAAATACAAGCCGTTTGTTATACTAAGTGTTAATAGGGCAGAAAGAATCTTGTGATCACAAAATTACACATCCCCAGGGTGACTGAATTTTAGTCATATCCTCACAGAGCAACAGGGAATCGCGTCCTCTGCGCGCAACAGCACCCCCCACGCTTTGAAGATTTGAAAGCCCTCTAATTAATAGCATTTTTTCCCTTGTGCTGAAAAAGAATGGTTTACTCAATAGTTGGCACTTGGCATACATACCAACACGCTGTCATCCTGATTTACTGTAACTCTGCGCGCCTTTGAAGGGTATGAAGGCTATAAATGTTGTAATGAAGTGAAATGATGCAAACAAGGATGCAAAACCATTTCTCGTAGTCATATAATAGAGTAACTTTTTTCTTTTTTTTCTTTTTTTTTAATCACTTTGTTGCCTTCATCTAAAACACCAGACGCACCAGTTTGGTAGTAGCCCTGCAGATTGCTTGTTTGTTTTTTGTCGTTCTGATGGGGCTTAATCTCGCTCCAGAAACTGGCTGTTGAATCATGTTTGGCTGTCAGAACAGACGAAAGTGTAATGCCATATGCTTGACTATACATCCAGAATCCTTTGAGAGGTAAAAGCCCCCTATATGCCAACAGCTGGAGAGGAGATGTGGAGCCACCTGTGCACCAAATGAACAGCAAACGTCGCTGCGCTCGCGGTAACATCTGGAGGTCTGTGTGTCGATAAAACCATTCCAACACATACTCCTCCATCAGGCTGGAATTCCCGTGCTTATAAGGTCAGACATGGTTGGCAGCCGGTCAGGGATGTAGAACTTTAACTACTTTGAGCTTGCCCAACACAGCCGGCGGGGGGTGTTTGACATGATACAGCTCATCCCTCACCGCATGGGGGGGGGAGGAGGGTGTTCCCACATCTGAGACGAGGTAAAGAAAAAAACTCAAAACATAACTTTTCTCATCTGTCTTCTTATGGTCTTTCAGTGGCTCTGCTCTAAACCACACAAAGAGGCACTAGGAGTTCACGCAGCTTTGAGGAGAAGGAGATTTCTCGCCATCGGGGGTTTAACAACTATGTTAACTGGAGCATCACAGATGGAAACATGGAATATGTCATCTTGTGCCCAACTGGGGTAGACCCCCCTGTGGAAAAGAGAGGTCAAAGTGTCTGTCAGTGAGCTTGTCTGATTGATTCGCAGCCATAAGACTAAACGATACATTATTATTTACTATCTTTTGATCCATGCTAAGGTGCAGCACGTGTCACTGCTCGGGGGAAGTCTGTTACACAAACTCCAAGCAGATGTCCAGCACAATACAAGTCGTCTGGTCGTTTGTCCTCAGCCATTGAGAGCCTTTAAGCCTCGCACTCTCACCATTATTTATGCTGACACTCCAAAGTGTGACCGAAAGTGATCTCGTATATTGCGAGGCTCGACGAAAAGAAGGCTATGGGTGGTCTTGTTGTGTTTCCATTTGCTGGGTTTCTTTGTCTTTTTTGCGCCTATTGGGAACCCTCCAAAGATGTGATCACAAACTGGCTGTTCTAACAGTTTGTGACTTTGAGCAGTCCACGTTTCAACAGGAACTGCGAGCGCTTAGCACGAAAAGTTTTGCTGTCAGAGCCGGTCACATCCGAGTGTGTTACAGTCAGGTCAGCACGTCCCACAGAGTTCATGTGAATGTAGGTCGACCAGAACCAGTCACATAAGAACACAGGCGTGCGGTTTGTCCCACCACACATTGGCCCATGGGAACACCCCACCACTGTAGCATAGCTTTTCCTGTTTTCTTAGAGATGAGCTCAGACCAGCTACATCAGATCCTTTCTTTGACTACAATTTTTTTTTTGTTTTTAACCTTATTCACGCTACCCTTGAATAGGGCTGGGACCAGGTGCCATATGAATGGGTATTGCTCTCAGATTAACCACAATTCATGCCCTCCTTTTGTATAAAAAGGTGAATTTTAGAACAGCAGTGTCCAGGTGACTGTCTCAAACGGCAGAAACACAGACAAAAGTGACTTGGGTTACAGGATAGGTTACAGCCCCAATGGGACAGACAATGAGTTGGCCACAAATGAATGTGGCTGGCTGACATCTCACATCTTTTCAAATGCCCCAAAGTTGTCTCTATGCAAACATTATACCCCACAAATAGAAAGAGCACTTGTAACATGGGTTTCACCTTCAAAAAGAATCAATATTGGGTGGTCTTGTAGGTATTCATGCTCACAGCAGAGTCTGTCTGACCCTCTTACATTTTGTGAATTTTCCACACTCATTAAATGTTCTTTTGTGTTTCACCAGGAGAGGTTACTGCATAGAAATAGCAACTTCCTTGCCACAGAGGACAGCAGGGGCATAACTCAGCGATCGAAAAGGAGTCCCGGCAAGCAGCCAGAAACAGGTACGCCTTTTACTACTTTCCAGTCTTTTCTCCTCACACTTGAGACAGACAGACAAGTTGTGTGCTGAGTTTCAAAGTTTTTCAAGTTCTTGCTTTTCATATTTTTTTTATAGGCTCAAACTCCAAATTCAGTACTTTTTAGTAATTCAAAAAAGCACAGACAAGTATGTTCATCTCTCTCTGGTGCACCTGCGTCAGTGTGTGTTTTTGTTTTTTTGGGATATGTAATTGGCAACAGCCTGGTCAACTGTTGAGCAACGGTTTCTCTCACCCTATGTTTGTTTGGAGGGGATTCGGTACAGTGTAAATAACAGGCTTATGGTGGGCTTAACGCTCTTAAATTTTGAAAACAGTTTGTTAATGGTTTCTCACTTTTTGTGGAATTGATTTTTTACTGCTTTGTGCTTACTTAACAAAGCAGCTCCACCGCATAACGTTGCCGAGTTTATAGAGCAAGAGATTAAACGGAATGGGATTGATTATTACTTGGATAGCAAACAAGGACAACAGGGAGTTTTTGAGGGTTTCACCAATTTGAAACAGACAGCGAAGCCCGTGTTGATTTCCCCCGTCTCGAAATAATACCAGGTCCCCGAAATATCCTTTTGTAGCTGTCAAGTAAGCAGATATAGAGTCAAGAATCCAACTGTGTTATCGGTCAGGCCCGAACCATCGGAAAATAAGACATAAAACGAGTCATTTCGTAGAACATGCAGATGTTTTAGTGAACCAGGTGGCCATATTTGAAGGAGGCTGTCGCCTGAGACTTGAATGGCTTTCATTAATTCCACCCAATTGATTTATCGTAATCAATAGCTCAACAGCAAACCATATGGCCAATACGCCTGAATTAGCTTTTGTAGTTTTTGTTTAGAATGTGAGCTATTCAAATAAAAGAGCGCAGCCTTTGAAGTTTCATGTCTGAGTGCAACAAGTGCAGCATGATCACAAGGCATTCCAATGTCTGTGGCGTGACACTGAATACTTGGGGGGGAAGTTTAGTGATTGTGTTTAAATTAGAAGAAAAAACTCACCTTTGAGACTTTCTACATAAATCAGTAAAGTCCCGAGCCTCTAAACACTAATCATTCCCAGGTCTCTCCTCTGCTCTCAGCGCACAGACAAAGGCTTTTGTAATCTCAGCCTTAGATGTGTGTTTTTTTGTGTGTGTGCATGTGTGTGTCCCGTGTTTGCACGTGTGTGCGTATGTGTGCGTTCTCGGCACTCCTAACGGGCACCAGATTCCAGATAGGGCTGCTCGTTAAGAGAAATCTATGCGGATGCATCCAGTCATTTAGCCAGAGGAGAAACATTGGCCATATGTTTGAGGGGGACTCAAACTGTGAGGTTTTAAGGTTAAATGGCCTTTGTAGTTGTAATGACATGGTAAACACAAGAGCAGCGAGACGGCTTTTTGAAAAGGATTCTTCAGCTGTACACTGAGCACACACACACACACACACAAGCACGGACATAGATGCCCTACCAACGTCCATGCACACGCACACATACACATTGGTTTAAAGGGGAGACACACACACAAACACGTGTACACACACACACACACACACACACACATACACACACACACACACACACACGTACACACTTTCATCTGCATTCTCCATCTGGGCTTAATTCAAAGAAAAGGATTTTGGCAGGATAAAGTATCTCTCTAATGATCTTCTCCAGTTCCACTGCCTGTGAATGCTTAAGGCACTTGTTCATACAGAGGAGGTGAAACCACACTTACAAATTACTACACTAGAAGATACCGCAGACTGACATACCTCCACTGCATTGCTCAGTGCAGAACATCTGAATCTGTTATTTTAGCCTATTTAGGATACCTACACGCAGTGATCTGGATATCCGAGATGTTATCTGAGATGATAATTGTTCAGGGGACCATTTTAAAGCTTAATCACATTGCTTTCATTCCTTTCAGAATCGACTGGAAAGGAAAAGAGGAAAGAGAAGAGAAAAGGTAATAAAAAAATTCAGTCTAAATTTCAGAGATCTTGGTCATTGACTGCTACCTGCTGCCGACTTTCTGGAAGTATGATCGAGATGTCGTTCAAAATCCGATAACCGTGTTAGCTAAAAGTGAAATCCAGTGAAGAATTCTCTTGGAAATGTATTAACCTAGAGGATTTAAATCAGGATTCACAGTCTGTACAGATTATAAGGTCCATTTTGAAACAAATTGATGTTATTTTGGCTAATAAAAAATAAAGTTAATTTGACTGTCATAAGATTAACCTGCTTAGGTGTTTGTTTGTTTTTTAATTTGCCAACCATTCCACTTTCTCTTTTCTCAGGAAAGAAAAGGCCAATACCGGGGCCCCCTGGTCCCCCTGGTCCCGCAGGTCCACAGGGGCCACCGGGCATCCCTGGAATCCCTGGTATTCCAGGAAGCAATGCTGTGGGGCCTGCAGGACCCCCTGGACCTCCCGGGCCACAGGGACCTCCAGGCGCTCAGGGTCCAGCAGGTATAAAGCTTAAAATAGACCCGACACGTTAACACGCTGAGATATAGCCAAAAGACTTAAGCCAGGGAAGTTGAAAACACCCACGAGTTGAGAGATTTGTTCTTAGATTACAGTGTTTGCCTGCATGCAGACATGTTCCCACACTAGAAGGGGGCTCAAGTTGTCAAAATGAATGAACTCATTGCCTTTACAGGGACAGTTTCTGATGCAGGATGTCAAACATTGTGTGGGATAGCAGTGATCTATCTGTAAGCTATGCCATTGTTTGTTTTGTTTTAATCATCATCCCTACTTTGTTCCTCAGCAGTGTCGAAGTCCAGAATTTTATCATGTCTCTTTTTTGTTGCAGGAGTTCCCGACAAGACAAAAACAAAGGAATTCCAGGTAGACTATGTCACCCATTAAAACATTAGAGATAAATTTTATCCCACACAAAACTCGGTGATGAAACAACTGTTCTCCCCAATGTTACTGTGTATCCAGATTAGTCACCAAGAACGTCTTTTCTTTTTTTTCTTTTTTTTCAGCCCGCAGTGGTCCATTTGCAAGGGCAAGAAACAACCATCCAAGTGAGAGAAGGTGGGTCCTTTCTGTCTGCATTCACTTATAGTTTCACCACTTTCATGTGCAAAGCCACTGTTTTGACACAAGATAATGAACATGCTCAATCCTTGTCAGTGCTGTCTGTCAAAGAGCTGCAACTGTATACCTGCTAAACCACAGAATTACACCAGGAGAAATATACATGCTAGGAAATTGTTGACTTTCAGTTGAAGTGTTTGTAATTTTTTAAAGATATTATTGACTTTATTCTTGTCAATCTAATGGAAAAGTAAATGCAGCCACCTACATTTTGGTTAAGATGGCGAAATATTGCCACCAATATTTACTCTAAGATTATTTAAAACCCCTAAAATAAACCTATAGCTATAACAAGATTAGTATACAGTTATAGGCTCATGTTATAAGTCAGACATGTGTTAACTAAGGTCAGGAGCATTGAGGTCATGCTGCATCACTTTGTCAGTCTGAACAGAGTGTAAGCATCATTAGCAGGTTTATTTCTGTGAGTGCTGAACTCTGTTTAAACATAGCCAAAGCTGTTTATGTTGACTGTTTACCTCTTCTTTTGTTTGTTGTGACATGTTTAGATCTGTCTGAAGGCATCCTTAGGAACTGGAAGATGGTGTCCATCCATCACCGTGTGTTTAAAATGCACTCTCGCTCTGGAGAGCTAGAGGTGCTGCTGGATGGTGTCTACTTCATATATAGTCAGGTAGAAGTGAGTACGGTCCTTGACGTAACTCTTAAAATTTACAGTTGAGAGTCAGAAGAACTGGCAGTTGCTCTGTAGTTAAGCTTAAAAGCCTTGCTTATCCATGAATGCTTGAGTTATATTATATGACATATTTATTTTCCTGCTCTGTGTGGCTAAATGTGAATCTATAAGTCAAACGCTTGTTGGCTACACTAATATTCCAGCTGTTTTAGCTTTGAATGAGCTCTCTAATATCATGCAGATTTGTGTTGACTACCCCTCTCAGTCTTCTGTGAATTATGTCTCCCCTCTCCACCAGGTGTACTACCTCAACTTCACCGACATTGCCAGCTATGAGGTGATGGTGGACTCCAACCCGTTCCTCCGCTGCACCTGCAGCATCGAGACGGGCCAGCGCAAGTTCAACACCTGCTACACGGCTGGGGTGAGCCTGCTGCGAGCCGGCCAGAGGATCTCCATACGCATAGTCTATGAGGACACACTCATCAGTATGACCAACCACACCACTTTCCTTGGAAGTGTCAGACTTGGAGAGGCTCCATCTGCTGGACAGAACTGATAACTACACAATCACCAGCCCTCTGCAGAAATGAAACGTTGCTCACGACGGTCAAATCAGCCCAGAGTAACACTGTTTTTTTTTTTTATCCAGCCTGATGCAGGATTGATAAATTGGTTAGATTTGTGTTTTAGAAGCGACAAGCCCAAGCCTTGCCCCATGAGACCCCATCAAGAGGATACTTCAATCCTCCAGGTTAATAAAGTTGAGGAAGCCCCTGGGTGACTTTTGTTCACTTTCACAGCTCTGTATTAAAAGAGAAAGAAAAAGACAATATGGACTGTTCTGCTTCCGCTGCCATTGATTCTGTGCAGAGAGACTAACCTTGATGAGCCAAATGTCCTTTTACTCATCAAACAAATGTTTCTATTTATAGTCACCATTTTGTGTCAACACAGACAGCATCTCTCTTTATAACAAGGAAGGACACTGCGCTGACAGATACTTTATATTTACATATGTTTAAGTGCTGTTGAATGATAATCTTGTATCTCCAAACACACCAGCTATTCCAAATGTTTTATTTTCAGTTTTTAGACTTGGAATTTTTAATTAATTTAATTATATTAACAGTTATGGTTTAACAAGAAGGGGTTTAACGCTCCATATGCCCCTGGCTTATAAGGAATGATTAAAGTATCATATAAAGGTTCAATGCAAGTATAAAGGTATCTATGCAACATTGATAAAATCCATTAAAAACTGGAGTTATAAGGTATTCACAGAGCAACAGCACTATATATTTTGCGCACATTTGCACTACAGCATCCCTGCAGAATATCAGTGATATGTTTTGTTACAGTGCTATTGTTTAGTTAACGTATGAATGAGTCCATGTGGAAAAATGAGTTGTTTATATGTCTCTGTACATATTGTATATAAAATGGGATATACTTTTGTAAATGGAGTTGATTGATGGATTAAAATGTTTCATTTTCTGTCTAAACGCATTTGTCTGTCTTTTGTGTTTGTGTAGCTGGTGGTATTGATTTATAAAGGTTAAAACTGCTCTTTCATATAGGACTCCGCTGGCACAAGTACTGACAAGAACAAATGATGTTCTTTGAGTGAGGCCTCTGTCTTTATTAAAATGTGGCTTTTTTACTTTTGCAGGAAGTTTCACAATACACTGAAAATTTGGCTGTAACCTTCATACTATCTAAATGAGTTCCATCTTGAGGAGAGAGGAGATAGTTCCTCATTTAGAGGCAAATTTTGAAACATTTAGGTTTCCGGGGTTAACTGATGTGTGACCTCGCCCATTTGAGTAACATGAGGACATGAGTCTGCAAGTCTCAGTATGCTTTACAATGCTTTATTATCACTAACGGCATTTATGTTTTGTCTTAGTCTTTTCCTGGTGCACAGAGCCAGTGTTTTAGAAAATGATTTTCGCAAAGTCCAAGGGGATATAATTCTACAATTAAATCAGCCACGTTCTGAGGGAGTCAATGGGAAACTGGCCAAGATGTCTAAAACAAGGGAGGTATGTCACTGATTATGCAGGATGGAGTCATCTTGGACATTGTACTACTGAGATTTATGCCATTAGTTTCATTCAGATAGCACTACAATAATACATTTTCTCTTAATGCTTTGTTTTCTCTCAGGACATAAAACCAAGTACTATCCAAATATCTCAGAGTTCTCTGAAGATATCTTCTAGGAGAGTAAAACGGGAACAGGGCAGCTGCAGAGGTGGGTTGGAGCTGAAAACTGAAAATGTTTTCATTAGTTACGGTCTAATCTGGTAGTGAGACCATAAACTGTATATGCAAAGTTAATACAATTAAAGTATTATGTTTGTTTCCTCCTCTTGCCAGCTCCAACATCGTTTCTGCAGTTAACAGCTAATACTAACAAACAGCCGAGCATAAGAGGTAAAACTAAATTCAAATCTTTGGCTTTAACATTGCACCGGCTGCCATTATTTTGAATAAATGTATCTTGCCTTCTCTCATAGGAAATATAATAGAGATCCCTTGGACTGTTTCTGCGCAGCAAGGAAATGCAATTTCAGCTAATGAAAACAGAATTGTTGTCCAAGAAGATGGTTATTACTTGGTGTTTGGACAAGTATTGTGTCACTGTAACTCAAGCATAACTAAGTTAATACCCAATTGATTTGTTCCAACTATTCTGCTAATGTTCTGTGTAATTCACAGGTTTTGTTCGAGAGCCCAAGCACAGTTATGGGACATGTAATTCGAAGTTGGGGTTCCACGACATCAGGGACAGGTTCAACAGAGCTTTTGCGCTGTCTGCAAGAGATATCCGATGCAAATGCTGCCAATACATGCTACACCTCAGGTCAGTAAGGCACTACTGCTGGCCTGCAGTGAGGCCACGTAAAGGAATAGTTTGACATTTTTAGAATACTTTGAGTTTATGGTAAATGTGAAGCTATGCTAACAGCCAGCCGATTAGAAACTGGGGGAAAATCCACCTGCACTTTTTACATTTCTTATTTGTTTAATTCATACAAAAAAAACATCAACAAAAAAGCACTGTATAAAAATGGCATGTTGTGGTTGTACAGCTGGCTATGTTCCAGACTATCTTCCTGGAGTCTTGTCTTTACCCTGAGGTTGCTCACAGATCAAAATTATTCTGTCACATATCGTGTATGTTGTTTTTACACTTGGACTTTTGTGCTAATTATAAAAATTTTCCTACTTTCGGACCAGACTAGCCGTTTCCCTGTTTCCAGTCTTTGTGCTAACCTAAGCTAACTGTAGTTTCATATATACTGTACAGATATGAGAGTATGATCTAACTTCTAACTTAACTCTTTTCATCTAACTCTCAGCATGAAAGCAAAACAAAATCATGAACTACTCCTTTAACTTCAGTTGCCTTGCTTTGCCTTCCGTAGGTTCAAATGGCAGCTGTCTGTCAATAATGATGTAAAGATCTGTGCCAAATCCAAGTAAAAACCTGAATAATGAGCAAAGAAACAACAGCAAATGGGAGTTGATGAATATGAAAATGATGTTTGGCCTTCTCAGCCACTAGATCTTAACCCAGAATAACACTTTAGAGATTTGGTAGCAATTTGTCATACAGCGCACCATTATCAAGCCACCAAATGAGGGAATATATTTTGTGTTCAATTCAATAGAGCATTAAAAAAAGCATTGCAGCTCTTGGTGGTGGCCTCACTGAGACACATTACATCTTATTTTATCCAATTTGTCTAATTTGTCACCCGTCTTGCGTCACTCCTCTGATGCCTTCTTTTTAAACTGTAAACGTATGTGTCCTCTGTTATAGGCATAGTGCAGCTGCGTCAGAATGATGAGCTAGAACTGGTGATACCGTACCGGCCCCAAGCCCTGATCTCCATGGACGCAGAGTCAACATTTTTTGGTGTCATACAGCTGAACTGAAACAAGGACAGAATAAAGACGATAACGGCACAGCTTGTTGTCACAGGATATAGAGAGCTGACACTGAGCTGTGTGAGAGGATGTTGATAAAAGACGGAGTGACAGCAGAGGGAAAACTGAACATCACAGCCTCCCAGGAGGTCAGAAAAGGACATAATGAACTTTTTTTTTAAATCAACATCCCATTAGTTTTTTACTTTTGAAATCCTTTAAAGCATTTAAGTGTCTCTTTCACAGTTAGTCCACCTGCGCTGCTATCCCATGACATTGTTTATGTGTGCTCCCACCTCCTTTCATCAGCCTATTTTAGCACATCTCTTTATACCTTGCTGGGGACTTCCCTCTAGCACCATCTCCGCACTGTCTGTCTGTTTATTTGTTCCTCGTCTATTTTAGGATGGTTTCCGTTTTCCGAAGACTATGTCAGGAACAAACAATGGTATAAATTTATATCACTCAAAGGGAGGTGTTTTGTATTTGGCACGAAACTCCTCAACACTGTAAATGTTGTAATATCATGTTAAAAGAAAAATGTGACAATCTTTATCTGAATGACAGTTTTGAACCCAGTTAGAATTCCCAAAGCTTAATAGTAAGTGATATATCATTTGTCAAGTCTTGATTGTCTAAATATAGAATCCACAATGCCTATCTGGTGTCCACAGCTGTTTTCTCCCCCTCTTTTTTTTTGTGAAGTGTGGATATAAGAGGGTGTGTATGTGAGCTCTGACAACAGTGATGGTACAGTTTAACATAGGCAACACAGGGAAAATGGTCAGACACATGTTCTCTAATCTTCTACTGCTCTGGTCACTTAGCCATGAGGTTTATGCCACTGGACTAACAAATGGTGACCCAAAGGTATGTGTAAAATCATTGTAATGTATTCAGCTTTGTTAAACCTTTACTAAGTTTGAGATCTTTATGCAGGTTGTTTGACTTGGTTTTGACGATGGTTTACTCCTTGATTATGATTAATGTTCCTTTCATTTCAAGGAGCAGTCCTGGAACAACCACAACCTCTCTTCTGTCCCTCTGGATTTGGATGTAAGGCTTAGAAAACTAGACCTGTCCAATAACTTCATCAGACAGTTGCACACACTTGGTCTGCCATACTTGGAGCAGCTGGACCTGAGCTGCAACCAGCTGGATTTCATCTCCGAAGGGGCTTTTGAAAACCTGGCTCGACTTGAAGAGTTGAATTTGTCCAGAAATACGCTGAACAACAACCTTGGCAGTAACAGCAAAGCCCTCCAATCCATCAGTAGACTGAAGAGTTTGGATATGTCAATGAACAGTCTGAGTGATACTGCGGTGGAGCTATACCTCCGAAACAAATGGTCTCTTGATCAACTGAAGATGACTGGTAATGCTTTAACGAGACTTACATACAACTTGTTCAAAGAGAGTAAAAGTTTGAGGGTCATTAATATTGACGACAATCTGATAACAGTTATTGACGAGGGCACATTCGAACCATTGACCAAATTAGAGACGCTAAACTTGGCCCAAAATAATCTCGCCCATATCTGTGATTTTAAATTACATCAAGTTAAATATCTGAATCTCAGTAGAAATTCAGTACAGTTCTTTCTTACACATCAGGAGGATCACCAATCGTACAGACTTGAAATTCTTGATCTAAGTTATAACAAATTACTTTATTTCCCAATTGTTCCAAAGATTAACCGTTTGAAGTATCTTCATTTACAAAATAACATGGTTGGTGCCCTGAATTCAGAGGCAACAATGGTGTCAGAAGCCAATTCTCTTTATAATGAGATTGTAAGTCATGGTGACACTAACGTTAAGAAAAATGACCTTCACGCAAACTGGAGGCTGATGCCTCTGGTTCATATTGACTTGAGCTATAACCACTTCAGATCTTTCCCACTGGAGACATTGAGCCTTCTCTCATCTTTGGAAACGCTGAATTTCAGCCATAACTGTGTTCAGAACATCATCTGGAATGTTAGAAATGATAGTGAATCAGGACACAATCGTCAGCTTTTCTTTTCTTCTTTAAAGTACCTTGACCTGCAAAGCAATGGAATTGTATCTATTTCCCCTCTCTTCCTCAAGACACTGACACATTTAGAGACATTAAATCTTCAAGACAATTCTGTGCAGCCTTGTTCTCCCATGGACCATTTGCCAAGCTCTCAGTCAACAGCACAAATAAATTACAACACATCCTGTGTCATCTTTGGGCAATTAAGGACTCTTAAACACCTAAATCTTAAAGAAAACAACATAAAGATGCTTCACGCAAACTCATTTCAGAAAACCTCTTTGATTTCCCTCAATCTTGCAAGAAATGTACATATGGTAATGCATGTGGATGCACTAGAGGATGTGCAGGGAAGTCTTCAGTCTTTGACTCTCAGTGAACTCAACATGACCAGCTCTGATCTGTCTTTACCTTGTATGCCAGTGTTAACCAAGCTGAATGTATCAAACAATGACCTAAACATCATGCCCAGCAGTTTGAGTTGCTCTCCCTTGAGAGAAATCGATATAAGAAATAATGCCTTTGTGTCTTTAAACCACTCTTTGATTCTTGCTTTATCTGTACACCTAAATATGATGCACATTAGTGGGAATTATTTTAATTGCTGTGACAGTAAATGGCTGATGCTCCTAAATGAATCAAATATCAACCTGCCTGATGTCGGCCAAGCTGAATGCTTCACAAGTGGTAGTAACATTTTGATCACAGAGTATTTGAACAGTTCTGCAGAAATACATTGCTTTCATACAAAAACGCAGGAAATTCACTTTGGGCAAATAATTACATTTATTTTATTTATAACTGTAATATTGATAGTGTTCATCATATTCACCAGAAGAATGTGTTGCAATCGAAGATCATTAATAGTGTGATATAACATCTGTTTTTGTTGGTTTATTGTGTATATTGTTTCATATGGGTTACATGTGTATACTGTATGCAAACCAAATGAGAAACTGGAGAACAGACTGCAGTTACTGAAGCATATTTCCTGTGAGTGTCATTGTGCATGACTAGTTTCACTATAAACAACAGCTTAGGCTGTACCCCTTTTACAATTTCAGTGAAGAAGTATAAAGAAGACTCCATTTCATTGCACATTACTCTGTTTGTGAGACATGCATCACGCTGTGTGACCTGTGCAGCTGAAATATTGTGATTAAAATTGGCTTTATCGACTCCCAAGCCGTTTGGTCACAGTGCGTGCCAAATCGCTGTTTTTGCCCATCCTTCATTGTGAAATGTTTGTTTGCAACTAAAACTTTAACCTTGGCTCAAATTTGTATGACGTCTGTGAAGCCTTGCACAACATTCCCAGAATGAGGACTAAGCTCCTGAACAATTCAACCCAACGCCAAGTACGGACATTGTAACAGTTCCTTTATGAACATAGCTTATCTTACAGTGTATATAGATATATGTTTGATCCATTATTATAAATATCATTATCTCCATTTGTTTATGTTTTATAATGCATAACTTATCTAGTTCTGATCCTGGAAGACTGTCATCAAATGTTGTAAATCTGGCAACAGTCATGCTGTACATAATAAACATTCTGTACCTAGTAATAACAATATGTTTTTCCTGTTAAAAGCCTTTAGTTTAGAATAAAAATACCAGTCTCTCTATCTATAAATAAATCACAGAGGTTTGAGTGTGTATGGATTTCTGTTTTTGTTGATTTCTGTTTATAGTTGGACAACTTGAACTCCACAAAGTCATAAAATATTGGTTGGAAGAGCTTTTATCAGTCAGTGTAAGATACATTCTCACTCAATAATCTGTCTGAGTTTGAATTTAGGAGAAAGAAAAAAACGAGATCCCTCTAGATAGCATTAAAATAAGGTCAAACCAACATCACATGAATTAACTATGAATTCCGCCTCATCCTGTTGATACACAGACAATGATTATAACCTTAATGCTGGTGAAAGATAACATAGTGCAGAAGTAAAATGCAGAATTTATAACCATCTCAACAAGGGTGTATGGAGGAGGAACTGCTGTAGCAGGAGGATATCCTGTTGAGCAATCTTCTTATTGTCCCTCTTCTTTTAGTGACATAGAAGTGCCATTTTGAAATTATTGAACCCATTACCACTTCATCCACTGGGTAGAGCTGCAGCTCAGGCCTGTGATTCCAGCATTAGTGTTAAGGAACCAGGATGCCTATCAATCTGGCTCTTGAGCAATATAACTGTAGGAAATGTCTTTCTTGCCCCACCCACAAGATTGAGGTACTAGATCAAGTAGCAGCTTGACAAGTTCAAGCAAAGAACACTCAAAGAAAAGAGCACTGTGTGGATAGTATTAGTAAAACCATAGGAATGCAAATCACAAATTGTATTCATTCTTCTACTTGGTGGTTAAAGGTAGCTGACATTCAAGTATTATAGCAGCAGCTTGTTTGTTAACACATAACAGCAAGTACTGAAAACTATTACTATTAGTCTCTCCCTCTAGGCCAGTGGCTCTCAAATGTGTCTTGGGACACCTTGAGGGGGTCCACAGCAAAAAAGGGAATCATTTATCATCACTATAATTCCATCTATAAATAACACAATGACAGAATGTATGACTGTTATGGTCATGTGTTTGATACACTTTCTGTAATAAAAGCATCTAATAGCAAAAAACAGATATCAGATGGGGGACTATGGGACAAAATCTTATCAAATGGGGGGTCTGTGGTCTAATCTTTGGCAGTTTAAGGATCCTTGACGTGAAAATGTTTGAAAACCATTGCTCTAAGCTGACTATATTTCCAGTAAACCCCATCCTTACCAGAAAAATGTCAGCTTTGTTCAATCAAACATGAAACTCTGGAAATGTTTCTTCATAATGATAATTTTATCTGACATTGTTGGTATCTGGGTCTTCTGTATTAAGTCACTTTCTGTTTTCATGTCTATCTATTCTGTTGATATCCTGACTACTCAGCATCCAGCTGTTTCTCCTGCTACCGTTTTCTGTTTTATTTTCTCATTGAGGGAATTTGCTGACCCTAAATACATTGTGTTCTATCCACCTGTCACATAACTATACTCTTGGTAGAAATAGCATCTCATCGAAGAAAACATGACTGTGCTTCATAATACAGAAGTCATAAGTTGATCTTGTCTCATTTATTTTCTTATTTTCTTGTTTCAGGTGAACACTAAGAGGTAACTTTGAAACATTCAGTTCACTTCCGTGTAATATTGGGTCTGACTGAGGTCAATGGAAAAGTTGCTCCCAAGAAAGCATTATAAGAGTGAATTTCCTTAACCCTTGACTAGATGCACCAGTAAATATTCCATCCCTGTAATTAAGGCAGATGTACTGTGTGAATCCACAGATAACTAGACATGATGGGATACATTACATGTCAGTGGAATTAAACTGAACCTATCCAGAGATTCCTCGTGGTCTATTTGTGGATCTCCTTTATCACAAGAGTTCATGACCTGCACTGTTCACATTAGGTGATTTTAAAGATCCCCTCCAGGCACGTTTTAAGATGTATTTATAAAACAATCTCATTTAAATAATGAATTCTGTCTGATACGCTTTTTCACAAAAAACTTTTTTTATTAACAAGGTTGGTAGTCACACTTTTTACTTTGCTTTGAATTCCTCATAAACCATAAATGGAATAAATTCCCTTTTAATTTGTAATAAAAGTGTCAGGTAGGAATAGAGTGGCCTTACTCTCCTTCAGCTGATTCTGTTTAAAAGATATGGGCCGTCTAATATGTCTTGTGCACTTGTGACAACCAACCCCACAATGGGGATATTTGTCACACACTATGGGGTTGGTTGTCCCTGTGTTATTTTAATGGGGAAAATAAAAAATGTACACAGTGTACATGAATTTCAAATTATCTTAGTATTTGATATGCCCCTTTTTTGCTTTAAAGACAGCATGCACTTGAGCTGGCATGGCTTGGCTGTCCATGACAGTAAGGACTCCTTGGTCTTCTTTGGTGTTGAAGTAGTTCTTCCAAAGTTTGGGGGTGTGCTTGAGGTCCTGCTGCTGCATGAATCCTCTTTCACAAAGATGCAAACCAGAGACTACAGCCTGTCTCTGAAGGATGGACTGGTACTCCTCCTTGGGCAGAGTGTTGTCAATTCAGTGTAGGTGTCCAACTTCAGAGTAGTTAAAAACACCCCCAGACTTGAATACTCCCAAATCAGTCGGTTTGATACACTGCGGTATCATTCTCTCTCCTGTTGGTCTCCTGTTACTGCCACAAATCTCAAACTTGGATTCATTATTAAATAGGGCAAAGTCATCCACTGTGAAATACTGGTATTTCTTAGCCCACCACAAGTGCTTGGCCTTGTTTTCCCTCCTGAGAACTAACTGCTACTTGTCCTCTGAGACTACTACAAGACAGCCTTCTTTTGACAGTACTTTTGCTGATAGGAGTCTTTATTTAGCAAATTCTGTATCTGTGATGAGGTTGCTTTGAATTTTCCTGATTATGCTTTGGATACAATCAATCCAGTTTCTGCAAAGCATTTTAGAGCCCCATGCACTGCCCCCCTAAAAACCTCTAGACATGATTTGATGCTGAGAAACCCCCACTTTGTTTAGAAACACAATTTGAATCCTGACACTTTCCATCACTATAGTAACCAATGATCTGTCGGAAACAGGTCAGTCTGGCTGCAATTTGAGTTAGGGCCCACTTGAATGAGCCTCTGATGAGTAGGTAAAATCCACCTGAATACATGCTTCAATGAAAAGGATACAACTAAAAGAAATCTGAACTTTTGTACAAAAGACTTCAGTTCGTCAATGCAACAAAATTGCTTAAATTTGATTGCTGATTAATAAATAGTGCAGAATTTAAAAATATATCTATTTCATTTTACATGCCATTACTACAGAGCCCCTCTGGTGTCATGGTAAAAAAATAATAGGTAAACGTCAGACTGATCAATAATATAGTGAACTTTTAATCTTCTGTGATTTTATTGAAGGACAAATGTCCAGAGAACACTACAGACACATTCAGTAGTTCAGCTACAGCAACAATATCGATAGAAACTAGATTCTGATCACTGATAGGCTATAGGTTCCCTTGGCAACGTGATACAGTGAGCGCTAACTGCATGGCTTTTTCGTCCGGTGGCATCATTTAACGCTGCGGTTCATATAACCAAAGAGAGTCCTGACACACATGATACTACTTTCCTGATCAGTGAAAAAGGCACCTTTTAAGCTGATTTCAAGCTGAAACTGTGAACAGAATTTGGTCCGGACGTAGGCTATTGCAGGTTCTAGAGAAGGTGCGCTCGATTTGCTTACCCAGCTGTCCAGGAATGATATTAATTATATTAATTAGTATTTCGTGCGCACGTCATACTTATTTCGTGGCCACGAAATTTTGACCATGACACTAGAGGGGCTCCATACATTACTTCTTGTGTAGTAAATCCTCAAATTTTCAAGTTACTTCCCAGTTTTGGTTAAAAAAAAACAAACATTTGTAATGTAGTCTCAGACTTTTGGACCCCAATGTATATGATCATAAGACATCATGACCTTAGTTCTTTAGTCCACTGCAGTGTCCGGGAAAGATAAAGCAAGAATAGAAGTTGGTTGTAAATGTTTTAAAAGTCGGGGGAAGCTGAAGAAAGAGTAGGACACCTAATAACATTAGCTACAAAACATTTCCTTCAAATGAGTTCACTATTTCCGTATTAAAATGGCTTCGCTTTGTCTACCGGCTGTCAGTAACTGTTAGTGGAAGAAAGAGCAGGACTACAACAACGAGGACAGCTCTGAGATAACTCCCCAAACCCAGAAAACATAAAGCTCGTCAAAACTATAACTTCAGCCACGTGTTTGCTACCTGGGCTGCAAGCTAGGCATTAGCAAGCTAACATGAGCAAGCTAGCATGAGCAAAGCCCGGGCTCCACCAACAGCAGCGGGCAGAAGTCAACCGGGCATCATGACTCCTCAGCAGTGCCAGCCTCACCCCTCCATCATCAGCCAGAAAGCGCAGCTAACCTATAAACTGTTCTTGTTGGAAAATGCCCGCAACACACTTGAAGAAGAGCTTCGCAATTTAACCAAAAAGGTAAAGTTATCATCCGTATAATTATCTACAAACGAATGAAGGTATCAAGCACTCTGTCAAATCTTAATAACACAGCTGAATTATAATGTGACTAGTTAAGTTTATAAGCTGCGATAGAAACAGTTTAATCAAACAAAACGATAAAATTGCAGTTTAGGGTTGCATTTAATGCTTATTTCATAAGCTGGTCGTTTTTAGATTGCTTGAATGAAAAAATAGCCAGAACAGTAGGATACAATGCAGTCCAAAAATGAATGAGAAAATGGAAAATGTGCAACGGTATGGACATTTTGTTGATTGATTAAATTGTTTAATCAGTATTGTTATTTGATATCTGTGGTTTAAATAATCATCTAATCAGATAGAATCCATCAACCAATCATTTAAAGTACCAAGTCTTACTCCTATATTGTTAACGCAAAAGTCTTTTTCCTTCTTCTGATATCACTTAAGCTTGTTTCAATTCCTCCCGCAGGCCTACGAAGAGGTCCAAAGTTTCTTGAATTCATCTTTTTCCACCAGTGTGTCCAGTGATCTTGCTAAGGCTTTGGATGTGAAATGTCAAACTATTGACAAGCTCTCAGCTACATTAAAGGTCCAAGCACTTGGTAAGTTAAAAACTCTATTTGTAAGAATGAGCAATTCCTTCTTTTTAGTGACAACGGTGAGTGAGTTAAGTGAGCTGCAGTCAGCATCATGTTACTTGCCCTGTAAGTCTAAATGCCCTCCCCACCTTGCTTTCTCTACAGAGCCACAGGTTTATGTGCAGCCTACTAGTAAAAACCTGCTTCAGCCACTCAGAGACAAAGGGATCCTAAAGACAGATGTTCTCAAGTTTGGGCCCATGTTGCAGAACTCCCTGATGGCGAGCTCCATCGCCAAAGCAGTCCATGTACTTGGAGCCACACTTTCCCATCAGCAGCTGAAACACTTCCTCAGCCCTCAGCCAACAGCCATCCAGGAGGATGACATGATGGGTAGTTTTTCGTCCAGCTGTGACAGAGCTGTTGTGGCTACGAGTTCATCCTGTCATTTAGAGGATGAAAAAGAAGTTGCTTTAGACGGGAAACGCCAACCAGAGACTATGATTCTACCTCCTGCCATCAAGCAGAGTCCCAAGATGAATGCAGAAAGGCCACCAATACTAGTACCTCCCATTAAGGCTGTATTCCCAGAGATGAGTAACCCTAAACCCAGGAACACAACAACACTAACAGGACACCACTGGGGACGTGAGGATGATGTCCAGGTGCAACACCAAAAACAAACATCCTCTCAGCTGCTGCGCTTCCTCCAAGCAAAAGCCAAAACCATGGGTGCACTGGAGGTCACGGTCATGGAGTGGAGCAAAAATTGTACATATGCTTCAAGCTCGCCACAGTCGTCATCTCCAACCATCAAAACACACAGCTACCAATTGAGACATGGCGTGGCAGATGATCTAATCGACACACTGGCTCCAAGAACTTTGCTTGCAGACGTAGAAAACAAAGCCCCGGTCTTCAGGGTGAAACGGGTCGAGTCAAGCGGCTCTCTGACCTACACTTGTGTGATTGCAACCAAAACAGAACTGTGGGATATCGGAGACATCTTCACAGAGGTGGTGCATGGGAGCTCTGACGGCAGCGCCCCTGAAAATGAAGGCTGCCAAATTAAAATGGATCAGGTGGAGAAGGCTTGTGTAAACATCAAATGGGAAACCCGGTGCACAGATCCTGAACATGAAAACAATTCTGCTGGCGTAAACATGCCAGCCACCGTTGGTATAAACATTCCTGAGTTCCAAGTGCGGAGGTTCGAAGAGACCGAGGTTGTTGTATCTCATATTGTCAATCCAGGCAGCTTCTACATCCAGCACGCAGACTCCATAATGAAGCTGCAGGCCCTTGTCACAGAGTAAGTCACTCAGCATGGTTGGTAATCTCTCGCCTGTTTTTTCTCAGCTTTCACTGATTCCCTGATCACATTTACAGAACTTAAAGCGCCACTTATCCTTTTTGTTCATTACTGCTCTCTTTGTAGATTTTTCTTTTTCTTTTTTTTTTCTTTTTAATATTCCACATGTTTCTGGTTGTCATTATGTTTCTTTTTTTTTTTTTTTTTCTTCATTTGCAGCAGCTGGAAAGCCAGTAGTTCATATGCCGAGCAGAACTGCATTCCAGACATTGGAACCCAAGTAATGGGTTGGTTCCCTAAGCAAAAACAATGGTGCAGGGCTCAGGTGACGAAGATATGTGGAGTAAGTGGAGGTGGGTCTGTTTTTTTGTGTGTGTTGGAATGGTTTTGTTAATGCGTACCTCTAGATGGTAGCAATGTCATTTTAACTTGCCTGTAGCCACTTGGGAAAATCTTTGCTGTCATGTTCTCTTGTTTGTTTGTTTTTTTGGATGTAAGATAATAATGCCACTGATGGAGCAACGGGTGAGACATCCATCAAGGTGGAGGTGAAGAGGCTGGACCACGGTGATAATGCCTGTCTGTCGCTTTTTAACATCAAGGAGATGACCCCAGAAATGGCCAACTTGCCACTCCAGGCAGTACAAGTCTCTTTGGCAAATGTAGGTAGTTCCTTATTCATATAATATCAATACTGGCTTCATGATTTTCAACATATATTTCAACTGGCACATAACACTTCCCACTGATGAACATGTTAAGGTTTTTAGAGACAAGCTGGCTGATTATCTCTCTCAGGATTTGCATACGTAGAAAAGGTTAATGTACTGTGCTCTGCTGTGAGTGTAGACAGACTGGATTATTGGCATTCGTCCACACGATTAGTCACAGTCTTATCTATCGTTTAGTGATAAAGGAAATGAATTATCTCAGTTCATGGTATTTTGTGTCTGTTTCCTCCCCCCTAGGTGACGCCTGTGAATGGGAGAGACTGGTCTGAGGAGGCAGTCGGCTGGTTCAGAGCAATGGTACACAACAGGACGCTCTATGCCAGACTCTACCCACAGGGGCCCAAAGTTACAGTCGAGCTGTTCTTGGAAAAGGGAAAGCTTGGGGCTATGAGGTACGAAGCGTGGTCAATTAAATGTACATCATAAATTAATAACTATCTGTGTGTGTGTGTGTGTGTGTGTGTGATGGGGGGTGGGGCTAATGTTGTTACTGGCAACAAGTAGTATTATTATCATTTTAACAGTTGTTATTGTACAAGTGATGTACTGCTTTGAATTGACATAATAATGTTTATATAGTGTTACGGGTCATAAACTGCACACATTATTAACCATACTGCGGTGGTGTTGTGTGCATTTTAGGAGGGGTGCATCACTGTCTTTGAGACTGACCCAGAATGGACATGCTAAACACAACAAACTTAAGAATGCTGGAGTCATGAAAAGAAGTAAGTAGTTCTGCAGAAACATTTACCCCAGACTGCACATCCAGGTGGCAGTACATGACCATACTATCACTCATCTTCACTCACAGTCTTCTGTTTGGCCTTTTTTAGGTGCCGTTCAAGCTAAAATGAGGAAACAGGACTCTGACTGGGAGAAGTACCTCATCTCGTGCTACATTTGAGTTACAAAAGGCAAACTGTGCTGTGTAACAGACATTTAATGATTCTTAAAGAGCTTTAAAGTGATCATCTAATTTAGGTTGACCATCTGTGTACAAACACACACACAGTGGACTTTTAGTAAAGGTTTCACATTGACAAACTGCTGTGATTGGCACTTTGCAGTACAAGGACAATTCAAGGATATTTAAAACAAAATAAAATAAAACTGAAGGTATTGACTGTAGATTGTGTCAGCTGGCTTGTGTATTTCTGTGTCTTGTATATCAGTTCATAACAACAACTTGAAGCCTGGTAAATACAAGTGTAAAACTAATGTCCTGTATTGTTATTATGTTCCTACTTTTTTTTAAATAACTCTTTTATGCTTGAGAGGACATTCATCCGAAATTGTGGCACTTTTTGTATTATTTTGAACATTTCCTGTACTGTCAGATAGTTTTGTATGCCTTTGGTCTATACTTTCATAAAATCAGGAAATCATTATCATTATTATTATTATTATTATAATTATTATTATGATTCCAGCCACCAGATGGTGCCAGTTCAGTCAGATTACCTGCCCTCTATTACTGCCTTGTGGTACTTGGTCCGTATGCCACAAACAGTTCTTTTGTGATTAACTTTGTTTTGAGAATAATCGTTATTACACTAAGTTTCCTCAGTTAATATTGAGCTATTGCACAATGGCAGATTTTGAATGTATATGTCTCTGCTTTTGCAATAAAACTGTTCTCTACAATTGTTCAAACCCATATCTGTGTCTATCTTGTAGTTGTGCATGTTTCATACAGAGAATATAAATGAGGTTTAGTTCATTGAAAGAATTACCCGACCACACAAACCCTCCCACTACATGTGTCAGAAGTGACGCAGAAACACTCATGGCACAGTGAACCATTGCAGGTCATCTGATAGTGTATGATAAATGACCACATTGTCTTCTCACTTGCATTCAGTGTGTTACTGTAAATTATTGTTTCTACTGTTACAGGGAGGAATTTGACCGGAACAAACTGAGAAATCTCAAACTAGAGTTATGATTATTGTACCTTTTTATAGCTGCTGAGGTACAAAAAGTTGGCAAACAACATTGTTAAAAAGTTTGTTGATATGCTGTAGCTCAGCTCATTCATAAGTAGAGATGTACTTTATAGCAGCTGGGAGACACAGAATCAGAAGCAACTTTATTGCTAGGTAGGTTTGCACGTACAAGGAAATTGCCTTGGTGTTATGGTGCATAACAACTGAAAAAACAGGTTAGAGAAAATACAAGTACTTACACCACAAAAGAGAAAAAAATAGAACCACAAAAGTCAGGTAATCATAAATAATAGTTAATGACAAATAACAAAGACTACTGTATGATAAAATCTACTGTAACTTTTACTTATAAAGTTGTGAACTAACCTTTAACCCAAAATCACTGAATATATGTTTTCTTGTGGTTTTAGAAAGTTATAAAACCACTGCAAACAATTTATGTGAGCAGTTCTTGATCAAAAGTTTTCCTGTTAAAACATAAGGACAGTGGTATTTGTGTGAGAATATACTGTATCTGCTGTTTATCAAGGCAGAGTGCTTTATGAAATAGTATTTGCATGATTAATTTACAATATTAAATTGGGTTTAGGTTACAAAAACAGCTTGAACAAACAAGACTATTAAGTCCACATTTTAAGTGATCTAATTCAATCTTGTGTATGAATTATATTTTAATTAAGCCTGGATTTCATTTCCCACTATGGTAGTGTTAGGGGTTAGTTAGGGTTGTTGAACAGCATATGTTTTCTTTGGATGAATCTGCAAAACCTGTTACTGACTCTATGCTCTCTATGATAGTGGCTCAGGTCAAAAGCTTCCTTCACTTCCCTGCCCTGCCAAGCACAATAAATAATGTGGCAGGCTGAGGCCTTTTGTGTCCACACAGATTCCTTCTTTTGCCCGGGGTAGGCGGAAATCGAGGCGTTTGATCTGAATTCTAAAGAGTCTTGTTGTAGCCCAATAAAGGACACCATTGTATGTAAATAGTTTATATAAGAGACATATGACTGCTACGGTGCAGGGCAGTGGCTAGTGGCGGAGGAATGATTAGCATTTTCCAAACGCATGGTGTTCTCAATCCAGCATTTTGGTTTTCTAAAAAACACAATATTTTAATTCATTTCTGCCTGTTTTGTACACATTTTTGTGTACCACCACAGCTGAAGGTAAAATACACGTTCTATCCTTTAATTCTATTGTTAATACTAACAATCAGTGTGCAGTAAGACAGATTTGATGTGAGTGACAGCTGACATGCCACGCGTCTTGACAAATACTTGGCATGCTATTGTGCATATTATCTCTAAATCTATTATTTATAGGAGCAATATTTTAATGAATCAGCTTTTAAATAGTCATGATCATTTTATTTCTTTTTATGAGGCAAATCTGATCAAGTTCGTAGCCTTTCTTACAAACAATAGAGGTCTCTCACTTGTCTTAAAAAAACTGTCATAATGAGATGGATGTCTTGCTGGTCTCTTGGAGATATTTGCTGGCAGTCTGTCAGTCTGTCTGCAACTGGGCTGTAGGTCAGTTTGGGAGTAGAGTATTAATACAGGGTGAGCAAATCACGTGGCTCAGTGAATGTTTTGCAATTGGCTTCGACCTGTTGCGTCTTATGACGGTGCGCGGTGGTAGGCCATCGCCCCTGCTTTTATACGGCCAACAGGCGACTTGGCAATTCCTGTCCGTTTGCTCTTACTCTACCAAATCCAGCTTGATGCTCAGGTCACACCTCAAGATGGTCATCTTTGGACCCGGCGCTGCTTACGCTGCTTGCACCGCCGGCTGAGCCTGGTAAACTTCTAAAAACTAATGTTACCACAGTTAAACTTTTACTAAGTTACTATATCAAGTTACTGTGCACAACTAAGAGCAGTGTTTGTAGCCCTTAAAGTACTCAACCTGAGAATCCAATGCTACAAATGTGACTTTAAGGCATTTTGGACAATTTCTATAAAATTCACCTATATATATTTATATTGCATTAATTATACAGTTATAATAGTTGGCTTTAAGCTAGAGATGTAGCTTACCCTACATCCATGTAACCTTGACTGAATATGTAACCTTTGCTTTCTGTAGACCTGGAGTCGAAAATGAACTGGGGGAGCTTTTATGCCGTGATCAGCGGTGTAAACAGGCACTCTACTGGGATCGGACGTGTTTGGCTCTCCGTCATCTTCATTTTCCGTATCCTGGTCCTGGTGGTTGCTGCTGAGAGTGTTTGGGGAGATGAGAAGTCCGGCTTCACCTGCAACACCCAGCAGCCCGGCTGCAATAGTGTCTGCTACGACCAGTTCTTCCCCATCTCACACATCCGCCTGTGGGCACTCCAGCTTATCCTGGTCTCCACCCCCGCCCTGCTGGTGGCCATGCATGTGGCCCACCGGCGCCACATTGAAAAGAAGATCCTAAAGCGGGCAGGCCGCAGCAGCCCCAAGGATCTAGAACACATCAAGAACCAGAAGTTTCAGATCACCGGAGCTCTGTGGTGGACATACATGATCAGTATCATCTTTAGAATCATCTTCGAGGTGGCTTTTCTCTACATCTTCTACTTGATCTATCCTGACTTTAAGATGGTGCGTTTGGTGAAGTGTGACTCGTACCCCTGCCCCAACACAGTGGACTGTTTTGTCTCCAGACCCACAGAGAAGACCATATTCACTGTGTTCATGCTGGCAGTGTCTGGGGTGTGTGTGCTGCTCAACCTGGCTGAGGTGGTGTACCTCATTAGCAGGGCCTGCAGACGGTATTTCCATGGCTCTGAGGAAGAGTCCAAAGGAGCTTGGATAAGTCAAAGATTGTCATCTTACAGGCAAAATGAAATCAATCAGCTGATAGCAGATCATTCTCTTAAGTCTAAGTTCACTGTGACCAAAAAGGTCCCGACTGAGAAGGGTGAGAGGTGTTCTGCTTTCTGAGACTCTGCCTTTCCCATTCCCTGTAAACTAATCAACATCCATGGAGCATGTTGCTCTGCATTAATGTCACATAAAATGTTTATATGATCATTATCAGCATACCTATTTATGTATTTTATCATTCAGTCGCTTATTGATTCACCTGATTTTCCTTTTAAGTTTTTACTGACGTGGTAATTGCTGTTGGAACTTGGAGCCAGTAGGGAAGTTTAAATGCCATACCAGTGCGAAAACAACACATTAAACATAGTTTGTGTTACTATTGTCCATTTGCCAAAATGACCTTAATTTGTTATTGTTCTGATTTTCAGTTGGTTTCCATTCATCTCAATACAGTTTGAGAAATAATAGCCTGAGTAAGTAGACTGCTTGAGCTAATGAAACCATGCCAATGAGCATTGTGCCTTTATTTCTGCGTTATTGTGTTTTCATTCACTTTAAAGTATATGTTGGATTGAAAATGTTGTAGGTGTTTGGTTGGTTAGATGGTAATCTATTTTACCTGGCAACAATATTTAATAGCACATTTAAGAAAAACAACGATGAGCCTTGGAAAGTACCTAATACTCCAAAGTGTACATGGTTTAGTGGTAAATTGTGGGGGGAAAACACTGGTATGGACCTTTTTTTTATAGAGGCACAGATTACTGTAGAGATTAAAATGCTGGATAGGAAAGTGAACTTTACATCAAATATATTTATTTTACTGTATGTAGTAGACTGAGTCACATCTGGTGCAAAGTAATGAACAAAAAGGCATTTAAGTGAGTAAAATGATTTGCACTAACAGCCCTTTAAGCCAACAACTGTACAGCGTGATTTTATTGGATGGTTGCTGTCATTCGATTATGCTAAACCTGGTGCATACTGCTGTAACTATTATGTAAGCTTATTGGCATACTGCTATGGAAATATTAAAAGAAATGGTGCTAGGAAACCAAAGAAAATTCTTAAATATTGTCTGATTATGATGTGATGATGATTTATTGATGTTTTACAGACATAAAAATCTAAACTAAAAATATATTAATAACTATGGACAACTGTTCCTGGATATTACTACAAGTAGCAACAAAAGGAAATTAAATTTAAATACAATTGTCTCTTAAACACGTGCAATTCCTGACTTTTTAACAGTGGATAACCCACCAACCAAAAGTGTTTGAAAGTCTTTATTTCAGTAAATGTTCTCCTGGACTCTCTCCAGGCCTGATTCAGTGTCAATTGGTACTATTAAAGATGCTACATGATGTTTAACTGATGAAATAGCAAAACTTGTTTGCTGGGTCACCTTTCGAAGTTTGCAAATCCCAGTACTGTACATATATTATCTCTTTGGATTTGTAAACAATTGTAAATACTTCATTGCAATTCTTGAGGTCGACCGACTTTGTAACAGGGATCCATCACTGTCAGACATGGCATCTGCTTCTCTTAATATTGACCTGCATTGTATATTATTCTACATCTCTCTGGTCTGATAAGTTTAATGTACCATACGCTGGTATGTTTATATATTTGTTATTACGTTAACCTGTTTTTATACACAGCGTATCCATACAAACACCTTTATGTTGTTGTGCCTAAATGTACATATATCAATTTACGATTTACAGCCAGGTAAACAATCCAGTTATATATAACATGGGTTGAAACTATATATTGTGTGTACATAATGTAAAATAAATAAACTTCCTGTTAATTTGCCAAACATTAATCTCAGTGGATTTCTAAAATAACCAAAGTATTTTCTGTGATTATATAAATCACACCTTTTTCATTACAAATATGTTTGAACTGAATGTTTTTGCTCACTTACTTCCTTCCTGCCTCTGTTATTTGTAACTTGAGGATGCAAATGGCTACTCATCTCCAAATCATGCCCCCCATGATAGGAGAGACCCTCATGCTATATTTAGAGGCCAGAAGCACTTGTGGCCAGACATGACAGCAGACATCATTGGCCAGCTGCCCTGTCACTCACTGCAACAAGCGAGTAAAGGGGCTTTAATAGTTTACATTAGAGCCCTGTGCCAAATTTAACCACGCGGGAGGGGGGTTAGAGGGAGGGCAGGCCGGACATGGTTGAGAGTGTGTCCAGCAGGTTATGTGTGTTGTGGTCAGTGGAAGACCCCCGCGGCCTGGATCCTGCATGAGCTGTGCTTGAAGACAGAGGACTGAGTCAGTGGGTTTGTTGGTGTGGAACAGAGGTTGTGGCTAGCAAGAGTCCACTTTCCCTGTCCATTCAAGGGCATTACTGGGCCCCCCACCTCCACTGAAGATCAAGCTTGCTTTGAGGCCTGTCAGCCAAGCGGGTGCCCTCATGGACCCTCGAAGACATGTGGGACTTCATCATAGGGGATGTATAAGCTGACAAGGTGGGTTTATCCAGTCAATATGAGTTCTATGTGGTATTTGGGAGCCTTAAGCTTCTTTGTTGATTGAAGTTCTTGTTCTATTGGAAGCCATAGTCAGACAAAGAACAGTACATGCAGCCAAAAGCTATAATTTGTCTTGTGTGGAAAGATCTTGAGAAAACCACTTCTTGGTTATTATTTTTGGAAGAATGACCATCACAGAATTATCCTTTTGTTGTGGGGAAACTGCAAAGTCGGGCAGGCTTAAATTGAAAACAGTCATTTTGCTCAGTCTAGACCCTAAAAGCAGTTCACCTGCTACATTCCAGCAGTTAGCAGAATTCTTGCTCCCACCCGCAGTAGCATCTCCTGAAATTGTCGGCCTGCATCTGTACAGTACATCCATTAGACGTAGGATATATTTTTAACAATGTGTTACAGGGGCTGACAGTACTGACAGGACTCAACCAGTTCTAATTCGCTTCCACCACATCCGCCTGGCATTTCATTTCACCTCGTGTGGATCATGTTGCTGTGTCTCAGGCCATGAAGGCCAGCAGCCACAGAATCATGACTGGAGCCGGCCTTGCCCCCCTGTCCACACTTGCCAAATATATACCCTCTTAAAGTAAATATAATCCTGTCTGCGTCTACGTGAAAAAGGCCACTACCTGCTCAGCAGAGTCCCCCCAGTTGCACTGTACACTCAGTTAACAGCTTGGCTCCCTGGTGACTCATTTGGTCTAAGCTGCCGCTGAACTTGGCAAGACATTTTAAAGAGGAAGAAAAATCTTTGTGAGTTATACCTAAGCTTACTTTAACCTCTGGATCATTTTTATTTCCATCATATATTTCATTTGCTTTACAGACAAGCCAATACAAATCAAATGGAGAATGTGTATTTCTGCTTAAAGAATTTTTTTAATGCCTCCAGTCACAGATCTGACCTCACATAGCCATGGGTGACTGGAACCTGCTGGGAAAGCTCCTGGAAAAAGCCCAGGAGCACTCTACTGTGGTGGGAAAGGTGTGGCTCACTGTGCTGTTCATCTTCCGCATCCTGGTCCTGAGTGCTGCGACTGAGAAGGTGTGGGGTGACGAACAGTCGGGCTTCACCTGCGACACAAAGCAGCCTGGTTGTGAGAATGTGTGCTATGATATCACTTTCCCCATCTCCCACGTTCGCTTCTGGGTGCTGCAGATCATCTTTGTGTCCACGCCATCGTTGATCTACCTGGGACACATCCTCCATCTGGTGCGGATGGAGGACAAGCATAAAGAGCAAGAGAAGGAAAGGGAACATCCACACCATTCCGACAAGCAAGCCCTCATTGCGGATACTAAGCACAAAAAGCCTCTAGTGAGGGACACTAAAGGCCGTGTGCGCCTGCAGGGGGAGCTCTTGCGCACTTATGTCTTTAATGTGGTTTTTAAGACCCTGTTTGAGGTGGGCTTCATTGTGGCCCAATACCTGTTGTATGGCTTTGAGCTGAAGCCCATGTACACATGTGACAGACCCCCTTGCCCCAATGTGGTAAACTGTTACATATCCCGTCCCACAGAGAAAACCATTTTCATCATCTTCATGCTGGGAGTGGCCAGCGTGTCCCTGTTCCTCAATCTCATAGAGATCTATCACCTGGGCTTTACCAAGTGCCGTCAGGGCATCACCTTCAGGAGAGATGAACAGCTGTCTGTATGTTCCTCCAAGGAGCCCAGCGAGACTCCAGTGCCGTTTGCGCCAAGTTACGACGAATACTTCCATGGTCATCACCAAGTCCAGCCAGCCTACCCGCCTGTACCCAGCTACAACCTCTCGCCTCTGTCTGAGGGCACAGACTCTTCCTTTCAACCCTACCACAGCAAGGCGGCATACAAACAGAATAAGGATAACTTGGCTGTGGAAAGGAGCAGCAGCAAGCCAGAGGAATGTGACCTGAAAGGAAAGAAGGGAGCAGGATCAGCCCCTGGGTCACCTACGCAGGCCAGGCCCAGCCGCAGTGCCAAACACAGCAACAACAAGACTAGAATAGATGATCTGAAGATATGAGGAGGTTTATGTTTCTCTGAGGGGTCTTAAATTGCTGTGAGGGGATCGTATGTTGTTTTGAAGCATTCATACATGCCCGAGTGACTCCCCTCTTTAAGATGGCAAAGCTTTTACTCATTCCAAATCAGAGCAGAGTGACATTTATAGGGCACACAGAGGTTGCAATTTAATGTGTAAGGACTGATGTGGTTCAACAAAAACATTTCTAATGAAGTTAGACCTCTTCAAGGATGTTTTGCTCCACTGAAAAGTGTCCCATTATATTTTTTTTCTTTTGAAAAACTTCATTGGATTTCACATTAGATTGTAACATAAAAGGTATGTGGTACACCATTTGTGGAAACACAGTATTTTCAGTCAGTGTTTTGCTGTTTTGTGGATTTAACTGATTTTTGTATGGTATGAATCTTTCCACTATTCACTACTATCACTGAGAGTCTAACAAAATTGACAAAACACTGCTCAGGTTTTACACTGAGCTTATCTTATTTTTTCAAGTGTGTGACAACTGTGAATGAACCTGAAAAATGCACCTCCTTGTGTAAAGTTGCCCGAATGTTGGGAACAGAATCCAGAGCAGAAACTTGTTCAGTGCTGACCTGACCTCATTTGAGTAAATAGTTAAATTTAACTTTCTTAACTGTTTTGAGGTCGCCATCGAGCATAGTTCACTTGCTTAGACTTGAAATGAGAAGTTATGCAATACCTGACATCACATTGGACACTGGAAGTAACTAGTTCCAGGACGTGTCTCAAAAAGAAAATTGCACTGGTCTCAGGAGTTCCCAGATTTATACTGTCTCTTTTTATTGCAACAGCCAGCAAGTACATAATTATAAGCACATTGTTTTGTTTATCCTTGTTTGTATCTGTGTTTGTGTCATTTGTTTTCTGTAAAGCACTTGGTGACAACCATATTTGTACAACTCCTTGAAATAAACCTGTCTTAAATTTGCAAAGTTAGTGGTCCATTTACATTCACAAGACTTTATCAAGAAACAAGAGGGAATCATTTCACTGGAGCACATGTTGCAATTTTTATTTCAGAACGCTGAAACAAATAAATCAAGAACAACTTAGCTTAGGAGTAAAAACAATATTATTGGTTGTATTTAGTACAGTATCTTTACACAGTAGCTCCAATATACAATGTTGTATGTAAGGCTCTGCTGTAGTATTTATTGACCACTGAAGGCTCTAAAATTAAAATCTGACAGGTGCAGTTTGAGCCAGCAGTACACACATTTCAACATGTTCAAAACTGAAGTGCTCGAGCGGGAATACACACGTCATGTGTGAAGCCTTTGCTGCCTGCGTATCCCACATATGCACATCTTATACTCATCTCTGCCAGGCAGCACTGCATAAAGGGCAGTCCTGGTATGGAAACCTTGAAATTAATGGCATGGTGTGTTCATGACGTTGGCTACTGCATACTTTGAACATGGTGTGTTCATAATTTTTGGTGCCAAAGGAAAAGCAAATACAATTTATACTTAAATATAAATATATTAAAAACAAAAGATTGCAATTTCTTTCAACTGTGCTGAGAAATGATTCTGTCTAGTCCACACTTACTAAAGTATGTAGTGTTTTGTGGTGCCAGATATAATTTTTAGACCCCCCCCTAAGTCATTTGAGAATATAAATAATAGCATAACCAGACAAAGTGTTATTTGTAATGTATGATTACATAAATCAGAGAGTGAACCAGAAATTTCTCTTTTCTCCACTTTTACAAATGAAAATAAAACATGACGCTTTTCTCAAAGTTATTTTAAGACATACATCATCTTAAAAATATAATAAAGTGGTCATCTTTTACAAAGGGATCATGTGTGCTTTTGAAATGCTGACAGATGAATAGATATGAGTTATGACTACTTATGGATAGCCAGCACTTTGAAATGAAACCTTTGTAGTGTTAAGTCCAACATTTCAAACTGTGGTTGCATCAGAGGATTGGACCGCAGAAGACATGCAGTATAGCACATTTCTGGGGATGTAGAACATATTTCAGTAAATTACATTTATCTACAAAAGTCAAAACTGTTACATGAGCATGGGAGACTACCATAGAGATTATAATTCAAATCAGATTTCAAGTTTGACTGAATCACACAACAAAGTCTGTGAACTGTTTAGGTTAGATGACATGGACTACTTAAAGCTTTTTGGATAAAAAAGTATCATTTATAAATACACCCAGAGAGTTTGATTGGTGGTGGATTTAGCACTGATTAGTTCAGAAAATGATATTAATTGCAAAACTACACTAAACATTATGATTTCAGTGTGGTTCATTTAAGGGATGGAGCAAAAATGATTAATGCATTGTTTATTATGTTTCACTCTTTTTTTAAACAGAAAGCCTTCCTCAGTGTTAAGAGTACTTTCTTTGGATCCACCCAAGAGAAAAATTGCAACACCCTCCCAACAATATCTCAACATAATATAATATTATTGAAGTGGTCAAATTCATTATACCATGAAAAGTATACAAAGAATTTAAGATGGTGTATTGTAATTTAAAACTAAAATTCAGACCTTAATGTATTAATATATTACCACCAGCATAGCCATAAAAATAGCCTATTTACTGTATATGCTAGTCTTTTGTTTGTTTGTTTGTTTTTACTGAGAGCTATCACTATCATTTTATATGACACTTTCATATGTGTCTATGGAGAAATGCAGTTCCCACTTTTCTGAAAATCTTGACATCCTTCTCTTCAGAAAAAAGTAACACTCTCCATTTGTCTTGACTTACCATGGCTTTTGAAATATATCTTAAATGTTTGGGCTAAAAAAAACCCCAGTGCTGTTGTTTCTGCACTGCTGAAGCAATTCCAGTAATTATCTTTTCAAAAGCACCTGAGCAGAGTTTCATGGGAAATAAAAGCTTGGACTAACACAATAAACCGCTGCCTTGGTTATGTTTAATGGTGGATATAATTTCATGTGTCCAGATGAGTTATTTTATAATTTTTCTGTCTGTTCCCTGTGGTATGATGCTTAATGTGATTTTCTAACCAGCTGTAGCACAGTCCTCTACTGCCCTCTCCCTTTACTTTTACTTAAACACTGACATGCTGCTTGTAATGTATGTGGGTTGTAGCAGCTGTGTACGCCATCTGCTGGACGAAGAACATAGATTTATACTTCATAATGAATCAAAAGAATTTTCTTCATTTTACTAGCAAAACACTGAGTACATCAAACATTAAACAGATATGTTCCTATGTATCTTTCTAATCTGTTCAATTAGGACAAAATGTAGATAAATGTGGATTAAATGTGCATTGTGTGGGACAGGCAGAATAAAATCCTTGAGGAACATTGTAGTGTGTATTTAATCTCTGACTCAACTAAGTGTTCAGTGATCTCTGGCCTGTTTTTCATCAAACTGGCACTCTGCACCCAACCTGCTAATGTGTGATAAATGACAAACAGCCAGAAGCAAAGCTTACCCTTGCACCAACTTAGTGTGGCTGCAAGGGCACGTTTGTGAAATATCAGCCAAAAGGAAAATAGGGCTTCTGATGTTTGCTGACTGAATGAGTCTGATTGCTTGCAGGCCTGTCACCTCATCACCAACACCAGCCTTGTTAAACTCAATACAGACTGCACACAGCCCAACACCAAACCCTGTGGAATATAGTGCATGAGCTACACTACAATGCTTTTAAATAAACTCACAGCACAGAGAAAAAAAAAGGATGGAAATCAACTGCTGACATGGTTTCTGGGGCAGAAAATGTCCTGGCATCTGTCAGTTTATGTCTTGTGTTGTCTGTATGGTGGGAACAATCTGACTGTTTGCTGCCACCATGTGACAGCTGAAATTCTCTGCAGACTTAAGAGAAAGCTTGTGTTGTTGTGGTGACTTGATTTTTTTTCACTGTAATCTCTATCAGACATGGGAGAAGTCAGGGTTGTTGTAGTATACAGTATAACACATTTCTTTCATTAAAATGCCTTGCTGTGCATTCTGCATTGAAGGAGGATGAATTAGGTAATTAACATTTTTCACCTTAGCACTTTATTATTACATATCAGACATGTTTCAGTTATGGCACTTGATTTTGCCTTCGGGATAAACACCATAATCAATCCATCTGTGCTCTCATATACACATACAGCCTGTTTTCAATAGAAGCTCTGAATATGACTTTGCATAAGCTCACATTACTCAGGGAAAAAAAGGACAACCCCGTAAGTAAATGAAGGCATGCATCTGTACACATGTATTGGTTTGGTGTGCCTTACACAACAGATGGTAGAGGAAGTCATGGCCTTTTGTGTGGTACAGCTTGTTTATCACACTCACATACCTCATTTATAAAAAAACAGTCATCAGTCTCATAGATTGAAACTCAGATTTTAAGCCACATAAATGTTTTAAATGTGAGAGGCTTCATAAAAACCTGTTATAGACAAAGATCATTTACCTCAGGTTACATTTACTGGACATGAAATAATCAAAAAAGATAACACAGACTATAAAACTAATATCATCTAAGTAGTGTATTTTTTTCAATATGTATTTTAAATTATGCTTTACTTGATAAGAAAAAGTGATGAAAGTTATTTTTTGTAAATCTGTATTTTGTTCTAGTGAGACAACAATAGCACAAAGGTGTTGAAAATATGTCAAACAACTGCAAAGGTTAAAATGTTTACAAGTTTATTTGAGCAAGTCATCATTCTCATCTCCACCACAGACATCTACATCTTCAGATCACCAAACATCTTCAATACAAAACATTTCTTTGAACATAATTTGACCTTGCACCTTTACTTATTCCCTAATACAAAGTTCTGAAACATCACACGACTACAACTACACAAACACTTTCAAACTAACAAACAAACAGAAACACTACTTACAAGGACAAACTGATGAATCAGATTATTTTAAAGACAAGACATAATGACGAATGTTCAAAAATACAATATCTACTCTCCATTAATCTGGCATGAAAATTAAGCACATTATGGGTTTGTACTGAAGTTAATCTGAAAAGGTATGCATATAAATATTTGTCATTTTAATTTGAGGACAGAAAAATCAAGTCAGTGCAACAAATTGGGAGAGAATCAATGTATTTTTGCAATCTTTGATACAAATACAAATGAAGTAGTATTTGTATGGGTGTGTGTGTGTGTATGGGTTTGTGTGTGTGTGTGTGTGCCCGCGCCCACACAACATCTACAATCCAAGATGTTCTCCTACATTGCAAACTCTTTACTGTGAAGGGACTTACAGCACTTAACCAAATGACAGCTTATAACAAAGCCTCTTAAAAAATAGGGGCTGTCCTCTGTCAACAAAAAGTAACATTTTCAGAGAACAAAAAGTCACAAAGGCATGCCTGCTGGGGCTGGTGGGAAAAAAAAGCACACCCAACAGTCTCTGCGCCCCCATGCCAGAGGGAGTATACAGTAGTTTCAGGCTTTAACCCTGAGTTAAAGCTTAAGCGCAAACCAGATCGCCTAACTGTCTGGTTGGTAGATGGTACCGTGTTTAGTGCTGGAGCCATGGTGGGAGGGGGGAGCTGTGGATCCATCCCCGTGTCCGTCCATCTCCTCTGGTCTTATGAGCTGATAAGGACATAACTTTAATCGTGTTTGCCCTTCCCTTTAGGCGTGCCTTCATTCCACGCCACGTACACAAACAACGCCAAAACCACATGCACGGCGAGCACGGCGACAATGGCGGCGTAGAAGTAGCTGTCGGAGCTTGACATCTTCATCGAACCTGGGGAAAGGCAATGGAGGACAGTTAACAGTTAACAATGACATGCAGCTAGATAATACAGTGTAGAGAGTGCATAGTAACCATAGTACCAAGAACTTCCATTGAATCTAATTTAAAACTGGTCATATTTGAAAAATGAAAACAGGGCTGGGCAAGAAGATTTTATATACAGTGACATGGTGAAAATGTGATAACAGTCAGGCAGTTTATATCTGTGGCCATTATGGGTATGTTATAAAAAGTTAACAAGTTAGTCTTGGATTCACAAGCTTTTCACATCAAATGTGATAAAGCAGCAGAATCTCTCACTGGAGGAGCCACAAACAGGCTATTGATCAATAAAATGATGAAGTACCCTGTAGTGGCTTCTTTCCTGAATGTTACAAAGACAGTTGCATCAAGAATGATTGTAAGAAAACTGTTAAACATCTTTTTGCCTTAGCCTTGCAGTTACTAATAAAGCTTTTCAGATAAATAAGCTGGTCATACTATCGGCTGATGTTTGTTTCTCACACAAGTATTTGTATTGACATTTGTGTTGTCCAATTCACTACTAACAATTGTAGTGTAGTAATGCCAAAGGTAGGTCTGCAACAATTTAGTAGCATGATGTGGTGAAGTGTCCAGCAGAACTTTTGCCCTGATGTCAGTAAGGACACATTAACTCCAGTACCAGTGCTCATTATAACATAATAAACTATGTGAAATTATTTTTTAGTTGAGTTAATCTGCTATCTTTATATTGTTACCATGTTGGATATCATTGCCAAACATGGTTATAGTTTCAAAACTTAAGGTTAACATGTGCAGAAATACTCCCGGCAAATCAAAAGTCCTATGAACACTACTTGTCCAGATATCAATTTTGGCCTCCCACGATGTTATGTATCCCGCCCCTTATGTTAGACCTGCTGGAGGAGTGTAGAGGTGTGTGTGGTTATACTGTAGCAGCCTGGTGTCATCAGCTGATCTAATAAACAGTGATCAGCTGTGCGTAATGGCACTGTGTTCTGTGCAGCATCAGAGGCTACAGACTTCCATAGGTTGTTAGGACTGTCCACAACGGCGCTTTCCATTTTTTACAATTAATTAAATCTGATAAATATTATGACTAACTAATATGACATGCAGTTTTAATATGTTGATATACATCATAATACGAATTCACATTGTGGTCCTTTTATTTGAAATGTTTTGCATGTTTGTGTGCTGCTGCGCGTCCCTGTGATAACAAGCACAGTGTCTGCGCCTATATACCCGCCTATAAAGGAGCAAATTGGACTCTTGATAATGCGTGATAAATGCTGCTAAATATGCTTGATAAACCTATGTCACACAAATAGAGCACACTTATAAATCAATATTACCATTCAGCAGTGTCAACCAAGAATAAAGTGTAAACCAGTTCATCTTGGTGGTGTACAGACTGGTTTTATATTATTCTTAATGACAATTTGTTTGTGAAACTATATATTTACAGTATAAATTGTGGTTCATTTTTGTAGTTACCAGTTTTACTTTTTCCATCATTAGGCTTCCATACAAACTAAGTGTGCTAGATTCCCCTGCTGCTCTCCTCATCTCCTGCTGCTGACTGTGAGATCTGAGCAGGTAGAAGCTGATAGTTCACTAACTATAACCAGGGAGCACACTGCAGCAAGGTTAATGATCCACACAGTGACATTATATCATTGATATGATGCGCAAAAGCCATAGAAAACCAATCGTTTTTTTTGTGTGCGTTCATACGTGCCCACGCACGCTTCGTGCCAACCTCAGCAGGATGCAGCACACACCTTCTAGTTGTATGTAGTGTGAACTGCTCCTACAGAAGATTTCAGGCGGACCGTTTTCTCCGCTTCTGCTGATACCAGTTCTGCTCAGCTGCGTCTGAACTGCTCCACGACTTGGCAAGTAAGGCAGTAATCACACAACACAACAAATCGATATAACACTTTTAATAAACGATTTTTATCGATTTTACCGATTCATTGTTACAGCCCTAATTGACATAGTTGCTGGGACTAGTGGAAACAGGATTTAAAACTGAACTGTGTGAGTCAGTATATGATAAATGGGGATTTTTTTTTTAAACACTAAATTAAATTATGAAAAGATATTCCAGTAGGGCCCCAGATTTAAAAATATAGTAGAGCCTGACAGATATATTGGTCAGCCAATATTTGCCTATTACAGATATATCAGTATCATCAGTATATGAACAATCACCCACTCTGACCTGGAAAAAATTATGCATGTTTTCATTTTCTCCCGTTTAGATTACTGTAACTCTCTCCTTTCTGGTTTATCATAAAAAAGCCTCCAACTAGTTCAGAACGCAGCAGGTAGGCTTCTTACTGGTTTTAACAGACACCACATCACTCCAATCCTTGCTTCTCTTCATTGGCTCCCTGTTTATTTTAGAATTGATTTGAAGATTTTACTGATTACTTTTAAAGCATGCCTAGGTCTAGCTCCAAGCTAGATAGCAGACATGTTGACTCCATATGAGTCTTAAATCCTCAGGTGGGGCCCTTCTGGTTGTTCCAAAGTCGAGGTTGAAATCTATAGGGGTCTGCGCTTTTGCCATTAGGGCCCCTCGTCTTTGGAACAAACTACCTGAGGAAATAAGGCTAGCAGAATCAGTAACTTCTTTTACATCACTTCTTAAAACTCATTTTTACAGACTAGCTTTTATGTGATGTCGTTTGTTTGTTTGTTTGTTTGTTTGTTTGGTTGTTTATTGCTGCTGTCATATTTACTGTACTGCTTTTGCTTTGTATTGTGCTGCATTTGCTTTGTCTGTCAAGGCACTTCGTAAACTTTGTTTTTAAAGTGCTATATAGAAAAGTTACAAGAATAATAATAATTATTATTATCATCAGCATATATGTTGTCTGATATGCACCAATATTTCAAAGTTATATATGCAGCATTTTATGTGTATTTGATCCCTTTTCTTAATTCAAGTTCAGTATAGGTACATAATGTTTGTGTTTCATTATTTATAGGAATTATAAATTATTATGTACTATGAAGTTTATAGTCAAACTGTAAAATATCCTGCCTCCTTTAAATATCTTTGTCACAAGTGTTTGATAACCACATTGCAAAAACGGTGTGTTTTATGTACATATTCTATAAGATTATAAACCTATATATTGATATTGGAATAGTTTACACACTAATATCAGTATCGTCATGGGTCCTAAGATATATAAGTGTAAATGTGCATGAGCCGACCCCTTTAAAGTCAGAAATTGCTGTGGCACTAAGAGCACGTTAGTTTATAATCTACATCCTTATTCGAATTTTTTAACTCTCTAATAAAAAGTCCAGAGGGCAGTTTGTGGCAGAGCATTTCCTCCATCCAAATCAGTGGAACTGAACAACACAATCAAGATAGTGTTACAAGCCTCAACTTACCCTCAAAGATGTACGCCTTTGATGCAAAGTACAGTCCGATGGGCAGCGTGACCATCAGGATAGTAAAGAACAGCAGTGTCTTGAGGGCTGAAACCATGGAGCTTTCATTCCTGCATGGAAAAGAAGAAGACAACAGCTACCTTACTGTTCAGCTCCTACTGATGTCGGGATTTCCCCTGGCAATGACAGATGCTGGCTTTCGAGATCACACCACATTCAATAAAAGTACTTTGTAAAGGTCGGCACATGTTCTGTATCTAAACTAACAGCTTGAAGGGACGTTTTTGAGGCTAGTCGTCACTTCAATAAACTCGCTAAGAAGCTAGCTAGCTACTGTTAGCTGTTCATTAGAGGTAAGTGGTCGTTTTCTCCTATGGTTTTCTCACCCTCTGAAATAAGGCGGCGGGCCGGCGGCGTCTGAAGAGCCTCTGACAGATCCGTCCATTGCTGTGTGGACGGGCGACGAGATGAAGATTAGGAAATGGGAAATATTACCACTTAAAATTAGCAGCTACCCTCTGTGTTGTGTTGTCACTGTTGAAATCCCTTCTTCCGCTTTAGGGTCACGGGACTGTCACATGACGAGTTATGATGCCCAATACTCTCGCGATACCAGACTTTAGGGACAATTAGTCAAACCTAGAAATATGAGCACTGAGTTTCATATTTCATTTCATTTTTCATTTATTTTTATCAGAAAAAATATAAAAATATTAAAATGATTAAAACAAACTGCAGAGCAATGAAAAAACATTACCTGCCCACTCACTTTAAAAACTATTTTCCAAAAAGCAATACAAAACATACAAAATACAAAAACATGAAAGTTCTTATTATACATAAATGATCTTCATGGAACCAATAAAATAAGGAATAAAAATGAGAAGTAGTTTATGTCAGTTAAGTATTGGAAAAGTGATTAACAATGCCAAATTGTCAAACAATGTGTTTGTGGTGTTTTCTATAAGAATTGCCTGTAATGTACCATTTTATACCCTCTGACAGGAAGTATTCAGATCTTTTCTGCAAAATATCAAGAAAACAATGTAAGAATGTCCAGTTACAAGTAATCAAATCTTACTTTAGCAAAAGTACAGAATTATTATCATTCTATAAAATTGACCCAATTTTAAAGTTCTATTAAAGGACAGGTTCACAGTTTTTTAGGGTATGTCCTAAAACAATAGTCAGGTGTCTACTTTAACACTGACACAGACTTTTTGTTGTCATTATTCCTCCTGTTCATACTGGTCAATAAGATATCTATTTCAGTGTGAGAAAATCCACAGCCCTTCTTCTTCTGTGCAAAAATATATCTGAAAGTTTACTTGAAGCAAATATGAGGTGTCAGTTATTCAAATGAGTCAAATCAAGTCTTTCAAAGTTACTGTCTTTTAAGTGCCAAATGCTTTAGGACCCTGCAGCTGACGGGAATAAAAACACTGACTACACCACTACTTAAAAGAGTAACTGTCAAAGATGTTTTATTTGACTAACTCAGACATCTGAAGCCTAATATATTCTTCAGAAAAATCTTTTAATTTTTTAACTTAACTTAACTTTTTTTTTCAAATCAAAACAAGGACTGTGGATTTGGCCCTCATCACTTAGAGTGTAGCCACATGGTTCTAATGATTAGTATGAAAATGAGCAAAGATTACAACAAGAAAAAACACCCTTGTAATAATGTTCATTTGGGCACCTGACTATTGTGACCAACTTGAAAAACTGTGAACCTGTCCTTTAATGTTCTTTGTTTTTGGATCATTATTATGCATCAGGATTTTAATGTTGTAGCTTGTCAAGGTGAGGTCATTTGTACTGTTTCTTTAATTGATCATATTTCATATTTAATCTTAATCATGAAGTAGTAAATATATGATAGGCCTACTGTATGATATGTGTCTCTAAAATGTAGTGAAGTAGAAGCATAAAGTGGTAATAAATCATTTTTAACTACAATATTTGAGTAAATGCATTTAGTCCATTTGAACCACTATTTATATTAGATCAGGGATGGAGAACTTTGATGATAGAGAGGACTACACATATTTTATCCCCACTACCAGAGGGCCAGATTGTGACTGTGCACTTACATAAGTAGAATAATTATGGCTACTAATAAAGAACAAAATATTTGTATACATGCCCCCCCTCCCTAGAGGATGGACAGATTAAATTAAATTACTCTTCTTTGTTTTTTTTTACTCTGGTAGCTTTTATTGCACTTACTGTAACATAATGAGTGTAATTAGTCACCTCCAGTTCTTCACCTGGTGAAGAGCAGCACACACACACTGAGGGCTCAGTTCCACCCTGGGGTGAAACATACGGCTCTTTAATACAGAGTTCCTCTCATTAAGCCTTTGATTTTTTACACTGAACCAACCAAAACCAGCTTAATGTTACTGCTGTGTGCTCATAAATAGGACGCCAACCAATTCCTAATTGAAAAATTGCAAATTTGACATTTTTATAACATTTTGACTATCATATGAGATAACTTGTGTTGAGTTATGTAGAGTCATTGTACATCCTCTAAAATTAATCCTGATTTCACCTCTTAAAGAACCAAACTGGTAGATAACTGAGATATTAAGTAATTACAGGAACACATATACACATAATCCATGTCATGTCCATACTCATGTCATAATCCTGGTTAAGATGTCACACAGGTTACACTGTTATGAAAGTAAACGCCACAGCATTTCTCCAGATGTGTCAGCAGCACAGTATGTTGAATGCAATTCTGCTGAGGGCACTTTATTAACTTTATAGCTTTGTTTCTTGCCCTAAGCAGACTAACTGGAAGAAAATTGTTTTTTTCCAGTGTGTGTGTGCTTGGTACTGCAATTAAGCCGGAGAGAAGGTTATTTTTGGCTTGTCGGAGACACTGGCTTGGAGAAGTGTACCAACTACGTGTTTGTAGCCTCATACACAGGAGACAAGACTTTTTATTCAATGACACACGTCTAACTCTGTTACATGCCTCTCTACGTAATGAAGAGCCAATTTGGGCTCAAAATGTTGAACTCTTTCTAAATGTAATAAAGAGTGTGTTGGGGTTGTTTTGTATCAGCACAAAACTGACTGTGTGAACACCAACAAAGCTTCAAGTAGTATGACAATATGTATGACAATAATACTTCTTGTTGCCGCCCTGTAAAGAATCTGGTATCTAACCTGGTAAAACAATCTACTTTTGGATTTATGATGTGCATTTCTGTGAAATAGTTTTTGATGGCTTGTTTTTTCTCAACCCATAAGAGAACACTTTATCCTTTGATCAATATAAATTGATCATTGGAGATAGGCATGGCTGTCATTGGACAACAATAATGCTTTTGTAGAAGTTTAGTTCAGTGTCTCATGCAGGATATTAATTCATTCAAATATATCTATTTCTTTCTCTAGTTGTTTGGACACTGCATCTTTTGTAGATTGATTGTGTATATGATTTTATATGTCTTGTGGTATCACAAGACTCCCCTGCTCTGATAATCACAGCTGATTTGGTAAATTGTAAACTCATCTGACATAGATAACGAGTTTACAATCTACAATAATATTATAATATTATATAATAAGTTATAGAAATGCAAGAGATTATTGTTTCAATTTCTGCATACAGAACGTGGGAATTTTCTTTAAAATGATGAAGTGGGTGACTTTTAGAGTTTGAATCATGGACTGTACTGTATCTGTAATAATATGTTTATACTTGTAAGGAAAGCAGACAGATCTTATCCAACACTAATTAAACTTATTTTTAAAAATGCATCTTTTTCCCATGGGAAATTTTGTTCAATCCCATATACTAGCCCTAAGGATAGAAATGAAGAGCGGATGTATTTGCATTTCACATTCAAATATCTTTGTCTTCCATCTTTGAAGGAAATGGACACAAAGAAGAATAACGTCAGATGACCTTAATGTACACAGTGGCTGTCAGGCTCAGTGCACATTTACAGTATGTGCTTGTGCATCCTACATTCCTGAATAATGCAACAGCGTAGACTATTTCTTGTTTAATTGCTGGTGTAACTGAGAGCCATTTAGCCCGTTTCATGCTGCATATATACATTTAGTGTCGGTGCACTGGCTGTGTTTCTGGTTGAAGTCCCCCTGGCTGAGTGTCAAGCAGTGGCACTTTCTGCTCCAGTTGGCTCTGTTCTCACCGGCCCCATGCTCAGCAGGTTCCCCAAAACACATTTCATTTGAAAAGACTCTCAAAACGGACCAGCCAGACCCACTAAGAACAATCCAGTGATGTGTGCTTAAAATAATCATTTTGCTTTCTGTGGCAATTTCACTCCCAATTAGTTTCTCAACAAGAACCCCAGACGTCACAGATTCTGCAGATGCACACAGTGATTGCAGTCGCACATAATATTCTCAGATCTGTTGCTGGACAAACCACCAAAAGCTGTTTTCAATTTTTAGTTTGTGCCTTTTATTGTTTTGTCACTCTGGATGTTGCACTTTGGAGACAAACAGGGAGAACAGGCGAGAGTTTTAAACATAGACATCCTCAATTGTGCTTGTGTGTTGACCTTAGTGCTTAGTTTTAAATACAATCATTTTCATTCTTTCTCTGACTTTGAATGAAGGCAGAATGTCATTTTCTGTCATATCAGTGTAATTTTTTTTCAGTGGCTGGTTTAAATACACTTCAACCTTTCTGTAATATTTGTTAACACGCTTTGCTTATAAACCTCTAATAACTGTACCTCACACATTACATAATCAGATCAAAGAACAGGCAGTTTTTTGTGAATGTATGCAATTTGATTAAAGTTGTTTTTAAGGGATAGCAGTTGTATTTTTCTCAGTTTAAATGAAAAATCGCTTATGAACTACAGTACATATAAAATTCACTTTACTTTACCTAATTTAAAACAAGTCAATGATTAAAATTAAACACCCGTTAGGAGCCAAAGCATGTTATACTTAATATTAGCTTCTCAAATCTTGCTTACATCAACCATAACTCTTAATAAAACAGTTTTTTAATTGTATCATATCTTTGGCCAATCATTGGAATGAGAAATAATTATAAACAATGGCCTCTTTTTATAAACAGGTCATCAGTAATTATACCAGATGAAATCCAATACACTGGATTTTTATTTTCTCTGGAAACAGATGCAAAACTCAAAATTAATTAAATGGTTTCTTGCAATAAGCCTTGGGTATGTACTAAAACCACAGATGATAAAACTGATACACACACTGGCAGCACATGTTCACCCTGGTTATGGTGGGATAATGGATTTTAATAGAACAAACTGGGAGTTTCATAAAAGTAATCCTCTCAATGGAATTACAGTGTCTTCTTGTCTTTGGGTCTTGTGTGTTCAACACAAGGTTGCCCTTCCTCACAGATCTTGACCTCTGACCTTCTGGAAATGTTTCCTATGGCTCTCTTTTTCTGGACTCCCCCAACTACATGTTTTGCATTTCACATGTCATCAGTACTCATGAGACACCTGGCCCTTCACCTGTTGTTTTGACCAAGTGGCACAATGTCTTTCAGAAAATACGTCATAACAGGGGAGCTATTTGTGGAATGAAGTTGCCATTTAAAGTGAAACTAAGAATAAACACTTTAAAAATAGTTTCACGTTGTCATTACCATTGTCATCCACTAGACTTATAACTGCTGCAGTGGTGACAGGATTATTATTGTTACTCATTCATGTCACCATGTTTTATGGACTAGTATTTTTCTTTTGGTAGCGTGCAATGGAAACATTTAGTACTGCATTTGTATATTTAGTGTTTTCAGTTTGTGCTACTTTACACTTCAACTCCACTACACTTTCAGAAGGACATATTATACACTTTATCCACTATGTTTATTTAACAGCTTTAGTTTTTATTTATTTTAAAGATTAAGATTTTTAAAAGGAGCTTATGAATTGCAATGCTTTGTTTCAAATCAGTGGTGTCCAACCCATTTGGTATGTAAAGGAATATTTTCACAGTTTGTAATGGTACATTTACTTAAGTAAAAGATCTGTGACCACTTCTACCACTGGCACCACAACACACTAGAGGTTCTCAATCATGGAGCATTGAAACACTTTGTCAAGTAGAAAAATTAAACATTCACAAATGAATCTATAATCCCCATCTTTGGAATTTGATTCAGTCTATAAATAAAGTCAAGAAATCTGACGAAAATCATTACAACATCCCCATTTCCTGCTGTCACTGGCTTCCATGGACCCACGAGTCAAGTCAAGTTAAGTCAATTTTATTTATAATCAAATCAACACAGAAGTTATCTCAGGGCACTTTTCACACAGAGCAGGTCTAGACTATACTCTTTATTATACAGAGATCCACCATTCCCCCATGAGCAAGCAACAGCAGCAAGGAAAAACTCCCTTTTAGGGGGAAGACACGTCAAGCAGCACCAGGCTCTAGGTAGGTGACCAGTTGCCTTGACGAGTTGGGGAAAGAAGAAAGAGACACAGATATTACCAATAATCAAGCTGGACAGCAGTCCACATATAACCTCCTGGTTCTATTGAGACTGCCCATGGGGACATGTAGGAACACATCATATGCATGAGAACACAGGCAGTGCTAAACCTGGTGCACAAATCCATTAGGAGACTTGCTATTGTGGCATCAGGCCAACAATGAAACCCCATTGCTGTGAAATTCAATGATGTGCAAGAGCTGTAGAAATTCCTCAGTGCAAAAAGGGGAGTTACGGCTGGCTTTGAAAAACCATCATGTCATGTATTAGGCCATACAATGCCTCATTGCTCTTGCATTTTGTGTTAACCACATTTGTGGCAACAGTGTTCTGCTGTTGTGGAAATAATCTTTATCTCCTGCATAATGAGAATTTGTTTCTTCATGGCCTCGCCTGTTCACATACCATTGAGGAGGAGAAGAAAATAAGCAAGTAAAAACACAGCTGTAGAGGGAGTAGAGTATCATGTCCTCAGCCAACTTCAAGTTTACGCCTTGCTCCTCCTGTGCTTGGTCCAGATTTGGCTGTAAATACCCAGGGACTTCAAGTGGATACTGCACCAATCACTACTGCTCTTGGGTATGTTGATAAAAAAGGATACTTGCCTGATTAAGATATGCCTGACAATTAAGATAATAATCTCCAACATTCAAATATGACAGTACATGGGGATTTATGATCTCTGTGTCTTGGCTGTAGAAAGCCTACCTGGTAGCAGCCAAAATGAAGCTATACAGTATGACGATGATGTCAGAGAGAAACCAGAGATATTGTAAAACACTTATTAGAGAGAGAGAGTGTAAGTCACAGATGGATAGAACCACCTACGTCTATGCGCATGTAGATCAGGCTGTCCTTGTACATAACTGGAAGAAATATATATCCATAAGCTATTGCCCTTCCTATTAAATCAAAGGGAAAATGACTGACAGTGAAGGTGAATTGTCATTTCAATTACTCATAGTGAACTCTGGATTTTACTTTTGATTAATCTGCTGAGTAATACACAGAGTTTTGTCACAGTCTTTTCTAACAATATGTTTGGTATAATAAAGCCAATTCATATTTTACACAGCTTCCATACCACATCACAAGAGTTATCCAGCACTTAAAATAAATACATTTTAGACCACCTCAAATATCAACTTGGTTATGTCAGAGTGGACATTGTCTGAAACGCATGATTGTTTACAGATAGTCTTAGTTTGATATTTGCTTTCTTGCTGAAAAATAAAATAAAATTCATACAACTACACAGTCCAAACTTTTGATTGATAGTGTATTGTTAGTAGTTTTATATTCAATCAAGAATATCAAAAATGGATTCGGGTTAGGGTTAGTGGTGCACTTTTCCCCCATAAATGTTTAGTTTGGTGGCTCATTCAACTAGGTATGGTGCAGGACAAGATGTGTGTTCATGTTTGTAATTGAGATAAGACTACTTTAGCAGGAAAGTGGGTTGTTGTTGAATTTGCTATCAGTGTGACTGTCTGCTCTGCCTATGATTGAATGTTACTGTTTGATAATAGATTTGATTTGCTGTCATCCAAATGGATGGTGGAATGGTAAGATTAGGAAGCACTATCATGAAATAAATTTCTCCCCTTTGGTTTCAGATTTTTTCCTCATCAAAGAACACAGTACAAGTTATTTACAGAGCAGATATGTATGCCAAAAAAGGCAATTTAATTTCACTTGGACAACATTAGGACAGAGTCAGACTTGATATTTTCCTCATTAATCTAAAGTGACTCCTGGTCCTGGTTGTATTTGAAGCAAGAAAGCAAATCATGTATCTGAATGTCCCAAATAGTCTCAAAGATCCCATAAGAGGGAGCTGGATAACGAGGGAATGGTAGAGAGAAGAAAGAAGGGAATGAATAGTGGAAAGTGAGAGAAGGAGGAAGGAGGATGACCCTGCCATTAGTCTGTGACTCTTTGGTGTGGTTAAACTGACACTGTCGTCTTCCCTTGAGCCCCTTTAGCCACTCATCTGTAGCTGACCTTGCACTGGCATGTGAGCTATTTCTTTTCCACACCAGGGACACCGACTTTTAAGATTGCAAGCAGAATTGAATGGTTTTGTCCGTTTTTGCTGCTGTGCAACTTCACAGTGCCTGGCTCTGTAAGATAGCTTGAGTCTACTTTTCCATGATCCATTATGGATTCAGATTCCCATTTCTGCATCTATAATCATCCACTGAGGGTTTAATTTTAGTCTGACATCAGGCAGAGTATCCAGGCTTAGCTGCAGCAATGCCTAGAATGCAAAATTCAGAAAATGGATCTGAGAATAAATTTAAAATATGGTAAGAATATGTATACATCATTGAATTAGACATGGAAAATGTGTCATCTCTTTAATACTCCAGTAACAGTGCATCATATCAAGAATGTGTCACATTATCTCCCTGTGAGGTGAACCGCTCATAGTTTGTTTGCTGGGTGGAAGCTATGCTGGGAGGCTGTCAGAGCTCATTTTGGCTAGGGTGACATGTGCTCGGGCACACTTGCAGTATCACAAAATTACATCTCTGGCTCCTGATGTGTATCATGTCCCTCAGGCATTTAATAAACAAGAAAGCTAGCTTTGTTTATCGTCTGTTCTTCCAATTTTTGTAATTTCTCCCATTTCTAACTCATTCAGGGTCTTAGAGAGGACACTTGGGGCTTTTAACTTTTTTGCCCAGTAAGCTGATACATGCAATAGTGAACATTGTTAGGAGACAGTTTTGTTTACCAGAGGAATTGACTAAAAATGATGAAAGAGTTCAATTCTACAAACAACAAGGCATGCCTTTTTCCACGAACGCATAAAGCCCACTCTGGTATTTGATACTTGATATTTGAAGCTTACAAAAATTTTCCAGTGTGTTTTTGTGAGGGCATCAATTCTCAGAATACAAACTGAAGGGTAATACGGTATCATAGTGAGTTGATACAGTATACATTCCCAGTAAGAAGGAGATATTCGTATACACTGAGGAAAAAAATACGGGATACAAACTTATAGAGAAACTTAAGTGTTTTCAGAATGGCACCTATCCCTGTTTCAATAGTCTCAGTCAATGAAATCAAAGCAAGTAGTGTTAAATCGAAAAAGGACTTGAGTTTGAATCTAGAATTAGATTAAGGACGGCTTTGAAATAAAACAACCTTTTGGCTTTTCCATCATTAACCACTTAACATATGCCCCTGTTTTTTATGCTGTTAGCCTAAACGACATGCCCAAGTTGTGAGCAGCACAGATCCCACATAGTTTGAGACTCAGAGATGTGTCTGGTATCATTGGAAAGGAAACACTCTCAGGATTATTGTAAAAGTGTCTGTGTGATTCTGTGACTTACTGACAAAGAGTGGCAGAGGTTACAATGATGGGGTTGTTTACTCGCCCATAGGTTTGCCTTTACAATGACATGTGTACAGACATTCAGGGACCTCTCAGCAGGATATAGACACAATGAGGCCAGAGCCACATGTCTTGGCTTCATGCAGTCCAAATTTGGAGTTAAAAGACCAAAAGATGAATTTTTCAGAATTATTTTTCAACAGGTATGTCCATGCGTTTTCCTCAGGTCCTTTTTGGAGACTCCAAATGGACACTTGGTTACCAAAGCTGTATAACCGCAATCAAACACCTATAACTTCACATCCCCTTTGCCTACAATCAAAATCTTGGTCTCTAATGAAAGCTGACGCCATATTATTATTATTATTATTATCATTATTATTATTATATATAACCATATTTTTTTGTTTGGCCATATCTATCTATCTATCTATCTGTTTATTTTGCTATAAGTCATATGTCAAGTCGAAGAAGAACCAACCGTGTACCAAAATGCCGAGTGCGTAATGATATATGGTTCAACTCTTTTACGCACAGGGCGCACGCCGGTTACGCTTGGAGTTTGTTTATGGACAGCCAAACTCATGTCGTCATTGTCGTCGGTCACATCCTCATTGGCTTTGGAGACATGTACTGCCTAATCCTAAACACCGATTGGCTTGTCGTCAGAAGCAGAAGAGGCTCACGGTCGTAAACATCTAGTCACGTGTACTCTGAGATGGACGTGCAGGTCAGGAAATGACGTAACCGGACCGAATATGGTGTGTTATTTGTGTTATTACGTTACGTGTTGGACTAAATACATGTTGACATATTGAGGAAAGTATTCCGGTTTTATGGAAACGGATTTCATATTTCACAAGAATGGATACTTGGCGAGCTGTACAGAAAGTCCCGAGTCATAAGATGATCGTTGTGGATAAAGGGAAGACTTTGAAGGTATGTAGCATTATAGCTTTTCTCACTTAGCTGAGTGGCTAGCCGAGCTAATCGCTAATACTATTGCGGCTGTGAGCAACCATATAAGTCGTGAGTGGTCTTGAATGAATCAGGACAATCTAAGCTTTCCAACGATGTACGTGAATATATATGTTTAAGGGTTGGTGTTTAAAACATCCAGAAGAACTTGTGGCTACCTCCTAACATCCGTCCCGTCCCGTAGACGGAACAGCGTACGTTAAGAGGTTAAAGCTGCATGTAAGACCACATAGACACAGTGGGAATAAAAAAGACATTTATTTTTTTTTCCACTGTGTTGTTAATGTATTCATAATTTGTGCAGATATGCAGTAGTCATTCTTGTGCATGTGATATATAACATGCTGGGATGTGGCTTAAAAAATCCCATGAAAAAAAACCTTCATGACATGTATTGATTGACTTTAGGAAAGTAATTCTCACAGATGATTACCCTTCATGATATAATTGGTGTCTACTGATTAATATTTTTTCTTGCTTGTTAACCATTTAGTTGGTCTGTCTGAAAGGAGTGCAGGGAGGGCTGTCACAAAGGAACACAATGTACCAGTCACACAATTGATGGTCTCAACATGGGGGGAAGAGAATCTGACATGGCCTGAAGGAATAAGATGGCAGCAGTCCTCTCCAGATGTGATTACATCTTTACAATAGGAAAATGATACACATCCTGTGTAAAGACACTGGGTGAATCAAAGCACACATCCACAATGAGGCTCCAGAGAAACCTCCTCTTAGTTTCCCAGTAAAACATGAGCTTATACATTTATTTCTGCTACATTATTGTTTGTTACAGCCGGTGAAGGCTTGCTCTTCAGGCCCTCTGTGGCACACCTGGAGGTCTCCACGAGGAGCAAACGTGGGACGCACAGAGCGAGGAGAATGGTTTTGTATTCTTTACGGAAGTTTTGGTTTAATAGTCCATATATGATAGCATTGAGGCAGCTGTTGAAGTACGCCATAAAGTAGCTTGTGACAAAGAGCCACTCAGGTATGTTGGGTGCAACTTTTACAGGGTTTATAGCTACTGCCAGACCAATGAGGTTCAATGGAGCCCAGCACACAGCAAACAACACAAACACCATAAACATAGTCAGGAAATTCCTCACGTCACTCGGTTTCAGTTTGGTTCTTTGTTCTGGTTTAACCCGATGTTTCACCTGAATCACCAGCACCCATATCCTCATGTAGCAGTAAGACACCACGAGCAGCGGGATCATAAAGTGAATGATGACCACCGAGATGGTGTAATATGAGCTGACTGTCTGGGCGAAGGTGCAGGAGTAGATGCGAGGGTCATACTGCAGCGACCCAACAAAGAAGTTGGGCATTGTGGCGATGGCGGTGAGTAGCCAGGTGAGGCCCAGGTAGCAGCAGGTGTTCCTCAGACTGTACACACGATCATAGTGGAGGCTGTGGCAGATATAGCAGTAACGGTTGATGGCAATGGCTGTGATGTTGAAGATGGAGCCGATGACACTGAGGCCCATGATGAAGCCGCTGGCCTGGCAGTGCAGGTCGCCCATAGTCCAGTCATTGTGGAAGATGGCTGTGAGGACCAAAGGGTAGGGGTATAGGGCCACCACCAGGTCTGCCACTGACAAACTCACCACAAAAATGTTGCCTGGAGAAACAGAAGAGGTTCAGATAACAGACAAAACATGACCCAAACTCATCTATAATTAAAGCATACAGCACTCATTTTTTACTCTCTGCTTCAGGTTAAATTTCTTAAAATAAACTGGGTCATTGGAGTTAGAACTGTGATTTTCCATCATAAAAGAGCAGCTCCGTTGGAACCTCTGAGGCTCATTTTGATGAGGCTTTTACTATGTACTCTTGACTGCACAGAACTGGATTGAGGCAAAAGTTTTATTGTCACAGGTCCCTCAGTGTCACAATCTCTTTTCTTCTCACTGTAACTAACAACATTTTTAGCCATGCTAGAGGCATGGCTCTAGAGATGGCAGTGTTACTAAGTTCATGCACCATTTTGATCCAGACCGTTAAATTTTGTTTAGTCATACATCCTCACAAAGCCTTAGTCGTGTTTAGAAACTATTAGTAATACTATCAGTATTTGTCATTTCTCTAAATACAGCACACTAAACTACAGTATTTAGTCAATGAAATAACAAGTCCATCCCAATAAAATTCTCAAACTGGGCTGCTTTGTTTTAAAGCTTCCATCTGCCTGTAGGGAAACATATTTGAACACTGAGTTAAAGTACATAAACAACAGGAAATGGATGATTTTATTGCCCGATTACATCCAAACAAGTTCCTGTTCTCCTGAGGTCTAAGCTGCTGGTGTGACACTGGATCTCCTCAGATGACATGAATCATAGAAAATTATGTCTGGTATTGTTATAGTGCAGCTGTTCTAGGTGGGGCATAGAACAATAAATCAAATTGTACTGTTATGTCAGATAAGAAAGCAGTTAACAAGAATATACAGTGGAGCCACAATTCAACCTTTTTACCGTTTTTCAAAAGCAGGCCTAGTTTCCCACTAGTTTTGAGTCAACATTGTGCAATAAAGAGTGTTTTCCGTATCCCATTACACATTTTAGGATTAACATTTTAAGATGTAGTGCAAATAAACCCAGTGTCTGTTTGGTATTATAAACAGCTTTCCCAACTTTTGAGAAAATAAATTCAGTAATTACTTCTCCATGTATTTAGTACAAATATATATTGCCAGTTACATCAGTGGTCAGAATATGAACATTTATTATGTCTGTAAATATTCTGTAAAGGATTATATATAATATGCCCCATTTTAACATAATTTTATGAAATTTGGATGATTCCAGGGTTGAAACATGTAAGTATATGGTAAATGGACTGTACTTGTACAGCACACACATCCATATGCTGATGGCAGGGGCTGCAGACACGAGGAGCCGGGAATCAATTAGTGGATGCCCCACTCTACCTCCTGAGCCACAGCCGCCCCAGTATACAGGAATACAAGTATTCTTAAAAGCCCTTTTTCTGAACACCTGTTTAGTGAACTTCAGAAATACAGGTTTTATGTTTGCACTGATCTATCAGGGTTCTTCGTTTGCATGGAAAGGGGTGTACCTAGAGAGAGTCCTGAGATGACAAAATATCAGAACAAGTAGAGGACACATTTTGCCTGTAATGATGTAAAGCCATATATGGCTACCAGGTATTGTAGGAACGAGGAGCTTAATTCACACTACATGAGTGACGAAGCAGAAGCAGGTGTTGTCCAAAGTAAAGAAAGTCAGGCATGTAAGTCCTGATAGCAAGACTGGCTTTGTCTAAATGGCTGGAAGGCAGTGGTCATTATCCCTCCATTTAGGGAAACTGTGGTTGAAGGCCACAGCAGAGCATCAACTTGAGTAAAATGCTGAAGCTGTGCCTAATGCATGCCTTCCTAAAAGGGGTCTTGATAGCCAACAACCTTGCAAACATAACAGATGGCAAAATTGCAGACAGAATCATGAGTACAAATACCACTGCCACTGTGAGCAAACTGAATGAAGTACTTCCATGAGACATGACGTAGTTTGAAGAAAATGGGGGGTTGGTGTTGATGTAAAAGGGCTAAACTCAACTGAGAGCAAGGTCTTAATCTGTAAAATAGAACTGTTGTTCAAAAGGCATATCCAAGATCTTGTTAGTCTGGGGGTTCTCAAAGAGTGCTGTACTCCATGGGTTTTCCAAGCGAGAGAAAATTAGACCAGTGCATTTCTGCTGTGAGGAAGTTGAATCAGGTGACATGCAAAGATGCCTATTTACTGCCACAAGTGGAGGAGTTGTCGAGATTGGATTAACTGCAGATTACTTTTATGTGGCCATGAATGAGGAGAACAGAGAAAACTGCCATCACCACAATATCCGGGCTGTTTGAGTGGAGCCAGATACCAGTCAGTCTATGTAATGCTCTAGAAACTTTCAATGGCACTTGATGGTGACTTGACCTTTAACATCTTTATTGTCTATCTTGACGACGTAGGGTTCTCCCTAAGGCCGACAACTTGGATGATTGGGTTAAGGACCACTATGAATGTCTGAAGACAACTATGGTGATTGAGGAAGACAGAAAAGAAATTGCATCCCAAATCCCATGGGGTTCTAATAAGAATTGATGGCCAACTGTTGCTATACAATCACAAACACAATGGTAGGAGTAAGATACAGGACAAATGAGACCCAATAACTTACATGAAACAGAATTTCCCAGATGCACCTGCATTTACTATCAGATCAGAGAAAGAGGGCTAGATAAAGTTGTACACAGAGAACAGTTGAGGCATTGCACTTTCCAGTCACCCACAAGACTGCAGACAGGTAGAGTAAGGTCTGCAGCAGAGTTAAAAACTGATAATGACTGCACAAGCGTTATCTGCACTCCAGCTACGACACTTGTACCCAATACAGATATAAGGGCAGGGCATGGAGAAGCAGATAAGCTAGGTTAAGTCAACAGTCAATGGCACTAAAGAAGTAGTTGATGAGATGACACTCATAGTAGAAGAGTTAAGGGTACTGATGTATCAAACAGAGTATCTTAAAAATGTATCCAAATTAAACAAAATATGACACGGATATTCATGTTGTAGTGTGAATGTGCATGTGTTAAACTGACATATAGCCATATATTTGCTGCTTCCAGTTTGGCATAACTTTAAAAAAGGGGCAAGACATCAAAATGGGAGGTTAAGCTGTTGGGCTTTGTGACTATGCTGCGCTTTACTGGCGAGTATAAGATTAAAATAATTGCTTTAGAATTAGACATTTACACATGGAAACAGAGTTGGGTTTGTGTCTTGGAGACGGTCATTGGACATGTCAGGAGTTGAACTGAGTTTGCTAGGAACCAGGCAGGAGCTCTACATTGAAATTTTCCTCTTAAGCAGGTGGTTGTGATTGTGCAGGTTGTGTGGTATGCTCAGGAAAATTGAACGAAGGGTTTCCATCCAGATTACAATCTCCAGTGACTCATTTCATCCATCTCCACTCATCTCAGCAGACTGGTATTATGTTCTTGTTTCTACTATTATACCAAGGAGAAAGGTATGCTAATTCTATGTCTTCTTGAACTGAAAGGTGAATGTGTGATGATTAAAGTGATCCATCCAACCTGTTATTTAGTGGATGATTATCAGCTACTGTGCATGGGACATCACATCACTTATGGAAATCCAGAAGCATGGACACTTTGTGGGCTGAGACAACTAGGTTTAAGTAGAGACATTGTGTTTTATACAGGAATATAAGTAGACTATGTGGTTTTCTACGTGAACTGTTGGGCACGTACTTATCTTGTAGTAAAAGTTCTAGTTTCTTTCTTTATTTTTGGACTTGATATGTTTATTACAAGTAATCTTAAACTGAATCTAAGAAAAGAGAGTAATAAAAGTTAATAAGTCATTGCTGGCTCATGTTGTTGGTTAAGGACTAACTGTGGAGTATGGGTGTCTCACTTATCCTGTTGTATTCAGGAAGGGGCAGGGTTTATGCTTAAGATAGTTTGAGTTCAAATCCAGGCAGCTTCTGTGTCAGAAAGCCATACTTGATAGTGTTATTATTAATAACACTGCACATCAAGATATGCAAGAAACATAGTTAGATAATGAGACCAGGGGTGTTGGGGGCAGGGACTTAGATCTTTCGGTTTCTTAATAATCCAATGTAAGCAAGTAATAGTTATGCCCCTACATGGCGGTAGCTGTATTTTCCCCACTATAACTAAATACGTCCTGAAGTCTAAATGTGATGGCGCAAGTCCCTCGCTCAGCCAGACAACAGCTGAAACAACAGCGTTGACTGGCAGATATGATGAGACTAGATTTAAAACACATGTTGGCCATCAATCGTCCCGTTCAAAGCCTGTTATGATCCCAGGAAGGTATGTTGTTAAGCAACCAGTCTTATTTTAATTTACACTCAAATGTGGGAATGAAAACAACTTCACGTCATTTTATTTCTACCCTCTTATATCATGGTACTTAAAAATGTTAAGCATGGGCTCTTTTTATTGATTTGTTTATTTTTGTTAAAAACAAGTACACGTACAGTATTTAGAAACTCATTGTGAAACAGCACAAGCCATCACTCAAGCTTGCTGAGATAAAAATAAAAATATTTTGTCTTCATCCTCGAGTCAGCTCAGTGGGCAAAACTGTCAGATTGTATTTGTGATGCTCACACAACTTGCTGTGTGCATTTGTCATTGTGCAGAGGTTTGATTCCTCACTGACATCATGCAGTTCACTGTTATCATGCACGCTGGCTGGACAGGGCATGTTACGTACAGCCTTTCTCTCTCTGGCTGAACCCTCTCTCCCCTCTGCCGTCAAGAGGATGAGGTAAGTGCTAAAGCGCAGTTCAGAGGATTGCTGTGGTGCAGCCAAATGACTGTCTTTGTTTTGTTGGCATCCATCTTTAAAACAGTGGATGAACTATTACTTCTCCTATTAATTAACCAACTTGGCCCAAACCGGTGCTCAACACACCTAAACTCACAGCACTCAATTACAGCTTTAGTGTTAAAAAAGACCACAAACAAAGACATTTGTCATTCCTGGATTCCAGAATAGAGTCATGCCCGCTTGAATCTGTGGGAGCTATTATTATCAACGAATGTGAGTGGAATAACCTCAATGCTGAATGGTTACAGCCCACTCGGGATAGCTGACTTGCAGACTTTAACCCCTGTGAAAGCAGTCTCTGTAATTGTATGATATTACAGTATACTCTCACAAAATTGTCAGCCAAGTTAACTCTTCACAACACAAACAATTCATCCTTTAGTCTTCTGGAAGATGGGAGATGGGAGATGGGAGATGTGAGCGATGACCCCATGTGCTGCCCCAGTGGATCCCTCTCTCTCTTTGTCTGTCTCATTTAATATTTTTCAGTAAATGACATGTAAATCAAAGCAGAGAGTTTAGCTCTGCATGAATGAATATATATATATATATTTGTCCCCAGAATCATCGAGTATATATCAGGCTACAGCACATTCAAAAATATTTTAGACGAAATGGCACTCACACCCTCCCTTTCAGGGTAAAAACCTGCATATGTATTAAAATAGGCTCTGTATACAATGCCGGCATATTTATGGCACATTGCTTCATTCAACTGCAGTAGTTCTGAATAGTAAAAAGAAGAATGTAGGAAATAAAAAGGGAGTTATGCTGGAACAAAAATAGGTACATAATGAAGTCAGTGCAAGAGATAAACAAACCAAAAGACAAAACAAAAGCCCGCCGGCCAAGTCAATTTTCAATCTGACAACTTGCATGGCTGTGTGCACATGTGAATCTCAAGGGTTTATGTTCCTGTGTCAAAACCACCGCCTGCATCCCATCACTCTCACAGCTCATACTGGAAATGTGATACACTATGCTTTGATTCACCAGGCTATATTTATACACCTTTTGAAGGAAAGAGGAATTCATAAAAATGTGTAGGAGTGCTGGCGTTGCTTGAATCCAGCTGAATGTCAGCACAGGGCTTATTACTACAACAGCACATCCCAAATTAGATTACATTGGATTTACTCAGTCATGTTATCATAAATAAGCAAGAATAACCTTTCGGCAAGGGCATTAGCACTGATGAATTAGTAGTGACTACTTCATGAACTCATGTTCAAGGGGCCAGACAATTTTTTCTAAGAAGTTTAGCATTAAACTGACACAGGCTGCCTTTGGTGATGCAGCCTGCTATGAGCCCGGCCAAAAAAATCATCATCATCATCAAAGGCCATCTCCCAATCAGACCCCCTATGTCTGAGAAAATAAGAATCACTATCCCTGAGAGGAATCAAACCATCAGGACACAAGCAATGTCTGGTCTAACAGCTTATTCGGCATAATCGCAGTGAGCATAATGATGATGTTCATGTGAATGATGTATATGAGGTGGAAGGAAAGATTGGATGTAATGCAGATATTTTGTGAGAATGCTGCCTTCACCACAACCAGGTGTAGTATAGTAAAATAATCCTAATCTGACAATGTACCTCCACACTTATAGAAAAGAACTGTCCTCTACTATTTTGTTGTTGGGAAAAAGAACACATGTTTAATGTAGTGTGCTAAGTCATATTCCCTGTGGATCTGCGCTGTCAATTTAAATTGGCTTCTGGTTTGACTCACCAAATCCACTGACTCAATTAACCGCCCTCTGGACAGTTTTTAGGTTTTATTCATAAGTGACAGGGAGGATGCAATGCATGATTTAACTAAATTGAAGTCCATCCCCGACCTCACATACCCCAAGACCCACAGCTCCTGACACAGAGGTGCAAGTTGCGCACACACACACACACACACACACACACACACACACACACACACACACACACATACTCAGGCTCATTTTTCTCTCCATCTGCTCCCCTTCATCCTTTTCTTTCTCTGTCCCTCTCTCGTGAGTGCATTTTGTGAGTGTATTTTTAGTATGGTTAACCCCGGTGGGACACTCTAGTATTAACACCCCATTGGCAGTCCTATAGTGCCATGCTCAACCCTTTGAAGATTCAGTGGAGGGATCCTATTACATTTGCACACTTGAGGGAACCTGCAGACTTGTGAAAATGCAACATAACGTACCAATTCTACCCAAATATAAGAAGATATTGGGCCACTCAGAAAAAAAATACCTGCATTTACCAACCAGAGGTGAAAAAATACATTTTCTTTTTTTAGTATGTGTGTGGGGGGGGGTGGTGGTAAGTGGTAGGTAGTAGAGGGATATATATCGAGGCAGTGTGCAAAGCAAGTGTGTTGAAGTGAAGCAGAGCGGAAAGGTCCTGCTGCTGTCTGTGAGAAAGCAAACCAGCAGCCAGAATAGTGTGCAATGTAGAGAGGAAATGGGATGTTTTCAGCAGTCTGCCTTTTACACCAGATTCCCCAAAAATATGTGTCTGAATATAGTCTTTAGCCGCTGTAAATCATAAATCTCAATATATTATTCACAATTCAGGTCGATGGCCCAGAAGACGTTGTTGTATTACACTGCACCTATCTCCTCTTCACAAAACAGCCATCCATCATAGAAACCGATTTGTATGACAAACAGAGCCTCTACAGCTGTTCTGTGTTTGTTATTTCGTCAGCTGTGTTCATGCTTCCCTTTTCAGAAGCTCCGTACAATTAAACATTCATACAACGTGAGCCTAAACTATAAATAGTTTGTTAAGAACAGAGGGGAGATTGTGGATGGGCTAACAGTGACGATTTCAGTCACTTAAGGACACACTTGTGAAAATAATGGATAGTATGAGATAAAAGCTCTAAGCGTCTGATGTAGTTTCAGATTTTAAGTCACGCATGCTGACCACTCCACAACATCAATGGGATATCTTGTGTGACTGGGCCAGTCAGTCAGTCTAATTAGAGAATTATAGCAGTCATGTTGGGTCTGCAATCAGTGTAGTGTCCATAGTCTGCCAACATGGAGAAGACTTTTGAACAGGACATTTACCCCTGTCCTTCTGTTTGAGACCAGTCAACTGTGTCATTGTTGAGAAAATGGAGAATCAAATTATTCTTTGGACTCCTAAACTTCTTGCCAAACTGCTTTTGGCCGGTGCACACAGGAACACACTGGATGTGTTATGTAATGTATTAGAAATTGTTATAAAAAGCTTTATTCATGTATTCTCATTAGCATCATGTTATGATCATTGAGTCTTTTGACTCTACAAAATAATTTACTGCCTTGACTTTTATCCATACAGCTGCTGGGTATAACAGCCATGGTGTGTGAGTGCATGATCTGAAGGATGCTGGAGTTCAAAAGCAGCACAACATCAAATATACAATATTGGAACTAGTTCTGTTTTATGCCTCTGGGAGACGTTTCTCACAACACATCTCAGTGTTCTCATCTGTACTTTGTGTAATATCAAATCATGAGATTTGAGCATGTAATTAAAAATAAAATATGGTTTCATGTTTCTTGTGACTGGAGAGATAAGATGTGCATTATCCATCTTTTCGACTGCCTCTTCTGTCACAAATGGCTTCAATGTATGCTTATTTCTGAGACTGTCCTGTGACTTAATATTGTTTTTTCTTGTCACTAGTTTTCCTATACCAGACAACAAGATAGGATCTGAGTACATAGATGTTATCTGTTTTTAATAAAAGGAAATGGACAGAAGCATCATTTACAACCCAAGATATGGTTGATAATTGCATTGGTTTAGGGACCATTCAAAAATTACCGGGATTGGAGGGAAAGAACATTGTGTTTTACTAAATTAAAAAGCTTCCTTAATCAATAATGTTTTCTTTGGACTGCCTCCTCTCCAATTTGCACACATGCGTACATTAAAGTTAAAACGGAAATGTTGAAAAAAAGGACTCACTATTTGGAAGGATATTCAGTCACTAATAATTAAAAAAGATCCAAGTGTATTCTGTGCTTCTTGAAAAAATGACATAATAGGAAGGGTAGGTATACTTCATATTAGCTAATAATTGATTGTGATGACAAAAGTTAATAAAAAAAGACCACGACCCTAACCCTAACCCCTGGTAGGCTGTTGTCCTCTGTATATTGTGGCACACATGAAAGCTATCATTTTGTTTCTGTAACTATCTTGCAAATAGAGGCTGAAATAAAATTAAAATAAAGAAAAAGACTAGAATGCTCTCCAAAAATTAAAATAAAAAAAGTAAAGCCAACATGTCTTCGAAGAATAATTACATTACCGTCTCACTTTTTTTACTTTTGTACAGTCCCTTATTTCATGAAAACTGACAATTCACAGACTAATTTCCAAAAGGGGCAGAGCAAATAACATATTGGCCATTTGAAACAATTTTGGAGTAAAAGGGAGCAATTTAATGCTGATGGCATATTTGCCAAGGAGGAAAAATGGTTTTCAATTGATGATAATAAATATCTTCCTCACCCTCACATTGCTGCCAGGACGGAAAAAATGAGGTTGTGTTCAAAATAAAAGCTGCTCAAAAGGACACAGAGGCTATACAGCAGGGTCTCTCACCTCGCCAGGTCATGAGACACTACTCTGGGATGGAGAACCAAGGATAGGGCCAGATTGAGGGAAGATGGTGTTCTTATTTATGGCAATGCTGTGGCAACTCCATCACACTGAGAGTAAAGACTCACTGTAGATATCAGCCTGATTATCAAATACAGAGGTCAGGCTGGTAGTTATATGACATAATTGTAGTTATGAATGAAGGCAGGAGAGCAGAGTGCAGTCCTCATGCTGTAGGTTATTGAAATATAACACACAACACACACACACACAAAAGTGTCATATGCCGGGTAGATGATGCTAATGTAAATTATTCTCAATTTGTAAATAAAAAGTTACCTCACCTGTTTTGAGCGTATTTTCCCCTCATATAGAAGCTCTCCATCTTTTATTTGAATCAGATCACACAAGAAACGCATGCAGTCAACTTCAACTAATGTCTTTATTGCTCACCTGCATTCCTGAGCTTTTTGTTTCTGTACACGGACAGGATGACGAGGACATTACCCAGTATGTCTACCACGATGGTGAAGATCAGCACGCTGGCCAGCGCTGTGGACACTCCAGCTGAGCCGTCGCTCTCATTCCGGTTGGAGCCGTTCACATCCTTCCCCTCTAAATCCATCTCCCCTCAGGGTGCTGCGGCCATGGTGGACATACTCCGTTGTTCAGTTAAAAAAAATTACAAACCAAATATTCTCAGGGGCTTTACTGAAGGGAATCTTGAACTTCTTGAGGGTCGAAAACACGCTCCCCCGCCTGTGGAACAGTAGGAGGACGCGAACCGTACCATGGTAATTGAAACAATAAAAGACATTACGCAGGGAAATTTAAGAAGTTCAATTCCAAGGTGATGAAGATGCCAGGAGCTCATATGTCGTTGCCGTTCCAGTGTGTACCTCATGAGTGACCGAGGCCCTTCTGCCAGAAGTGCTGGTCGAAAAGGCATATGAGGGCTCTCCTGTGCGTAATGGAAATGTGGGGATGCGAAGCTCACACACAGGACAGCGGAGAGTCCCGTGTTGGCTTTTGTGGGAATTAATAAAGACTGTACTTGTGTTCTATCCTGTCTGCAGGGAGACACATTATAACGGTAGTTAAAAGATTAAATATTTGAGCGCCTTTCTCTCCAACTCTGTTGTCTGCAATATTTGCGTCCTGATAGGCTTCTCGTAAAATAACAACCGGTAAGATCCGGCTGGATGTGGGGTTGAGGCAAGGATACTGTAGCATATTAACTGCAAGGTTTACAACTTGTCACAGTTCTTTTTTTTCACTGAGCCTCATAAAAGCATAGGGACTCTCATGAGCATGGAAATGGCGCCTTCACGTGTCCAATAGAGATGCTTACAAACAATGAGGAACACATGGGGGTGGTTATGAATTGTGCATAGAGTTCTAAGTTTTGCCAACCCAAGTAGTAAAAACCACAGCCTTTTACTGCCATTGTCACAGACTGGATGAAACATGCTGAAGAAGTTTAACTAAAATTATTTTCATTGAGTCATCTGGAACTGAGACAGATGATGTTAGGGGAGAGGAGCCTCACTAGGAAATCATATCCTTGACATCAGAGCTGCAACAAAAGATTATTTTTTATCATTGATTGTTAATTATTTTCTCCATTTATCAATTTATTGTTTGCTCATTTTGAAAAATGCCCATCACAGTTTCCCAAAAGGTCAAAATGACTATTTCAAGTGTGCTTTTTGTGCAAACCAACGCTCCAAAACCTTTAAATTTTATAACCACAGAAAACAAGGAAAACATTATTAGCAAGTGTAAAGCGGGAATATGACGTATATGAAGTTTTTTATCTTGTCTAAAACAGATCATTCAGAATGAGTGATCAGTTATCAAAATTGTTGCTGATTAATTTTTGTAGATTGACTTAACAATTGATAAGTAATCATTGTAACTTCAGTGGATATAGATGATAGATCCAAAGTTATAGGCCTACCTATATTGATACTTTTAATAATACCATTTCAGTCAGGAACACTCTTGACATAGATTAAACCATTTATTGCAACAAATGGTAATACAGTTTTACTCTAAGATGCTCCATGGATTAGCCAGTAGCATGCTGAGCTAAAAACAGGGAGCGCAATGCAAAGAACCCCTTGGAGTGGGCCGAAAGAAAGAAAGACATGAATTGTAGATTGACCCTAGAGCTATGATGGGACCCTGAACCAGAAAGGTGGAGGCAAGCTTTGCCAGCAGCAGTGTGAACAATGGTTGAGCTAGAACAGTGTAGATGGGAGTAATATTGAAAGTGGCCGCCTTGTGGTGAGAATGGCTGTGATTGGTGTGTGACTGATAAGGTGTGCTGATTCAGTCAGCCAGCTGGGGCGTATGACTTCCGTGTCGCGTTGCTTCATTTAACTGTGAACATTTTAGCCTAGAAATCAATTTCGACCGTTACCACAATCTGAAGTGTTTTAACATGATTTATCATAACTCGTGAGAGTGTCCTTTATAGTGTGAGTGAGTTCTGTGGAGGGTTTTTTTTTGGCCTGCAAGTTTACTGTATGGCTGCTTTATTAAACTTCAACTGGCAGCTGATTTTTTGGTTTTTTTTAAAAGGCTGTGATAAACCAACAACAAACCGCTGACAGAAAGAGACTAGCTAGTGAACATAATGAAGCATATTCAATGTAAAGATCTCATTCTTATTTTGATGGAGACTAAATAAGAGCTTTTATTTATTTCCAACAGCCCAACTGTGCTAAATGAGTTGAGAAGATATAACCACCACTTTGACTACATGTGTGGGTGTGTCAGAACCTGTAATTCCCAAATGTAAGCACACTTTATGTCTGTAAGTAGAATACACATAGCAAGGCTATTACAAAGTTGATGATATATTAACCTGTGGTCTGAAATGTGATTCAGCCACGTAAATACTGTAATAGATCGTTATCACATTCACTCCACACAAAAGGGATGGAAATCAGGATAAGAGATCCCTGCTGGTGGAGGAGGAAATTGAATATCCTGTAATAGAGACGACACTTTAATGAGGCTGATGGCTCCATATTACAAGATCAGTGTGTCCATACAAGCAGAAAATGAAGACTTCTGAGAGGATTAAATAAAACATGATTGTGATGAAGACACTTAAGGGTTTTCTTCATAATACATTTTTCATTTGCACTGTATGTCCTTTTAATGACTTTAATACAAACACATTATTTTATGCTGCAAACTCATATTGTATGCTCTAATTTAGTCTAGTTTTTATTTTATTTTTCTCTCTTTCTATTTTTCTGTACTTTGTTTTTATTATTATTGTTTTTTCTTGTTTTTAATTGTATGTTTTAATGTTTCCAATTGTTTACTGTTATTGGGGTTATATGTTTTTATGTTCTTTGTTTCCAATTCTTACTGCTAAATGATTGTTTTTATGTAAAGCACATTAAGTTGCCCCTGGGTATGAAATGTGCTATATAAATAAAGCTGCTTTGCCTTGCCTTGACTTCAGCAGTGGTGGGTTACTGGAACAAGATTGATTTCTGCTGCTTCTTTCATGTTAACTTTTGTGATATTTCAATGTTCTATTGATCAACCCAGATTGATTCTTTTAATTTGTTGAGTTTGACAAGACAACTTTTTTTAAATTATATGATTATCTACAAGGAATTATGATATAGTGTCACATCATATTTGTAATTGAAACACATACCACTCACATTCTTCTCTATAAAGGCATAACATCACTTCATCAAAATCATGAAATTCAAATTACACTCTTGAAACAATGACAGGGCAATACAAAGACATATGGAGAATGTGTCATCTGTCAGTCACTGTGAAGGAGTATCAAGGTAACAGTGGTGATTGAATTCAGCACTGTGTAATAAATGGTTACACAAGTAGAACAAGGGGGCAGAAAAACTCAAAAATAGAGTCTCAAAAATAAGCCCTGAGAGCCATCATGCACTCACCTATTACAGGGCGAGGATTCCACACATCATTTGTTAGACAACAATGTGATGAGATATTGCAGCTATAGCCAGCTAATTTAGACATAATCTAAATATGTTCTACAATGCTTAACAAACATCTGCTGTATTACTATAGAAAATCAAATCAGAAGATCAAATGAAGGCAAAATTGTTGAAACAGTCTCACCTTAAAGTCCATTAGGTAGCTGTTGTGGAGCTTTTGACATGATTTTCATCAGAAGATAGATAGAGTCTGCCCTACTATGGGATTGAAGGTGTTCACATTTCCTTTTTTCTGAGCGCTTTCAGGCCTTGTGCGTCTAGTCAGGCTTCATCAGGTCAGTCCTTCATGACCTGAGAAACAGCAGTCTACAGTCTCACCTCAAGGAGATTTTCAGATCACATAATATTTTTCGGGTTATGTGATATGATCTGGTGAAGATGCAAAATTGATTTAAAAAAAGTAAAATAGGATAAAACAAAGTTAGCTACAGCTTATTAGATAATAAGATATTGATAACAGCTATTCAGATAAAACTGATGTTAATCTTCTGGTCAACTCCCCGATAAACAAAATGTTGGTGCATGTCTTTGAATCTTTACATTTACAGTAAACACTTTTTTTTATCTTCAATCTCCAGTTGGTCAGTCTTAAAAAAATCACTCTTAAATCATATTTACTTCACTTTTATTAATCTCTCAATGTGCAAAACCAGAATCTTCATTTATATTTAATACTCTCTGAGCATACTTTTCTTCAAACACATCTGAACACACTTGCCATACAGTTTCACCTTCCACTTACTTTTACTATTGTACATTTTATTGCATAGATTCTGCATCTGTGCCTTTTTTCTTACCACAAACTTTCAGTAATGTACATTGAAAATATGGCTAAGATTGTTAGCGTAATTACACAAAATGTGACAAATATCTAAGGCACTAGAAGTTAGACTACGGTCCACATTTTCTGCCGAAGCACACATAGATCAGGGACTATGGACAACATATTCACAGCAGCTTTTCTGCTCAGCAAATACATCTGACATAAAAGATATTACATTGAAAATACAAAATGGTAGCACATAATTAATCTCTTTTGTCTTAGTCAAAATATAGGAGCTCATGTATGCAGTCTGTGTATTATGTTGGGTGTCCTCACAGTTCTCTTACATGAAAAGTCTGTTTCCAGAGATGATTAACCACATAAAATGGAAATCCTATAGGCACAATTATGTCCTTTTGTGACTAAATCTCTGGTTGGGGCCTGAGAAGTGGAAGCCAGTGGCATCCATTCATCTCCTTGCCGGCTGTGGAAGTCCCAGCACCTGTTTAAACATCTGGAACATCATGGCCGATATGTTTTGATAACATCTTTGATAGACCTCCTGCATATTGGACAACATGCATTGATTTGTCTCTTCAGCTTCAGCCCGCAGTCATTGCACAGACACATGTGTCCGCAAGTGTAGATGACAGTGTCCACCTCCTGGTCGAAACAAATGGTGCACTCTCCGTTTTTTCCAGAAGAGGGCAGCTCTGGGGCGGTGAGAGTGGGAGAGACGGGAGGACTGAGAGGGGAGCTGGGTGCAGTCACTAGACAAAAACACAGAAAACACAGAAAATGTGAAATGGAGCAGATGCACAAGTATGTACACAGATAACTCTTGTTCTTGTTGTTTTTGTGGGAAGAGGTCCAGACTCTACAGCAGTGTTACTTTTATTGAGTCTATTATTCTATGTGTGTGTGCCGAGTTTTTAATGTATTTATAAGCTAGGCAAGGCAAGGCAGCCTGTATTTATATAGCGCATTTCATACATACAATGGCAACTCAATGTGCTTTATATAAAACAAACATTGTTAAAGACAAATATCCAACTAGTACATTTATCTGAAGTCTGAAGATACGCTCAATTATGACTCATTAACAAATCTTTCTAAAATTGTGATAATGTATCAAAGTGAGACATTTTTCCCATGACCCCTCAAAGTTCAGATGATACTGTCCAACAGAATTGTCATTCTTTGCAACCAAAAGAACCTTTCTCTAGTGATCTCATGGGGGTTTATACGTACATTCTAGCTTTAGACATGTTGTAAACAATTTCATAACGTACCAAGAGAGGATTCAGACGCAGAAGAGGATCTGTTGACACTAAACGCCAGGTCTGAGTCACTGTCATCTGGACTGCTGCTCTGGGAAGTGCTGGGGGAGTTGGGGGGAGGACTGGATTGCAGTGTTCCTGTGTCCCAAAGATAAATATGTGTATTGAACAACATGAACACAAAAAAACACAGATAATTAGGCTTCGATTTAGAAATGGAGGAAAGGAAGAGAGTGTATTTTTGACTGTCCATGAGTTGTTTAATTGTAATGCTACAGTGTAAAGCTTTACACTGACCGTCTCTGACTGGTCAGATTATTTGTATTTGAAGTTCCTTTGAGGGAATTTATCTCTGTTTGAGGATAGTATTGTTGGATCAGAAACAGTTGAAAATGAGGTCTGAGCTGTAGGGAGTGTACGTGGGAGTAGTGGGACTGGAACAGAGATAGGTCACAGCCCAAAAATGAACAGGCACATTGCAGACGTAAAGTACTGAAGTGCATTCCTCTAGTCTGGGAAAAAATAAATTACATGGGCTGCCTAGACTCAAGAATTGACTAATGATAACATAAGAACATGTTCTTTTGAGGAATTTATCATTTTAATACTACTTGGTCCCACTAAATGGAAAACAACTGTCCGGTCTCATCATTACAATACATCCAGCCTACCTAGTATCCTGAGTCTGTTGACAGCCCCGTGGAGGGTGAAAAAGGCCCACAGGACCTGAGAGGAGTCCACACAAAGCAGCCTGCCACGTCCCACTCCATTCACCCCATGGTGTACCTCTCCGCTGGGCAACAGGCTGAAACTGAGCACGTCTCCAGAGCAAGGCATGGGGAAACCACGGTGCACCACCCAATACTCTTTACGGTCCAGGAGAACCTCGGGGTCTGCCGGAAGGTCTGCAGCATGGAGACTAGCTGGGTCACAGGATGTCAAACCGAACAGCAGTGCCCCAAAGTACGGCAGACCTAGGTGACCAACCTCTACATACAAAGTTTCCCCAACATGTAGCGGCCGGTCGCTAAACACCAGAGTCCGACTGCTGTCCAAAAAGTGGATACAGGCTACTGAGCGGTCTGCAGAGAGTATTACATCGGAGCCACGGACAGGGTGAAAGTGCAAGTCATTGTCCAGTGGGGAAGGAAGGCCCCGGCCCATCCTTGGGACGCTGAATCCAGTGGAAGCAGATGAGGATGGTGTGGAGGAGGAGGAGGTGGAGGAGCAGCACGGGATGAGCTGAGTGTAGTTATTGAGCTGGAGGTTGGCCATTTTGGCAGCAGCAGCTTGGTTGTTCTCCAGCTGGTTGTTGCTGTAATTGGCTGAGTCGTGGCTACTCTGGGGCAGATAGGCACTCAGTCGGGCTGCACTCAGGCAGCTGGATCCCACGCTCTCTGCAAACGTGCTTTCTGTGGTGGAGAACACAGACAAACATACACGTGAGCTGTGTTTAGAATCATATTAGCTCAATGTTTGACACTGTTGTCTTGCAAGCAGTAGATGACACTTCAATCCCACCTGTGGGCAAATTAAATGATGTGCAGTGTTCCTATATTTCGCCTGCAATTCAGCAATGCAGCATTACAAAGATTTCAGCAGTCACACAAATTTTCCACAGGAAATGCAATTCCTGGTTACACCTTGGAATTGTATTTGATGATTAACCAGTTTTTTTCCATTAAGAGGATACAATGAAAACATTTTGAAATACCATGTAAATCTATGACATGACTTCTCTGTAAATTGGCATAATTTGTCATAAATGTATTTACTTTATATCTACTTCTGTACTGTTATTTAATATTTCCCACTTTTTCCCACTGTGACTGACAGCAAACATATGAGATTGAACATGTCTTTCACTGTCAACGTACTAAATGAAACATTTTGATGGACACTCCTCTCCCAACAGCTGGAATACAAGTCTACACTGATATGTAAAATAAGAAGTGTTTGTTGTGATGCATGTTGTGGAGTAAACTAAACCTTAGTTTTGAGTACAAATGAGCTGCACAGGCCAGCACTTTATTTACCTCCCTATTTAATTTCCTTTCTTCACTAACATAAGGTTGCAAAATGGGTTTAATGCACACAGTTCATAGTACAACTGCACTGAAATTCTCAAAGTATTATGGGCGGATATAAACAAATCTGGCACTAGTAGTCCCCCTTTGACTTATGATACATTCCTTTATTACTATTTCCAGTGATGCTGGAGCAGTTGAGTGCACTGGCCCCTCACCAAAGCTCCTGGGATCTGCCGCCTTGACCAAACATGGCCATAGCTCCTGTCAGACTAAAGATAAACACACCCAGCGAGTAAGAGAGGGAACCACAGGGCAGAGGATGATGGAAATAAAGGAATCATAGAGGGAGAAAGTGACAAAGCGCGGGAAAGTAATAGTAAGAGAGTATTGAAGTAGAAGCAGGAAGAGTAATTAGGAGTGAGAGGATGGATTGAGATCTGTGATCAAGATCCTGTTTATCACAATTTGTCATGGTTCAGTAGACAAAGACAGACTAGATTTGTCATACAGATAGTGGATCATTGAGCCCCAGGCCCCACTACCTACAACTTTGGCCTTCACCGCTGTGGATCTTCGTGGCACAGCTGCTCTCAGAACTCTCAGGAAGCTGCTTAAATTAGCTGTGAATGTGTTGACACTATAAAAATAAGTTCCTGAGGTTTCAGGGCTGTCAGAGCCATGTTCAAAGTACTGAGCCTGCTATCTAACGGTTGATTCCAGTCAAAAAACATCCATTACTCAATAGTTTATGAGTTTAAGGTATGATGAACTGTGTGCAAAACTCATGACCAGTCAGTTGTGAAATGTATTCCTCTCACTTCCCTTTGGAATATGAGTCAACTACTGCTGGCTTCTCTCAGTTAACCAGGACATTAATGACCAAAAAATAAATTGTAAACAGGATAAACATGATGCTTACCGAGCAGTGTGACCTCCTGAGTGATGCCATAGATATCTATGATGGCCCAGAGTGGGCAGCCGATGCTGAGCCCACAGTGGAAAAGGATTGGCTCTCCGTCATTGATGCTGTAGAAAACTCTTCCATGGCGATCAGCCCAGAATGACAACACATTGTCCTTCAAGGCCAGTCTCTCAGGGAGAGCTTTGGCCCAGTAGCCAGGTCGTGTCACCAGGTCCGGACAAGCATACTTGGGGATGTCAGTAGAGAGCAATTCGCTAGGATCCAGACTGGTGAAACCAAAGCGTAGCGCTCCACTCCAGCCCGTGTGTACACCAGACAGGCGAAGCCGCACCTGAATGAATAGCACACATGTAAATGTAAAAAATGTCTGCCTCTTAAAAACACAGTGAGTGACAAAGAAATGAAAACAAACCTTTTCATAGAGGTGAACGGGCCTGTGGCTGAAAGTGATGCCATTACAGAAGCTGTTCTTCCGTGTAGCACGCCGTAGCTGCCCATCCAGCCTGATATTCTTGCCTTTGGCATGGGGATGAAAGCGGGGTGATTCCACACTGATGCTGACTGGAGGAGCAGAGGTTCTTCTCTCCACACCTGCCCCACTGTTTGGCAGGGTGTAGTACTGCCTGTTTGCCACAGGGCGGGGTTGCAGAGTCGCATCTGTGGGTGCAAAAATATCAAGTGGAAAAGTGAGAGGCAAGAAACTCATCAAGGATTTAACCTGATCAACCAAATTAGAGGTCATCATGGCATGTGAACAGCGAGTCTGCTTTGTGTGACTGAGACAAGGTCAAAACGGCAATATTAGTGATACCAGCTGTTGGAAAAAGTGGTGAACAAATCAGCACACAACTTGTTTGCAAGTGGTCCATGGCAGTTGGTTTAGAGGGCAGAGGCCAGTTATGTAAAGGAGCCCACAGTCTCAGACACTTCCTTTCCCACACTGACACTATGAAGCCTCTCTGCTCCTCTCAATAACTCTAAGTCTCTTTTAGCATCTAACCCACATTTACAGTATAAAAAGCCAAACTGTCCCAAATCAGTCCTCTTACCGCATACATACAGGACATTTATATCACAGAAATAAAACAAGGTTTTAGACTAAACCTCCATGTGCATATATGTCCAGAAAACTTCAAAAGGACATTTGGTTTATATAAAATCCACATATATTAGAGCAATGCTAATATTAGTAACCTCATAGGAGAGAGAAAACATAATAAAAGACATCAACAGAAAGTTGACAACAGACGGGCTGAGTCTTCCTCTTATTTATGGACTGAACACACCCTTGGCCTACAGCATAAACAAACCCTGAATAGCCCCTTTCATTTGTTTTGATATCAAAATTAAGTTAAAACTGTGGATGACTGTTTATGGTATGGACTGGCTGGGAGCCAATATTTAAAGGAAGGCATGCTTTTTACTTCCCTCCAGGCAACGGAGTGATTCAATTTCTGCTTAAAATTCAATTCAAAGTGATCTAGTGTAAAAACAATAACTCAGTGAAATGTTCCACAGTACATTTCCTAAATTAGACATTATCACTGATTATATTGTAAACTATGAAGCAGCAGCAAGAACATCTGTAAAATCTCAAATGATGTGTGGGTGCCTTTTTCTCCCTGAGGCACAGATTAGGCTACTCAGGGAATCTATCTTTTGAGGAAATAAACCATACTTCAGTCAAAGTGTATGGAGAAATACAGGCTGAGCGTTAGCCTAGAGTCCTCAGGCTCAACTGCCTCGCTGACAGAGTCTGCAGTAAAAAGACCTACAGTGAAGATTGATACAGACACTTGTTTGCCATTATTAGATGAAAGGCATAGCACAACAGGTCATGCAGCAAAGGACAGCTCCCAGGAGGGTCAGTGTTAGCCCCAGTTTGTACCTCTCATGTATTATTACATTGAGAGCTAAGCAATGTGATGCTTTAAAAAAAATAACATGATGCGAGGGTCATTAAACAACACTTACTACTGTTCTTATTGCATTTCCACAATCCCCAGACTTTTCTAATTATCTGTTTGAAAAAATATTCTGTCTCAAGCTGACTTGACAAGAACGCAACTGAACCAAATTTAAAGATTTTTACTAATATTTCTATTGATGTTACTAATTTTAATTTCACATTTTCTGGCTCTTGGATAGGATTGCAATTTGAGAAATGAGCTAAAAATGTAAATGTTTTGAATATTTTCCATCCACATGTAAAGATGAGTTTTCAGGAAACTGGAAATACCTTCTGAGCAGCAGTACGTTTTGTTAAATGACCTTCTGGGTCAAACATTGCTGGGTATTCATTTATCAGAAAATCTAATACTTATAGCTGTGTGTCTCTCAGATGTATGGCTACAGTGATAGATAACTACTGTGCTTGTTCCTTTAATCATGAGGCACAAGTGAATATTAGACTTTGTAATGGGGCTATTTTATATGAGGGATGTGGAAAGTTTTGAGACAGACTGAAATTGCAGTATAAATGAAAGAGACAGGCAGCTGATCAGATCTTTGGTTATCATGTTTTAAGGCTGTTAATGTAAAAAAAAAAAAGTCCCTCATACAGAATATAACTGCTACCACACGGGTGATGAGAAAAAAGCAGTTGGGTAATAGGAATGGCTGCTCCTGGTTCCTAATGAAAGAGAAAGCAAGAATAAATTCAATCATAAGACTGCACAAGGCACATGGCTGTGCCAAGCAAAGCTTTTTGAAATGTAAAACTGATTATGTGCATTCGTCAGAGTTATCTTTGGCCACAAGATGATCAGGCTCTTTATTCCGCTGTATCTCTAGGCTGTATGTGTTCATCACACAGTATCTCATTCAGTGCTCAATGCATGAGCCAGGGTGGATTTTAAGAGAATTTCAGGAATTACATTTATGTTACTAGTTGAATTTTCTGGTAGAATCAACATGACTTGAAACCCTTTCCACAGATGACTTGCACCAAGGCCTGTCTTTTTCAATAAAGTGATCAGAAATTAATATAATAATAATATAATATCTTTTGATATGTTGTGCAGCATATCTAATGTAGAAACAGCAAACAAAGATGTTCTATTAGTGTAAATCGAAACCATGAAGTGCAAGCAATAGGACCCAAACTGCTTCTGCTCCTCTGTGACTAACTGTTCTCAGTCCAAACCCTACGTCAGCTGGCTCTGGTGGCACTAACCACATAATCTAGCCAGAGTAGATCTGCTGGGGGCGTGGGAGTGTCACAGACATTAAATCAAAGTGATATGGGGAACTGATTATCAAGTAATGCGCTTTAGGTGTAATGACAAAGTGGCTCAGAAAGTGATACTCTGAGAACTCCTAATGACAGCTTTATGCAGAAGTGCTGACAATCTTGTTGCAGGAATAATTCTCTGGCAATCACTTGAGATTGTCCTTTATCCAAAACCGCTTCGACACTTGAGATAACAATGAATAACGCTGCATATGACACAAAAAAGGCACACAATATAATCCTTGTGTGAAATAAATGCCAGATTCATGTAATAAATCTTGCAAATGACATGACACAGACAACAAGAAAGCAGCAAGACAAAAGACAGCAATCAGATTGTGCACCACTAAAATGTGCATTATTCTGCACAAACTACATTAATTTCAAATAATCTGGAGACTGAAACAATCAGGGATGCAGTGAAGGTCAACTAACTCAGCTTTTAACAGCATGTATGCGTTTCAATATGCAAAAAAAATACTTTATACACATCATTACCGATCAGACTGATCTGTTTATTATTATCTGGATCTTTGGTAATAGTTGCGAATAAGCTTTCCGGAAATATGACTTCTAATGGTGCTACTTGCGTTATGATCATCATTAGGCGCCCTTCATTTGCCTTTTCACATGAGCAAAAAATATATTTAAAAAAAAAAAGAAGAAGATTGAATCACATAAAAAATAAGATAAAATCATTGATTTTGAATGAATAATTGTGGGTAAATCTGCTTGCTCCGGCTCCAGCGCTCGCTTGGACTTGTTTGCCAGGAATCACGCTCAGCTCCCCCGTGATGGGAAGCGCGTCTCTATGCACGGCGAGCACAAGTAATAGAGGAATTAGGACAAACCATGTGTATCTACCGAGCTGTTTCACACAGAGATCGCTCCCTGTGCGCGCGCGTGTGTGTGCCTTATAAATCTCGTGAATGATAAATCGATGACAAATCTCACCTATTAATGGTTTGGGTGTCGTATTCCCCATTATATCCAGAAATTCCTCGCACCGGCTGACAAGTTAATTCCGATTGCAATGTGTGTCTGTCCATCCATGTATCCCGCGTAGTGATGAGGATTTGTCTGGAAGCCGTTCAATCTGAGTATCGCTTCCCTCAAATTGCGCTTTATCTCTCGGCTGAAGCATGGACACGCTCTTCTTAATGTCAACCCCAAGCCGCTGCGACAGGCAGACACCTCCAACTGGCGCACAGCAGCCCCCTCCTTTCTTTAGTGTAGGCTCCCCTCTGCAAGACTTTAAAGACACAGTAAGCGGAGCCCCTTAAACGCATCACAGTGCCTCTGAATAATTCGGTTAATAACTCACTCAAAGCCTGTGATGAAGCCTAATGAGTGTGTAGTTTATAGGGCTGACATCAAGCTTAAAGGAGGGGTGTTGGGGGGGGGGGGGTGTAATCTACAGGAAGGCAGTGTTGGCAGCATATTTGCATATAGAGGGGTCATGCAGGCAGCATGGTGCAAACTTTGATAAGATCAAGATTACTGATGATGATGATTGTTTGACAGAATAGCATCCTGAAGTAGTTAAACTAATCTCACTAAAGAGATTTTCAAGATTATTGATCCCGCCATTGTGTCAGATCACCAAAGGAATACAGACTCATCAGGAGGTTATCAACATTAAATTAATCAGATATTCATGTGTTGAACAAACAGATAAGAACTGCACACTTTTGATAGAAGTCCAAGTGCCATATGAGGAAATCCCCTTTTTCCCCACCCTATCCTCTGCCCTCCCACAGCCTTGACTGCTGGGCTTCTCTCAAGCTGTTTCCTGTCTTCTGGACCACACTGCTCTCTGAGGAGCCATGGCCTGCAGGGTTTGTAGGACTGAGACCATCAGTGAAGGGAGTGTCAGTACAGCGAATCTCCCATAGTGAACAATTAGACATAAGGCATTACAGCAGCTGTGTGTCAAATATTCTGAACAAAGCCCGCTTGTTTTCAAATGATTCTTCCTTCATGTCAGTGTTGCGTTTCTAACAGTTAGTGTCTGATTAGAAAATACAAGTGGAAACATGTGGCTCGACTTGGAGGGTTTATTCTGCGGTTGGTTCATGTAGCTATGCGGGTTCCCTGGCTGCCAACACAGTCATGTATGATCTTTTTTCAGTTTGAAAGCAAACAGGTCTCGTGAGAGATGGCGTTTGGGTGAAGTGAGACTGGGACTAAATATAACTCAGAGACAAAAGCATTTGTTTCTGCGTCCTCAATGCTGTTTGTTTTAGCAGGATATGGTGACTCCTTATAAGAGCCTTGGGTGAATGGTGTTTGGGGGTGAAGCGAAGCAGAAGTGAAATTCCCCCCCAGCCCCCACGCCCTCGCCGTTGCTCCAGAAAGAAAGAGCTGCTATGGCAAAGGGGATTAACACAGGAAGTGAATATGAGGCTGTGATGGAGTCTGCAATCAAGATTTCCCTGTAAACACCGCAGAGCTACATTAACAAGTGCTGCTTCCCCTGATGCTTGCTTTACTGCCTGAGTGTAGACTACAGGGTGCTGGTGAAAGCCTAATGATTGCTGTGCTGATTCTGTTTCAGAGGCAAGGAACTCTGCAAGGAACAAGCCCCCCCCCCCCCCCCCCCCCCCCCCCCCCCCCCCCCCACACACACACACACAAACACACACAATTTTACCATGTTGGTAATCAGTAATCAGTGCATCAGCCCAGGCAGATTTTAACACAGTGCTGATGACTGTAGCTTGTTATTGATGCTCAGATGCCAGGTAGTTGGGTTAAGGTGGGTCACACACTGTCACAACCAGATGTTCAGGACGTTAACTTACTGAAAATCCAAATTTGGTATTTAACTCATTTTGTTTGTCTTTCGCTCACACCCTTTTTTTTTTTTAACAAAGTCTGTAGTATACGGACTAACCGCAGCCTCGCTGTTCTGTTAGCTAACTGCTGAAACACTGTGCTGTGGCATGTGGGTAGCCAAGTGATTAGGGCACAGGCCTTGGTCACATTGTAACCCTAACCCACATTTTCAATGCCTCTGGTGCCCATGACTGAAATTTTCAAATTGTTGTGGGTTTTACAGGGGGTTATGTGCCAGGATCATTCTAGCTATTGTTGTGTCCACCCTTTCCGTAGCTTCCTCTTATCTAGTGCCCCTTTTACACAGCTTGTTCAAAGCGGGAATGCTGCGCTTTTATTCTGTCTCGCTGTTCTGTGTAAAAGGATTGGACACACAGTGGGAGGGCAGAGTTGTTCCATGAATAAGCCAGCTACAGAGATAGTCACATAACTCGATCTGACTCAGTTTTACCCTCTAGGGTGATCTGGGGGGATACATTTTTAAGTCAAATGCATCATTCTGGTGCACTCTGAGAGCAACATTAAGAGGTTATAGCGAGATTTTTTTTTGGTGTGCTTTAGTAATTTAATAACCTGTTGTACTACTGGGATGAATGGTGATGACAACCACAAAGCACAAGAAAGACATTTTACCAGTTCATTTAATGTTCCAAATAAACAATCAAAAAAGACCAATGGCCATATTTCCACTGTGAAACAACGAAAGCAGAAGTTCAACTAGTTAATTACTTGAATATATAAAATACTGTTTCAGTAAATAGCATTTTCTATATTGTGTTTCTTCAAATAACTGTCTGCTAATCAATAAAAGACCCAACTTCCAGATGACTTAGAATTGGATCAGGATCAGAGTTGATTTATATAAAATAAATTGTACAGATGGAAATAAATAAGATCTCTCATTAAGCCTTTTTTAAACCGAACCAACTAAAGCAGTATAATGTTGCTGCTGTTGCTGCTGTTTTAAACAGCATGCAGGTGTTTCACATTCAGAGGTTTGAGGCTGAGCTGCAGGGTTGAGTGGAGGTGTGTAGGGATTTGTGCTGTTGAACGTAACAATCAGAAAATAACCAGCTTTCTTACTATCACAGATCCTCACTTCATTCACTCTCTAACTTGCTCAACCTCAGCTGCTAATAACAGCATCCTGTAGCCGCTTACTGACGGAGCAACTCTGTCCTCTATTCAGTGTCCAGACCTTTTATACAGAACAGCAAGGTGGAATAAAGTAGTAGTATTCCTGCACTGAACAGACTCTCTGAGAGCAGAGGAGAACATCGCAATGACAAGTGACAGCAAATTATAGCAGAGGCTAACATTAATTACTCCTCTTCTCTTTCTCAGCGGGTGGAGTTGAGTCCTTTGTGTGTGACAGAGACGGAAGAAAGTTGTCACAACTTTAACAATATAATCCACATAAAAGAAGATAACGTCTCGTCCAATATCCCGTTTGAAAATTCGTTGATATGTCTTATAAACTCAATATACCACTCAGCCCTTAAACAACATAACATTTTGGAGAGTGTACAGATGTGTTCAGCTCACTGTGAGAAGGCACAAATTAGACTATGGCAGGCCGCCACAGTCTATATAATTAATGGGAAACACTGCACCTGATACTGACATTGTCACATGCTTCTGAATCTGGAACGCCGGCATACTATGTACAGTAAAAGCACACACAGTAGCGCCATTATGCTGGCTTTGTTTGGTTTGTAAAGAAGCAAAGGCAGCTTAATGAAGCTTAATGCTTAATGATCTTCTTTGTGGCTATATTGCAGGATCTCTTATGTTGCACAGAGACCCACACTCACACCCTGTGTACTGTTATTGGCTCAGGGTTACACAGCCACTGCCCAAAGCTTGACAAGCCTGAACAAAGCAAAATTAGAAGAAATTACAGGCTGAGGGCAGAGTCTCTGCAGATAAATACACCACCACTCACTTCTAGTGGGTCATAAGTGATGATTGAGAAGGGTTTTTTTGTATGAGTATATAATCCTACTTTTTCTTTTAAAGGAAAATCCTGCCTAG